>NW_008824551.1:1234095-1245229 GCF_000699105.1 Pygoscelis adeliae
CCAGATGATTATACAGTATATGTAAACAGGCTGAAGTCCAAAGCAATAAAAACTAATTTCACTCGGACCATTAGGGAGCTAATTTTAGAACACTCAAGCACTTGTGCCTCAAATTTAAAAGGAGTCTAATGACAACATATATTGAAAACATTTTCAAAGTTGTCTTAAAAGTGAAGAAACATACACAACTGGGAAAAAGCATAAATTGCACAAAAACCCAACCTGGGTAGAAAGGATGTGAAAGTCCATGTTAAAATACGCATGCTTGCACATACACAGACAGCATTTGTGTGACAGCTGTGCTGTGCTAATGACAGCAATTAGTTTAAATCAGAATTATTATAAGCTAGTAAGGACAGAAGATGAATACACTACATTTCAGGTGATCCAAGGAGGTTTTTCTGCATGTTAGGCCTGAAAGAAGTCTAACAGTGAATTTGATCAACTATTATAAGAGAATGTAAAACTGTTAATTATAATAAAGGAAAAGCAGAACCATCAAATAAAAATGTCTGTTCTCTATTAAGGGAAAAGCTAAATGATATATTTACATCACGCTAAAGAATAATTGTGGTGCAGTTTTCTGTTCCAAAATATTAGCTCACAAGTATATAAAGCCACAGACACTAATGTTGAGACATTTTTAAACAGCGAATCCAATAAACTATGCTCAAGCATCCTATAAGAGCTCTGGATTACGTATGTTGATTTTCAGTACCTCCCAAATAGCAGGATAGCTCCAGAGAGCCGGAGGCAAATTGGATTGGTAAAAGGTAAAAATAGGAAATGAAAAATAGCAAATAAATGGTCAATTTTTACACTGAAGAGACTGTGTTGGAGGACTCAGAGGATTTATTCAATGTCTTCCTAAGTGTTTTGTAAAAAGGAGCGGAATAGTGATGTGACAGTGTTTGATGAGTTTTTAATATTATTCAGGGTATTCAAAAGCAACAACACGTGGGAAAAGTTGCAGAAGTGCCTCACGCTACTGTGACTGGGCCATAAAACAGCAGATGAAATTCAACATTGATAAATGCAAAATAGCAGGCATGGGGAAAACTTTAACTGAACATTTATAAAAGCAGGCCTCACCTTTGTTACTACAACCTCAGCAAAAGATACAGAAGTCACTGTGAGCAGCTCTTCGAAAAACTGAATGGTAGCAGTTGTTGAAAAGGTAAATAAAAGGCAGCAATTATTAGAAGAATAGAGAATCAAATATCACAATGACGTTGTATGAATCCATGGTGTGCATATTTCTTGAATAGCTCATGAAATTCTTTTCTTCCCATGTTAAAAAAAACAAAAACCCATGTTGATAACATCCCCCCGAAGCCTTCTCTTCTCCAGGCTGAACAGCTCCAGCTCTCTCAGCCTTTCCTCAAACGAAAGGTGTTCCAGTCCCTCAGTCACCTTTGTGGCTCTTCACGGGACTCGCTCCAGTAAGTCCATATTTCTCTTGTACTGGCGAGCCCAGGACTGGACCCAGCACTCCAGATTTGGCATCACCAGTGCTGAGTAGTGGGGAAGGATAACCTCCCTCGACCTGCTGGCAAGGCTGTTCCGAATGTAGCCCAGGGCATGTTCGCATGACCAGGTCCAGCAGAGTACCACCCAAAACCCTGAGGAAGTCTAAGCCCTGACAGATGTATGCCTCTGATATATTGACCCACGGGAACTTTGCAACCATCAGAGCAGCCTTAACAACACATCGAGAAGCCCTGGAAATCTTCTGTGTTCGTGGTTATCAGAGAACCCACCAAGAGTAACGCTTGAAAGTGAAGAAGGGAAAAGGAGGGGTCATGGTGAGAAGTAAAAATGTAGTGCAGCTCAGCAGAGTAACTGCAGCTCTGCGTGCTGAGGTGCACAAGAGTTTCAGAGAGCAAAAAGTACCCAGGATGCGGTACCTAGTAACCCAGCCACTTCCCGTGGAAGAAGGGCGTGCCTCTTCCTGACCTTATCTACTGCCAAGCAGGAGCACGCAGATGATAATACTGAGAAGAGTAGCCACTCTCTCTAAAGAGCAGGAGGCCTCCTTTCCTTGAGACATGCAAGAGTCAGCAAAGGACAACACCTCTGGTGAGCTGACATTTGGTGTGGCAGGTGTCAGAATGAGGGGAAAATAACCAGAAGGGTGATAAAGGGTCATGGTTGGGGTATATCTGGTAGAAAAAATTAGAATAGTGAGGAGCTTAAACAAAGGAAACTTGGATTTCCTTTGCACCGATCAATAGTGCACAGATCAATACTGTCGTTTAACAGCTCAAGACAGAATCTGCTGTAAAGGAAAGATGTGGTAAATTGAAATGACTGAGCAGCATGACTCCACTTACAGAAACATGATAAGCTGAATGGCTGGTTTTTTGCAAATTATGTTTTTCCCTAAGCATATATTTTTGGGCAAACCAGAGAAGAAACACAAGAAATTGCTAAGGAAAGGAGCCTCTCAATGACTGCCATGAAATACTGTGACTGTGTACCGAGTGGTAATAACATAATGCTAATAGAAAGGAAGGAAACAGATTTCTTCTTTAGGAGAGCTGCCAAAATAGGACATAACAGCTCCTTGGAACATTTTATTAATCATAGAAACAATATGCCTAGAAGTGTATGATGTCAGAAGAGTGGACAAAACCATGTTAAAATAATCTAAACTTTTGGGAGAAAAAACAAGGAAAAATTCATAGCATTTAATTGTCATGAGGCTAAGACAGGTTCTGTAGCACTTAGTTACTCAAAAATCTGCTTTATTCCCCTGCAACACCTGCCTTTCCCACAGGTTTTCAAATCATCTGCTAATACATTCTCAAAGACTTTAATATAGGGTGAGATTACCACTTTGGTTGTTGCACAGTGCCTTTGGGACCTCAGCCTTTCATATTGCTCAGAGCTTTCTATTTGCAACCCTGCCTGTTAGGCCCACGGGCCTGCACATGCCAACCCAAACAGTGTTGCTGTGATGGGTTCTCATGGGAAAGGATTGCCACTGGCGTGGGTATCACCTCTTTTTTCCCCTTTTCCCTCTCTTCTGTTGTGGTTTTTGGTTTACATTAGGGGACCCAATAATAAACATGCAGAGAGCTTAACAGCCAAGCAGCGTGCAGCACCTGCCCCTGACACAGGCACGCTTCAGTCAGCACTAACAGGATCACATGCAGGAACAACCCTCTGGGAGTTTGAGCAGGTCCTGAAGAAAACCATACAGTCACCATGGGAAAAGTATTATAGGGAGAACCACCCACTGCACTAGAGAGGACAAGGATGCTCGCCTGGGGTCCCCCTGATGCTTCTCCTCCCAGCTGGCCACTGAGGAGAGTTTGTCCTTTCCCTTTTCTCTCTCCCTCCTATTTTGTTTTTGTTTCTTCACCACTACAGCCAATGCATGCCTTCAGCTACAAACCCTGCCGATAAATCTTTGTGCATGTGAACTTGTCCCAACATCCTTTACGCAACATTGTCTTTCCCCTCAACTTTTGAAAACCACAAAGCCATTACCAACTTCAGAAAGTGGTCAGGTTTGGGCAGCCACTAAGACTACAACCTTTACGTGAACCCCAGGGAGCAACGGTGCTAGCAACCTGGATGTGGCTTCCTTGTGAAGAAAGTACTGCTGTCGTGAAAGAGGCAGAACACGTTTCCTTTCCCCTTTCACTCCAGACAAACCTTTTGGCAGGGCAGAAGGTGTAGGTGTGAGATGCAAAGGTTGAACATTAATGTAGGAATGGACACGTACAACAAACCTAGTAATCATCATCATCATCATCATCATCATCATCATCACGTCTTTTCCAGTTTTGACATGTAAAACTTGCATGTATTTTACTCATAACACTCCCCTAAGCAAAACAGAAAGAGGGAGAGGGTATTCATATATTTTTTTTCCCATTGCCCTGTTTTTTCAAACAGCCTGGGGTTTGTTCTCCAGAGATTTTTGTGGATTTCTTTTGGAACTGTGAGTATAGCGATGTGGAAATCAATCAAAAATTATAACAGAGATAGTGTCTTTGTTACTGAGAAATTCTTAGGTTAATTTCACACATACACACACACACACTTTGTTATGGAAATAAAAAATATAAACCTGGTCATTTCAGTACGTAAGTAAATAATTATAAACTTACATTACTTTAGTGTAACATCTGTATTTAAAACAATATGATGTAAAATTTGAAGCAATTTTGCAATAGAGAGCAGCAGTGGACCGTATCCTGAGGCTAGGTGATCTTAATAATCTCAATAATCCTGATTTTAAATACAGACTCCTTCACATTCTAAATATTGTAATTATTTTTATAAAGTGTTTATTGATTTAATGAATAATGTAGGCCCAGATACTCATGGACTAGTGATCTGATTTCATATGCAACTCTTAATTGTAGCTATCTTCTAATTACAAAGAGATTCATTATGTAGCTGTAGGATTAGTTAAATGTGGTAGACTAAATTAATCCCAGCAGGATGAATATAAAGGAAAAGTTATTCCAGTCTGTTTTAACAAGCATGGGGTTTCATGTATCACTGCGCTGCAAATATTAAAATTAGTCAACAACTAATCTACTTTTTGTTTTGCAGAAGGTTCCAGCCATTGCTTACTGAAAAGATTGTGTTGTTTTGTTTCACAACTTCCTTTTCACACCTTTCACACCACAAAGCTTTTTCTCCTCAAAAGTTTTCAGTGGAACAATTTGTATGGAGGTTTGGGTCCCCAAAGGAAGGAACAGCATACTCAGCATCCCAGAAAACATGTCACAACTTTCCAAGAATCAGAATAGCACCTTTACAGTGAAATGTGTCTAGGCAGTGTATACCATGCACATCACAGGAAAACTTGCCTGAATTAAACAATTAAATGTTTGGCATGTTTCTCCACTTAATAGAATCACAGAGTAATTTAGGTTGGAAGGGACCTCTGGAGGACATCCAGTCCAACCTCCTGGCTGGTTTCAAAAATAAAGTTCAGACTGCTTCATATAATCTTGAATTAATCTATTGTTGTCTACCAAAACTGTATGTGCTTTTATACAGTGATGAGTTAATTAGAAGAAAAGCTTTAAACAGAGAACTATAACATAAAAACCTGAACTGTTCTTTAATTTTTTTTTTTCTTATAGTAGGAAATAACATTTGTATTATCAATAATGATGTTCAGTTTTGCAAGTGAACAGGACAAGGCAATTCTCCCAAAATGAGAGGAATACTTTTCATCTCTTTTTTGACATACCCAATCCCAAATCACTATCGAAGCCAGACCCCCAAATCCAGTCAAGTTCCTGATCTTAGTAGATATGACTGGAAGAAAATAACTGCCAAAATTAGACAAAGTGTTAAAAAAATGGTCACATTCCACCTAAATTATGCCACAGTCTCACTCAACAGAATCGCACAACCTTGTCCATGAAAAAATAGCTGGAAAATAAAGACAAGAATTTCCAGATACTGCTGGGAGTGCAATGATGAAAGAGACACTCCAACAGAAGCGTGAAATACAAATGTGCTCCTCGCAGTTATTACAACAATACAGTAGTGATCGTCTCTCTTTTTTGCTGTTGGTTGTTCACATGCACAGAAATAGATGGAAACACACAGATATCCACATTAACAGATATGGCTAAATGCTACCTCCTAACAAATGTTTGTGGATCATACTATAGAAATCAATGGAAACCATGCATGAATCATAGAATCATAGAATCATTAAGGTTGGAAGAGACCTCTAAGATCATCGAGTCCAACCATCGACCCAGCACCACCAAGCCCACTAAACCATGTCCCTAAGTCCATGAGATGATATTCTCAGTATATTTCTGAGGAGACTGACCAACTACAAATGAGTGCTCTATGGCAAATCCAAAGTCAGTGCTGACCTGATTTAGTGCTAACAAAATAAATGAAAAAAATACGCCATGCACTTCAGAAGCAGCTGGACTTCACACTACCTCCATGACAGTTGAAGTGAAAAAATCTATTATTGAAGTTAATTCAAAGGTCTGAGCATTTAAATAAGGCAGAAAAATAAACTAAAGTTTAAACTAAACACAGGTCCTGCATCCTGCATTTCTTTCCCAGGCAGCCTAACCAGAGGACTAACACACTACCATCACCAACAAAACTATGCCAATGTGCATTCTCACACAAACTAAGCTGCCTCATTCCTTCTCCCTGACTGGATTCAGCTGCCTGATCAGCGGTACAGAGGAATTTTGCAACCCCCAGCACGAAGAAAGCTTCATTCAGGTCAGGGGGAAAAGTTTCCCGTTTTTCTTTGTGCTTTCTCAGATGGGAAAAAAAAAAGGGAACTACTTGGGAGCAACGGGATATATTTTTGCTTCTACCCATTAGCATGCCAACTGTCTCCCACTATTGCAGTGGCAGGTTAGAAGTCAGCCATAGCGAAGAGACCGATTATCACTGTGTCTAATCTAAACCAGTAAGCCACAGGTATTAATTCCACTTAACTGACTGGTTAAAGCAAGACTGACAAGCTACAGCTGTGACATACAATGTAAGACTGAAAGACTGAAAAGACTATACGTGAGCATGAACACTGCTCTGACCGGTGAAGGAGAGTGTTTCACCTCACATTAGGCTGGCAACTTGTAGGTTAATAATTTAACACAGCACTGGGTCTTTCAACAGTCCAGTGAGAGGGGACTTAATAACTATCTCTGCCATCAGGTAGGAACGGCTTTATCCAGGCAAGAAAGGAGGAAAGGATAATGATGTGAATCTGAATACAACCATAGGCCAGATGGGGTGTAAAGGAAACATACACGTCCAGATCAAATTTCTGTTCCATGAATAAAAATTTAGAGTTTGCATAACAACAGGTTTCCTGTGCATAAGAACTTGATGCCCAGCCACGATTAGATGGATGCTGCAAACAACCAGGCAGAATGAGAGGAGCTTTGGAGTTGATCTAAGGATAACTAAACCCATGTGTGATCTTCCTTTACTTGTTGTATCCCATCTCAAAACCATATGCAACTGTGTGGCTTTCTATTTTCCTATTTTGTAAATAAATTACTTATTTTACAATTATTTTAACCTGGATTGTGTTACGGGAGATTGGTAGGTAACTGGAAAATACTGTCCCTGCCAAGGTGGTAATCCTTAAAAATGAGATACTGAGTCACACTCTCACAGGGCTCAGTACAACTCCAGAGACTGTAAAAATAAGTGTCAAGCTAGATAAAATGCTTGGAAACTGGATCAGCAGGAGTTTGTATGGAAGAGATGTCTTCTGATGATAAGCACGAACCAATGACTTTAGAAACACATGAGCAACAGCTTTATCTCCAAGAGTCTTCCAACAAGCTTGGAGCACCTATGAAGATACTTCAGTTTATTTAATCTATTCCCTTGCATCGGGAATCATAATTCACATTTTGTTTTTTTCCATTGATGCTAAGGATGTCAATGAAAGCAATATAGCTGCATCAAAATGCCAAGTGGGTGACACAGAACAACTAATTCTAATACACTGGATGTTGCTAGTTATGTATCTCCAAATTTTACAGATTCTACTATTTCAAGGTGCAACACAGCTACATCAGGAATGTGATCTAGCGATCGGTAAGTGCTGAGGAGGCACAGACAGGTTAGATAAATATCATTATCCTCAGTGCTTGAAATAAGCCAGTGTATGCCAGTACACCCTAACAGCATCTGAAAGAGATATGTCAGTACTTACCAAGAAGGGGAAACGGAGAGAAAATCAGGTATCACAAGACTTCAGCATTCCCATACTCACACTTCTAAACATTCATAAAAGTACTTCTGAACTCCCATTACAACATCTAATCATACACATCTTACAGACACTGTAATTATTTCGCCAATAAGACAGGAGAAATCTGAAACCGAACTCCACAGCTCCGAGATGCAATCTTCTACACTTTGAGGTACTAACGGACAAATCTCAGCATTATTCTGCATCCAGTCCACCTCTGCAAGCAGCTTTTTCCTAAAGGAATAGTTTAGTGAGAGCTTTAGCTACAAATGGAAAGAAGTATGAATTAAAGATGACAGGATTAAAACTTAAAAACAGACCACTATAGAAAGTGGGGCTTTCAGTGGCACCTTTTACAGTCATTGCTTCTCTAAAAAACAGCTCTCACAAGAGACAGCTAACTACATTTGCAAGGCAGGCAATATTTGTCATCACTGTACTGAAGTTGAATAAAAAGATAATTTATGTATCCCCTCATCTATTTCCAGGTGAAATTATCATTATTCCAATTATAATTTTCTTTTTACCACAGACAGTATAATTTTTATTCCTGAGACAATTTAATGTATATAAAAGCCATGCAAATGCTTCTTATCCAGATCAGGGCATTTTCAATTACATCTTCATATGAGAGAGTATGTCCTCTACTATACCACAACGCACAAATTCTTAGAGTAAGGAAAACATTCCCAGCCCCTGGCACGAAAGCCTAACAGTATGATGTCCAGTGATATTACTACAGATGCGTGCAAGGATTTTCCCTCAGATTGCATCCTGGAGATTCATGGCCTAAAGGATTAAATTTGCTGATTCTTTTCACTCCTATCAATGTAAATGGAATACATCAGCTTTCCCTTGCTCTCATGCAGAATTACAGAAACAATGTACTTCTTTGTCAGTAATTTCCTTCCTCTTTTTAAGTGTTATCAACATGAGAGATTTTTTTTTTTCCATAAACATACAAAAACTATGTCCTTCGGAGTCAGTGTATCTTTATCAAATATTAAAAAAACAGAGTAAAGTAACTTGACTCTTATCACAGCACACATCCCACGGAAAGGGAAAAAAAAAGGTAACGTTCTTCTGTTGCTGCCACACTCTGACAGATGTTTCCATACTACATAATGGGGGAAAAAAGATACAGTTTAATGCAGGTGGAATTGAACAGGACTAGGAAATGTTGAGAATGGAAGAGTTCAAAGTCCCCTTCCATCCTCACGCATGAAAAGCCAAATCTCTCATGCCCTTTGAAACTTTATAGTCAAGCTGTTTTACAAGCTTGACTTATCTCAAAATGATAGTCGACATTTTAGATACTATACTTGCCACTGTTCATGAAATAACAGTGCTTTTTATTCTATGATTTACTTTTACACAAACAGCAGAACAGAAAATCTTGCTGGCGAGGGAAAAAGTACAGGCTTCTGTTCTCACTTACCTGGTTATCCTAAGTTGGTAGCAGGGGAGTTATTTTTGATATACAATAGTATGGGACCAGAATCAGGTTTGATAAGTTAGGACCAGATTTGGATTCAGGCAGTCAAACTAAAATTTCTAAACTTGTTCATTTTTATATTTTATTGACTTTGCATATTTTAGTATGCTCATTTAACTCATTTCGGTAGCTGGGCAATAGCTAAAAAAATCTTGGAGAAATCATAAATAAGGTGAAATTGAAGCTAGGAGAGGCACAACCCCTCAAAACTTCAGAATGCAAGTAAGCAGAGGAGTAGAGGACAAAACATTTAAGTTAAAATGTTATCAGATGTGAGAATATTATGTTATATGTCTAAAATGAATGTGAAATCACAGCATGCGTTAGCTAGAGTGTAACAATGCTTTTCTTTTGCAATATAGTGTGGCCTTTGTTTCTCAAATTCACTTCTCTTTCTCCCTTACTTTTACCTTAGGCCCACAGACTTATTCACATACGTAGGATTAGGCACTGGAATAAATGAAACAGTACGTCAGTTTCTGCAGAACCGATCATTTTCAGTATGCTTTATTTTCTATCATCTTCTCTCCTCACACTTCTTCCCGTTTCAGTTTGGAAACACTTATTGAACCAAACATTCAAATTTCGCCTAACCAAAAGAATCACTGAAGACCTGCCAAAAGACTGCGGAGCATCAGTACCATTTCTAACATGGAGCCTGACAGGCAGCCCACAGAGCTGTAAATGCTTCCAGTGCTCCACTTTGATCGAGGCAACCTCTGCATTACTCAGGTAACTAATAATGTTAAATGATTTCATCTGTCTTGCAATATTCCACATGCTTTGCAGAAAAATATCTTAAAGATATTCGACAGAACTCTGCATATGCTATCACAAGTGGAAGTTCTAAATGGAGAAGAACTGATAGGTTTATAGCTCTTACGCAGCTACCTAAGATGGGTTATCAATATCTTCTGTCACAATTCAAAGGTTCAATACATCCGATCCTGATAGGGGTAGACACAGGTTCTGAGTGGTAATAAAAAAACAGGAATCTCCCTTTTCAAAGGGTACTAAATAACTGTTTTTAGCCTGGGTATATTATTCTACACATAAAGAAAATGTCTCTGCATTTTCAATGTAAGAGTATGAAGGAATATGACGGTCAGTGTAAAAACACTACTCCCTATTCCCAAATGCACTACCCTCTAATTTTAAATGCCTGCTAATGTCATAAAAAATAATTACAGAGACAAACAAGATCTCAAGCCTCCAAAGCAGCCAGGCACCCCTTTTTCCAGGTGCTGTGCTTCCTTCGTTATGACATCAAGTCTTTGCCTCTTCCACTCACTGTTTGGTTTGGGTTTTGGGGGGGAACTGGGGGTTTTGATTGACTGACAGCAACACAAAGGTGGATACTAGAAAGTTAACTTTGCCTTAAAAACAAAGGGAAAACCCACGGACCCAAGCCAAGAAGAAGGTGAAATAATTTGCAGAAAAGGGAAGAAGGAAGCTGTTAACTGGGAAATAGCTGTAATGTTACCAGACTATGACACAGTAAACGCAAAGAGAAATGTATGTGCTTTTAATGGCAGCATGCTGGACCTGTGCTACCCAGGCTTATAAGGTCTTCTTTTTAACTTTTTGTTGCGGGCAAAATGGTCTCGACTTGTGAGATTTTTACTTAACTCACTGCCAGCTAACGCCAACTTCTGATCACTGCTTTGGTTATTAAAAAAAAAAAACAAAAGAACACGAACAACTAAGCCAGCACTGCCCCGGCGCGGGCCACCCGCAGCCACTGTCCCTTGGAGGTGTCCGTGCCCCAGGGTGGGTCACCCACGGCCGCAGGCTCTTCAGAAGGGTGCCCATTTTGCATGGAGTGCCTCCTTCCAGAAGGACACCTCCAGCCGCGTGTCTCACCGGCAGCCTCTCCCTCCCCGTGTCTCCCCAAGAGCGGCTCCCCGCCT
>NW_008824551.1:1245258-1257711 GCF_000699105.1 Pygoscelis adeliae
GCTGCATGCTGCGTGTCTGGCGCGCGACGGGGCGCTCACACCGGTTTCAGAGCTGTCTGGACCCCACTGTGACCAGCACAGGGCACCCTGCAGCCCCCGCTACCAACCCCTGCCACGTATGCCCCATACACTTCCCCAAACCGCTGTTACATGGTGTATCTTCTGAGTTTCGGTTATTGTTAGCTGCTGCTTGTATCAAAAAAAGTCTTCTGACATCGTTTATATATAATTGTTCTCATTTACAAATAATTAAATGTGCAAATACGTATTTACAAGAGTCTATAGCTCTGCTAATGTTTGAACTTATTTCTAAGTAAGCCAGTTAAAAGTTCTCAAGCGCTTTCACACACAAACCTATCAGAATTATACAGCCGTCAGCACTAGGCAGAAGAATTGTTTATCACACAGAAAGCGCCAACTCTTTTAAATGTGCTGCAACACAGATACCCCTGCATGCACTAGTGGAGTGGAGAAGAAATCTAAACAGGACACAAGGCCTTCCATTAAGGCCAGAAATGGAAAACAAAGAGTAATAATTTAATTATGAGACTAAAAAAAGGTAATAAATATCACTACATATTCATAGCGCTACTTAATTAAATAAAAATGAGTATTTTGGAATATTCCACTTCCCCACTTTTCAGTGACTTGTATTGCAGAAAAGCTTAAAAATAAACGAGCGCTGGGCAGGCAGAAGTCTGCACCCAAACTGAGCTCCACTGAGGTTCCTGGGCTCCGGATCTATTTGTTTCTCATTCATAACAAAAAGCTCCTCCTGCTGGATCCTATGAGCTAGTCTCGCTCCGGATGAATGATTTCATATCGGAAACCCCATACTTCAGTTTTTACAGAGCAGAAATATATACAACAAGCACATCAATGTTAAGAAAAGACTAAGTAAAGCTAAGCTAAGCTTTGCTAAGCCAAGCAAAGCATAACTGAGTATATATTACACAGTGGCAAAGCCACAGGTCTCGTTCATTTAGCCCAGTAATTATGACAAGTGCCCACTAATGCTGTAGAAACAAACTCAAAAAAAATCTGTTTGAGTTTTCAAGGTGAAGTACTCTATCAATGTGACCTTCTTTGTACAGAGACTCTGAAATGAGCCATTGAAACAAGTCAAAATGACTTTAAAATTTTCCTTTTGATCTTAATAAATAAGGAAATGAAAGTCCAAATAAAAATTCCATTGTTTACAAAACAAATTCAGTTTGATTACATTAATAATAAACTCAGAAAATAATTTAAAACTTTGGTGGTTTTTTTTAATGGCATTGTTCCTTTAAAGGCTTCCCTTAGAGAAACTAAAATCTGCTGCTTTAAGCACTTCTCTTAGACAAATAAGTAGGTCCACTGACCTTAGAAATAAAACACTTCACACCTCCTGATGTGTCATTAATTCCATCCTCTGGGGAGATTATAGAAAAATAATAATTAATGTACTGCCAGAAAATGGTCTCAGATTTAAGGCCGTTTCCTTAGCTACCAACTGATGTGTTAGTTATTTTCCTTTTACTAAACGTGTAAATCAATGGTCACTATTTTTTAATGGGGACAGTAAATAGCTTTTTTATTTAAACTGCCAACTTTAAATCTGGACCCACATCTCCGCTCAATAATAATATTCTCTCGAAATGCTAGCTTATACGTCAAACAAAAACCTCAAACATAGATTCTGCTTTCATTAAAAGGATTCTTCTTTTAATTTTCCTCTATGAAATCTAACTTTTTTACAAGAACTTTCAAACCACGTAAGATTTGCACTTTAATCGGTGAACTTTCACTTTATAGTCCAGACCTTGAAATCTTGAAGAGAAATTTGCTTTCATCTCTGAAGAATTAATGTAAGGCAGTAATGTTGGAAAGGTAGCTAAAATTCCCTAGGAACAGTAATACAGCTCTTCAGCATTCTCTCCCTTACACCTTTCTCATTGCTTTTCTCATTTTTTTCTTTCTTTATTTTTAGATTTGCGAAGCAAGGATAAACAAAGACACTGCTCTCAGAATGCCAGGTTATTTGGCACAATTAAAAGCACTTCCAGAGAAATGTCACATCACAGTAAGATTAGTTACCGGCAGCACATAATATGGTTTCTTTCCTGTTCTCATTTAAATCATTTCACAGTAATTTACTTCTTCAAAGGCTTATTTAAGACAGGTGTTACAGTGTCCTAGCGGTCAAAAATTTGGCCTTGAATTTTTTGGGTTTACTGCTTAACAAAATCCAAACATCTTTTGCTCTTTCTTGTCTTTCTCTAGGACCCCATTTACCAGTTGTTCCCAGACAAAAATGAGAACAGTGACAAGAAGACACTGCTACAGCTTTTCTAGTCTATTTTGTCTTCTCTCCAACATTCTTCCCTCTTCAAAAAAGCTAGCAAGCCTAAATAATACAGAAGCACTGTTAAAACCTGCGGTTGGAGCTGTGCAGAAGAAAGACCCCCTCCATACAAACTGTAAGACTAGATGCCTGGAGAGAAAAGAGCCTTGAAGAGTGAACAGAGAAGCAGCCAGGAGGAGGGGAGCAAAGGGTCTTGAGGGTCACCACTCTGCCTTCTTGACTGCGATCATCTTCATTCCTCAGGGGAAATCAGAGCAGCAGCTTCCCAAACGCTGCCAATTCAGTGGCATATTTACATTTCGGCAGCGGAGGTATAAAACGCACCTCCTCGAGCACTCGGTCCTCTTCCATAGCACGTCCCCATGCTAACGTATGCAAGGAAAGCTAGTGGGCAGCCTCCCAAAAATGGCCTTTTCAGGGACATCCTCTTGTGAGGGCAGCAAGAATATTACAGTGCGTCTGTATTGTTGAAAGAAGACACAATGCTCACTGGAGTGAAAAGGACCCTCCGGATGATCCAAGTCTTTTCCTTGTTTACACTGACTCTGTGAATGCTTGCATCATTGACGCTAGCACAGCTGCCTGCTACCACTGATACGCAAGAAGAATCGAGTTGTGCAACACCGGTGAAATGCTTTCTTAACATAACTTTCAAGGTATTGCAGTAGCCCTATACTAAAATATGCTTCCATTCCAGTACAAATGCTCTTCTGTAACAGCAATTTTAACTCATGATGCACATGTTAATGAAACGTTACTGTAATTTTCATCAAAAAAAGAGTGCTAACGCGATACAAAATTCTACTGATGTTTCATTTTCAGATTGCTGTCTTCCATATATATCTTCCGACAACAAGGAACTAAGATGCAGCATCCAGAGTTACTCATTCTGCCAGCAAGCTCCCTATTCATCTCTGCCAAGAACAAATTCATTCCAATGCAAGCATTCCTCTTACTTCCACTCTTGAGACAATGTCTTACCTACAGCTTATGGCAATCAAGAAAAATTGTGTATTGATTTACTTGTGAAGTAAAGACAAATCACTAACTACTGTGGAGTGCTGTTAAACATGCTGCATGCCACCATCTTCTCTTTTTGATGCAATGCTTTGTTTTGTACTGTTTTATGAAAGGTGAGAAAAGGATGAACAATACAGTGGCATAGTATGGTTGCTTGTTTGCAGGGTAGGGAATTAAATAGGGCCTTTCATCCATTCAACTAACAATTTTCCTTGTGTGGCAGTACAGTCATACTAGTATGTTTAGTAAGCCTGCCCTTTGAAAAAAGACCTCTGGAAGAGGATGAAACTTGATTTAGAAGGGAAAATGGACCCAGTTGTTGGGGGTTTTTGGTGAGTGTTTTTTCTTATCAAAAGACCAGGCTCTTTTTGCACATCCTGATTACTTCCCAAAATGTCCTTTCCCAAGCACATTACTGAAGTGTCCTTGCATCTTCAGGCTCAGCACTGTTCACACAAAACTTTCTGCTGCCAAACCAAAGATAATCTTTATCTCTTATTGCTGTTCTGCTTCCCAAGAAGTAAAAAAAAAAAAAAAACACAAAAAACCTCCACAACCCGCTCCCCCGAAAACAAAAAAAAGACCAAACAAAATTGTCAGATTGGCTTTGCTTCAAACAGAAAAAGACTACTTTCCCCCTGACTTCTGGTTTACTCACATGCAGATTATACCCTGTTTTGTCCTAGCTCTTCTATCTGCAGTCATCAAGGCCAGAAATTTATTCTTCATAGGTGAAAGCTAGGATTGTCCGATGCTAGAGTCTGTGGCTGTTTTACTGAGACTCCTAAGACACGAAAATTAAAAATACTTACATTCCCTCCTCTTTCTAAATTTGCCTTTTACTTCCTTTATTTATTTACTTTAAGAAAAACCACCATACCTTTCTTCCACTCGTCTTTCATCTTTCTCCCCAACATTGTGAATGTTCCAAAACATGAGTTTTTTTCCCCCTTCCAGTGCTCTCTTCTACCAAAGGAAAGCAATATTTCCTACTTCTGAAAGTGACTTCTCAGTTTACAATACGAAATTTAAAGACAGCGCTCAAGCAGCCCATCTGGAAAAACAGCACAACGTACACCCATGTGAAAGTCGCCGTGCTGGGTGGAAGAGATGTGTACCCAGGGCCTTCACACATTACCTGGGAAGATAAACCCATTGCTCCTGGCAGAGCACACTGCATCTCCCTCTTTTGCCCTGTGTCTGGATTTCCTTCCAAAGGAAATGGCAATGTGGAAAGAATGATACACACCCAGGCCTCGTCAAAAAATGCCGTTCGGCCAGGATTCAAGCATGGGTATTAGGTCTACAAGGCGTACCACAGAGTAAATCACCTACAGTCCCTCATGCCTAAACAATATAAAGGCTGGCTTGCTTTCTCTGTCTCTCTCTCTTTCTCTGAGGCCGCCTTCTTGCTCAACAGCAGCAACAACAACAAAGAGCATTTAAGAAACTGTTAGGCAACATCACAATGGCCAGTCATTTGTCGGAAATAGGGAGAGTAACCTCAAAAGAGCTTTGAACAATCTGAACTAGATAATACTGTTAACCTGCCGGTAGACTCAACCTGTTGTCAAAATGAAACTCTGAATTCTCAAAGATGAGACTGAAGAGTTTATGAAATGATTCAAACACAAAAGGGCCCAGGAGGCCACCCAGGAGGGGAAGGGTTTGAGGAAACATACAGGGAGAGAGATGATAGCTCGTCTCCGAGGCAGATGATCAAACACATAACACACCTGTAGCCAGCCGTACCATTATCGACTAGCCAGGAACAACTTCAGACTATCAGCCTACAGAGGTATACAAAACAGCGAACAAACCTTCTCAACCACCACCAAACGTACCAGAATAAGCTTCAGAAACAGAAACTGCTACCCATTCAAGACTCAGAAAAACTTATTTTGGAGAAAAAATGGTCGCCAAAATGTCAAGAAACACTTACATGGTTAAACTATGTAGACACCTAAAATGTACTGAATATTTAAGCAATGGAGATTTTTCACCTAGTTTAAATTAGAGTTATAAAAAACAGGAAGTATTATGCGGCACATTATTTTTAAGTTCCCTGCAGACCACAGAGAAAATATCTCATCAACTTGCCTAGGTTTAATCATATGAAACCTCCTACTTAAGTTCTTATCAGCAGTAAAAGCACCAGTTATAAACCAGTCCTCCCCTCACATATGAAAGACAGCTGTCCGTCGAGAGTATCAATTTATTCCACCCAAATCTGGAAAAAACCTAACTCTGCATCCACTGAAAACATTAAAAACTCTACTTTCAACACATTTCAAGCAATGATAACCATAAGATCAATACATTACTGACACATGCTACATTTCTGCTTCCCTTCCATTACTAACGCCAGCTGTGATCACATCATTTCTCAGTAGGACTGATGCCATGAAGCACTTATTTTTCAACATTGACAAAAAATAGGTGACAAAAAATAGGTAACAAAGATCTGTAACACATAGATCAGTTTTCTTCGAAGTAAAAGAAAAGCAAAGCTCAATTCTTTGACTGATTCACATTTACACAATTGGGCAAAAAAGGGTTATTTTCTGTTAAGTTTATCCATGTCATCTTGAGATGATTTGCTCAACAGAAGGGAAAACCACGTTTTTCTCTTATCCCTTACGCTAGCCTGCAAATGAATCAATAAACTATTAATTTATATATCAAACTTCATGAGGATATTCTCTTTAGAAGCCATACTTTGCAAGTTAATAATTGTTTTGAAATGAGAAACCTCTTTTACAGGCTTTCCTAGGAGAACAGGAAGACCTAGTGCTTTGCAGAAGGCTCCCAGCCATCTTTACAGTACAGGCAACATATTTATAGGGATGGTTTATCTCACGAAGCCATTACTCACCTATTGGCAATTGCAGAGACCAAATTCTTTCCCAACTGTGAAACATCCCCTAGCGACTTCAGGAGCTGTTTACATATGAGAAAATAACATTGAGATCATATTTAAAAATCTTAAACTCTGCTCAGCCCATTTTTGGTTTTTGAAAAGACCTATGCACAAGTCATCTTCTATTCTTTATACAGGGATTAAAAGCCATGCTTATTACCCATAAACTTGAACAGGCTGAGAAATGGTAGTATTTGTCCAGAAGAAGAGCATGTGCATAACATGTCTGCATATTGATAGTAGGAGAGTTTTGGGGAAAAATCAGCAATTATCATAGAATCATAGAATAGTTTGGGTTGGAAGGCACCTTTAAAGGACATCTAGTCCAACCCCCCTGCTGTGGGCAGGGATATCTTCAGGTAGAAATAAAATTGCGTTACTGATTTTTTCATAACGAGTTCTAAAATAGTTTTCTCATCAGTCCTGGTTGTTTTTTTCCTCCTTAAGCATCCTCTAGATTTAAATCAATATATACCAGCCAGAGAGTCAGTCTTAGCCAGAAACATACCAAGCACTAACACAGCCTTCTCTGTTTATTTTGCTGTCTGGACTGCAGCTGCCCATGGTCAATGAAAAGATGCCTGTCTCTCATAAATGTTTGCTGTTGGTGTAACTTCTTTCATTGACCGTGTTTTCATGACTAATGAATTTCATTTCTAGTACAGCATCTTTCAGTATGGCATTCACTCAATAAAGCTACAGCAGTGTATCAGTCTAAACACACTTGGTGTTTGGCCTTCAGTGCTCATGAAACATGAATTTAAATACAAGGTAAAATACCTACTTGAAAGTCAGCCATATTTTACACTGGTCTTTTGTTACAGAGGAATTCAGTCCTTAGTGGTTTGGGGGTTGGGAGAGGGGTGGCTACCATCTTAGGAGAGATTTCGTCTCTCAGTTTTACAATAGAGCATACAGAAATTCAGGCAAAGCAATGACCCATACGATTTCGCTAAACCATTCAAGTTTCTGAATGCACAAAACCCTTACGGAAGTGCCCGGGAACAACTCTATTTTAAGGCTGGCGTTCTAAAACTGGCTTCAAATGATATCTGCAGTCCTGTTTTCCTCTAAAAGCTGATGTTTAAAATCAGTCAGAAACTTCAGACAGAGGAATTGTTTAACCTTCAGATTACCTGGCAGTTTTTGCTTGCTTTCTTTGTGCACTTTTTAAGATAAAATGTGGCTCTTGAAGAAATCATTCCTTGGCAGTCCTGTTTTTCATTACTGACCAGTTACCTGCAAGAAAATGCCACCTGTCCTGCCTAAAATAGGAATCTCAAATACATAGTATAATAAAGAGAATTTTTTTGAATGGTTGGGTTTGGTATTTTTTGTCAATAGGTAAAATAATTACATGGATAAGCAGATAAAAGTTATCATACATAAAACATGTTACATTACAATGAAGTGTATGTGCTGCTCACACAAACATAACTGGGCTGTACGAGGGGGCAGCTACAGAGGAGAAACCTAGAAACAGTAAAAGAAGAAACCCAGCATACCTGGTCCTCATTCAATGTCATATTTTCTGCCTGGTTTTGTTTGTTCTTTTCCTAAAACAAAGACTTACTGGTGTTGATTTGCTAGCATCTAATGGCTCATTTCTGATGATCTTTAGAACCGAGGTATGATTTAGGAATTCTGATCAATTCTATGATGTCAGCATGCAGCTTTTTCTTAAAAACTGTAAACCAAAAAGGTCTCTCTGTCATGTGACAGGCTTCCAATAACATCCACTAGCTAAAGGGCAATTGCAAAGCCTCAGTGTTTGACATTGTTTCAAGCAACAGTGGTTATGATAAGGGGAACCAGGAATTTTTTTCTGCCTCTTAAGAGGAGAATGCAGAATGGAATTTCCCACCAAGGCAGAGAAAGAAGCCTGGGAATTTTAAAGATACCTGGCATTAGACAGAGGATATCTTTGACTCTCTTTGACAATTTTTCAGATTCAGATATCTAGCAACTATCTAGACATTATACATCTATATAGATATTTAGATATTTTGAATTTGAAAATATACAGCACCTGACAGAAGCTGTAAGGAACAGGGACAAGAAGATGGGAGGATTTGATGCTAACCCATCATGCTTGTAGTGGCAGAGGGAACAGCAATCACAACTGGGAAGTACGGGAAAAGCAATATCCCACACTTTAAATGACACAGGACTTAAGAGCACACAGTGGAAAATTCTGTGTTACACAAAATACAGCTACCTGGTGTTTCAGGTAACGAGTTATTCTAGAATTACTGAAAGCTCTGATAGATTTCTTCTTCCTGATACTATTTTTAAACTTTTTTTTTTTTTAAACAGATGCCATATACTTTATTTTTTTAAGTAGCACAGAACAAAGGCCGGGTGTATTCCCCAAATGAGAATGTGACTATGAAATCAAAATATGAGTGTTCAGTCTTAATTTTTCATCTGCTAAACTACTGACAAATCCCTAAAAAGGGCTCCCAAACAGCGGATGGCACATAAATACTCTCAGGTTCCTAGAGCTGCTGATGCTGTTGCGAGATGAAGCATTCAAACAGGAATGCTTTAAAAACCCTGAGCTAGAGCTTTAGAAACATTGTTCTACAAACTACAAATATTACACTCCAATTGGCATCTGGAACATCAGCTGCTTTCCTCCCACATCAGACACCGTCCCTTCTGTAGCAATTCAGCCAGTGTTACGCAAGGCAGCACAAACAGCAAGGCCTTCTGCTAAGCATTAGTTCTTTCACATCGGTAAAGCAACTAACCAAACATAACCAAAAGACATGCAAACTATTATGCTAGTCTCCATTACCTTGATTTCACAGTAGCATAACTGTTAGGATGTTTCCAGATTGGCTGTTATTTTGCTGATAGTTCCTGGATTGGATTTAGATTTGTTCAGTGATGAAAACGAAAATTCAGAAGTACTCAAATGAACACTTAGAAACACTACAGCGGGGGACAGTGGGTGGTGGAAGATCTGAATATGTGCGTGCTTCATCCCATTTATCCTGCAGTGCTGGTGTGTCTCTTTGAAGTGCTGGTATGGGGGAAGAAACTGCATTACCCAAATACCATTTACATAATCAGTTTTTCCACATTTAAAGAAGACATTTCTCTCTGTGTTACTTTAATTTGTTCCTTGTAATCATACACCTGTGACAATAAACGTAAAATATATGTTAATTGCCTCCATCCTTCTACTTCAAAAAAAACAAGTCAATTCTAGCAATGCAAGTATTATCTTTATGGCACTGACAGAAAAACTGTACATTGACTGGCAATTCATTATTTTGCTTCCGTCTGAATCCCCTCCCTATCCTTGAAAGGAAAGAAATCTCTAGCTACTCTTTACAGCTCTGAAGCTCCAATCAAGTACAGATAGCTATATATATGTAAATCATATATCTATGCCCAAGTTCTAGGGACTGCGTAACACAAAATAATGTGCATATTCATTTACATGTTTGTTGCAGCTGAAAACAGAAGGTGTATCTACGTGAAGACTATATTCACAAAGTATGCTTGAAGTTAAGGCTCTAATGCATGTGACAGGAGTAAGAGTTAGGATTGTGCTGCAAATCTGTATGTATTATTCCATGCATGTGGTAACTTGTGTGTTTGTTATCATCACTGTCCAGTATCATATTAAGGCAGTTAAACAAACAAATTCAGTGTTTTCATACTGTGTAATTGTTGGATATTATCCTTACACTCACCAAGACTATACTGGAAGTATTCATTTGTGTCATTTTTTTAGGTGTCAATGTCATAGTCTGGATCCTGTGAGAGAAACCTTATATTCAACTGAAACTAAGTAGGATTACCTTCTGTGGGTTGCCACACATGTTAATGCACACCTTCAGAGCATTTCACCAACCCTCCATGGCCCAGTGCTCTCTCCACCAGCAGTGAGAACTGATCAGTGCTGGTAACACTTAGAGAGGCAGAGAAAACAGCTCCAGAAATGTGTGCTCTTCTCCCACTGTAATATCTTTAGACTGAGCACCTGCTGTTGTAAATCCTACTTAAGATTTCCTCTGCTAGGAAATACAAACATCAGGTTCCACGTCACCCCCCTGCCGTACTGCTCTCTGCCATGCCCCGCAGCCCATTCCCCGCTGCACCCCTGGGTCACCATGCAGAGTGGCCAGCAGCCCCCCGCACTTCTGCGAGCCTAACACTGAGCAAACCAGTAGCACACAACGCTCCTTCATGCCACGCAAGGTTGGTGCAGCACACGGCCTGCCTGCTGCATAGGGGGGCACAGAAGAGGAGAACAGGTCTGTCTGCAGTGACTGCAGCCAGACCACCTCTCTACGCATCCTGATTCAGCAAAAGGTACCCCATTTCTTGGTCCAGATAACAATTCAGTATCGCTGCGGAAAAAACACGCTCTTCTTGTTCTCGTTGTACTGATGGCACAGAAGCTTATTATGACCATCTTTTGACCTAAAACATACTGCCTTTCCCATACCCACCTTCTCTCACGTACGCATGGATTACAGCTGTCGCCCAAATAACCAGCTGCACAGGTGTGCATCAGACAAGCCACTCCTGTTCCCCGGTTTGTCAATTTACATGTCTTGCTACTGGCAGAACTATGCTACAGGTGAGCAATCACACCTTTGATAACCTCATCCAAATGGGAACGCTCCGATTTCTTTCTTACCTGTTTTCCTACGCTATTTAATTATTTCAGCCAACACCAGGAACACATCTCTGATGCAGCCACAAAGTCTTGTCCAGCTGGAAGAGCTACCAGAGCCAGCTCCTGATCAGTGGACTGGCGGGCAAACAGTGGCAGCACCGGCCGCACAACATGGCTGCCAGTTCGTCAGCCCTGCCCCAGCAGCAACAGCACCGCACGGTCCTTCCTCAGCCTGCCCCGCACAGGCTTTGCACGCTCTTTGCCAATTCTGCCTTTGTCCAGGCTTGCCAACTTGTATGCTCTCCCAAATCAATGCTTGACAGGAATACTCTCTCTACAGCATTACCTTGATGCATCTCAAAGCAGCCCTTGGAGGTTTTACGCCGCTATTGAACTGCAATAAAGTAGGATGTTGCCGAAACGCCGCTGTGACAAGCGATCAATTCTGCTTTGCAAGGGCTCCCTGAAAAATCTGAGAGGTGAACACTCGTGACAGCCACTATTCCACCAATACGATCCAATGAGGAATTTCCAGTACTTCGATCAAAATTATAGCTGTTGTTACAAGTAGCTGAATTCATTCTCCTACAGGTAAAACCTTCACTTATGACTATCAATACAGACAGAACAGTAGTTTTTAGCCATAAAAGCTGCTTCTTTTACAGAAACATACAAAAGATGCCAGATAAAGTAATTCATTATGCCACGTTACCTCAAAACAGGGCACTATTCTGGGGGAGAAGGAAGGTATTTTATTAAACATCATATTCTGCAAGTGGTAAATTGATTCTTTCTCCCATCAAAGCACATCAAGTGGGAAGCTGAGACACTAAGCACAGAATTCAACAGTTCTTGACTTCTGAGACCAAGGCTTTTCTATGTACCTTACTGTTTTTAAAGGACTGAAAGAAAAATAAAGAAAACATTTTAAAAAATAAGTGCAATATGGCATGCAATTTGGCCAAATATGTTATCTCTTCAAAACCCAGGGTAATCAGAGCCAAGCAAACATTACTGTTGATATATTTAATAACCTGTCATTTTTTTATTCATCTGAAGGCAATCTATCGAAGGCTTCATCACAAATCTGAATGAAGTTGGTAACAGACGGTATCTGTATCTCATCTGAAATGTAAATGAGTCATTCTTGTCTTTTGGGGGACTAGGATAGAAAAGACTGCTCTTCAGTCTTGTGCTTAAAAATAACTTTCCACTCGTCACACACAATATCCCCTTTAATAATCCCTGCTTAGTATTACTTTCATGATGACCTATTAAACAAACGGGGACACGATGGATCCTCCAAAATTCAAGGAAAGTCAGACATTTAAAATAAAAATAAGCACGTGTAATGCAAGACCGGCTATTGCATTACATCTAAAAATATCATACTAAGATTCAGGAAATTTAAAAAGGACAAAATAGGGGTATGAGATGCTGCAGAAAAGGGCTTCGAACTATTGCCATTCCTGAATGTTCAGAAGAGATGCCGCTCCAGTGAAAATCTCCTACTCGGTTTCAGACCCTGCT
>NW_008824551.1:1257762-1293328 GCF_000699105.1 Pygoscelis adeliae
TACTCGGTGTCAGACGCTGCTGAACATTGGAATTGTTGCAGCTGGTTCCTCAGCTGTTCTCCCTTCCCTTAGAGTAAGCTGAAAAGCCATTGCCCCTGAGTGCAAAGAGGCTAGATCATATGT
Organism: Pygoscelis adeliae; assembly: GCF_000699105.1. NCBI lineage: Eukaryota > Metazoa > Chordata > Aves > Sphenisciformes > Spheniscidae > Pygoscelis > Pygoscelis adeliae. The sequence goes on from NW_008824551.1 coordinate 1,257,886, forward strand.
CACCTTTGCCTGTGTTCATGCAAATATCTTCTGATAATCATGATAAAACACTTGCCCAAGCACAATGGATTAATGGTTGCAACATAGTCTCAACTGAGCTCTTCTACAGTAGTTTGTCAACATTAAAACTATGTAACTGTCAAAGACGACAACAGCAATACATCATCTGGGAATTTCTAACTGTAGTAATCTAATTACAACCTTTATAACATTGTTTTCTCCCTGCAAGAGGTTTAAACTTTAATGAAGAACTCGAGAACAATCTTACATGAGGCTTCTTTGTGGCTTTTAAGCCAATTTTCTGGACTGGGGACGGAACAAAGCCTTTCGCTAGGAGGATGGATGTACAGATTGGATCAGAGATGCTATTCTGGGAAAGATTCCACTCTGGATATATCAGTGGAAAGAATCACTGTCCCACATCACGCTTGTCTCATTTTGGGGGCCCTGCACACTAAGAGGCACGTAGAAAGAGACAGTCGTTTCAGCTATATCTTCAGCTATGTCTGAATTAACCCAAGTACCAGAGGTTGGCATCAGTGTGCTAACTACAATATTATAACGGGGTTAATTTACTGTGTTGACAAGGTCCACTGTCAGTGATTCCCAAACCTTCGGGATCAGATAGGACTGCCCACCATAAAATTACTAGGCAGCAAGGTGGGGAAGAAGCTCTCACAAAACAGTGGTGATTATGTCTTATTACTGCATAATGATTTCTGATCTGCTCTACTAAGGATGTTTTTATGCATTCACAGAAATTACATACTTCAGCCATTAATGTTTTTTTAATTCCCCACTTCTTTTTTTATATTATTTTTTCTCTAATAGTAGAAACCTTCTCTGTTTAACAAAACCTGAGAGACATAAACTAGCATATTCTGAAAGTTGCCTAAATATTTCAGGTATGCACTATCCTACAAGTTTAAATGAAAATTAGTGAGATGGCAATCTGAAAATCAGAATTAATCATTTGAAATGTTTCAGAAATTATAAACAAGTTTAACTGCATCATGAATAGACCTGCTATGTCCCACTGCTTTTCCTGCCCTCAAGAGCCTTGTCCAAAATGATTTCATAAATAACACCCATCTCAGATATTTAAACCAGAGCAGAAATTGTGGCTATGCTTCTTTAAAGACCAACGTGATAAATCAGGCACAGCTATTTTTCAAGACCAACTGAAGACTGCTAATCTGCTGGCAAGCAGTGGAATACCATGCCACAGTGGAGTGAGAAACTACAGTAGCATTGATGCTTGAGCAGACAAAACTGTGGCAAAAACTGAGGATGGGAAGCCGAAGAAGTAAGGGACAGAGACACGGCCCGAGGGGGGGAGCAGGGAACCTTGAGTATGGGGTTTCTGTCTAGGAGGACTTAAAAAGGAACAATGGAAGGAACAGGAGGAATTACTGAGAGAGAAGTTTGGGAGTAATTTAGGAGATCCTTTGGAACAGAAGGGGGTAGGTATAGGAGCTGGGGTGTGTTGGAGTAGTGAGAGATTTGAGCTTTCAAGGAAAAGGGGTGGGAGTCCAGGAGCAGAAGACATTTCTGGATAACAAGGACCTGGGCTTCCATGGGACAGCTTGGCAGCTCTGCCTGCTCAGGCACCAGTGCTACCGTGGTTTCTCACCCCACCACCTGCCTAGTGCTGCCTCTTCCCTAATTCATGGCTTTAGTTGTGAAAAATGTATAGCCCTAAATATTAAAGTTCCATAAAATTAATTCAATGCTAAACATACTCCAGTATCTCTAGTCAGAAAAACAATGACACTAAGAAAGCGTCACTAGTTTGAGAACTGAAAAGCGGGATCTTCAGGTAGTAATTTACTTAATAGTAAGAAGAAACCTAACTAGAGCAACATTTTAATTGCATAGACACAGCTATGAGTCTTTTACTGTGCAGTTACAGTTTAGGTGATGGCTTCTTTTGGAGGATCTCAAGCTTAAGACTGCTCAGGGTGAAGGACGATTAGAGCACTGAAGTTTTAAACAAGTGTTGGGAGATCAGTTAGCTACTCTATGGTTCAATGATGATGATGATACTTTGGCAGTTAAGGGGATACTGAAAAAGTAACTTCACTAAAAACCATCACATTGGGTTTGTAAACTTTTTTTTTTTTAATTCCAAGTATAACAAAATATGGAAAAGTTGACTGGGGGAAAAGCAAAAAATTCACTTTTGTTACCAGCAAGTCACTGAAGCCATCACATTTTCAGCTATATTTCGTAAGAAAAACATTTTTAGACATTTTTTTTTGTCCAGAGATTTCTTTGCTTTAAAACATATTCTAAAATTGTGACAATTTTAATGTATTACTTCATATTGCATGACTTCAACAACAGACCTTGCCTAAAAAGAATGACTTCCTTATGCATATTCTGCCTTAAAATTAATCCATTCAAAACACACACACCCTCTTGCTAGTATTTTTGTTTTTTTTTTTTCAAACAGCTGGAGAGTCATATTAATACTAGTGTGCCAAGTGTTAAATTGTATTTAAAAATACATGATAAATTTCAGTATGTAAAGTACTTGATGATGTGGTGTATTTAAGAAGCAATTTCCTTAACAGCAAGAAACCTTACTATAGCCACATGTCAATAAGACACAGCAGCCTGAAATACACAATATTGTTGACCTTCTGCACTTCAAAATTGTTCCAGTTTTTATAACTCCTATAGTATTTTTGCAGATTGTTGTTTGCCATCCCATTTCTATCCATTGCCACTGAGTATACAAATAACAAGAGTTGAAAGTCTGTTTCCTGTACACACAAAATGTGCGTGGCTCCTTGCCTAGTCAACCGGGGACTGACTTTACCATCAGGTTACGCTAACTTATCCCTAACTAAGGATTATATTTCTTTTACAGTTTTAACTCAACCCTTCTTACTTCTTCACCTCTCCCTTCAGCCATTCTCCCTCCACGCTGCTGCCCAGGAACCATCTACTGTCCAGGACTGTGTGACCAACTTTCCCAGCTCCCAGAAAGAAGGAAAACACAAGAGTAGCAGGGAAAGCTGTCTGCTAAAAAATCAATAGGCACCACTTTCACACAAGCCATTACTTCGCCTGCATGCCCAGATCTCCACACTGCAGGAGCGGAGGTGCACGGCTTTCACCGCACTTCTAGGTGGCTTCTTCCAAGTACTGAAACCCCAGGACCTGGGATCAACTCCCAAGGGTTGTGGCCAGTCTAACTTGCTTTTAGTCTCCTCCCTAACAACCTTACACAGCGACTCCAACGTTTCTCCAGCATCTGGCGCTCAGCCTGTGCACACCGAATGGCAGCCATCTGCCCGTGGGCACAGGTCTCATCTCACAGAAACAGTGGGAGGCATAAGCCAGATACGGCGGTGGTGGGCTTTCATCCTGACTTCAGTCCTCTCCCACTGTCACTGAGACTGCAGCCATCCTCAACAAAGGGATACATCTGGCCTGGCAATCTCACTCTGATAAAACAGGTTAAAAAAAAAACAAACACACCCCCAAAAACTCTCATGTAAAATCGCAACACAATTGCAAAAGTACTGAAAACTGAAACCTGACATTTTATTAATTAAATCCCATTTTATTTATAGATCCCTACGATATGTGGTTGCTCAGCATGGTAAAAAAAAAGAGAATACAAACCCTACAACACCACAAGAGGTAAAGTTGTTTTGTTCTGCGTTTCTACATTATGTGAAATCACTAATCTGTGATAGCTACTGCTAGCTAAATAATGAATCACAGAAATGATGCAAATTCTATGGATCCAGAAAGATTTTCCATTTGTAGCTGACTTCAGTGGCCACTACATGTCCCTGCAATACTGTAAAATGCCATTTGCAGAATGTTCACATGGCTTGAGAAAAGTATTACTTACTGAAATGTGGTTAAAAGTAAATAAGGAGAGGTGAGAAGAAAAGGAATTAATGTGGTTAAAAGTACAGTTTCTTTTGCTAGCCCCTCTGAAGAAATACATCCTGTAACCATCTGCCTACATCACCAACGAATATGAAACCCTCGTGCTCATCTAGAGCAAATTATGTGGTAGTATAGAAATAAATATGACTCACACATGATAATGTGCATTTATTGCATTTTTCTGCATTTGGGGCTTTCTTATCAATCAGAATTTCACTTTCCAGTCTGCATCTGACCAAAGAAACATGATTTTTCCCAATTTTTCTTGTGCACCAACCTGACCATTTAATGGAATTTAATATACATATTAATGTCATGCAGACAACGTACTTTCCTTCCCTTGTCAATATCCTGGGTCATCCAGTAGACCTGGCAGTTTACCCACATTGGACCTGACAAAGACCCAAAATAATATTCGATATTTTTAAATACGTTTCTAAATGCTGAGTAAATTCAGGTTATTGCAAGAAGAAAATAAAAAGCATCCATGTGTATCTGAGTAAGACTGTAATCTCATCTACGTCAAAGTCATTTAAAACACCGTATTATACTTGTTTATATATGTGTGCAAGTAATATGTACACACTGACAGGAACTGTCGTTAGATAACATATGCAGTCATAATGGGTAATCAGAGCGTGACATGAAAAAAAAAGACTTACTCAAATCTCTACCTCATTTAATTGCGATTTTTTTTTTTAGTTCTTTATGGAAAGTAGAAGTTTTCAGGTACATGTAAGTTTAATACGACTTATTTAGATATTCACCTTCTTCATACAAGAGACCGTTTAATTCATTTCCTTCATCACTGTAAATTATTTGGAAAAAAATTCAATGATCAAGACTAACAACAGCATAATAAAGAAAAATGTATACAATACTGTCACATAAGAAGTACAATCCTATTTACTTAGGATCAATTCTATCCCAAATTAACAAAACAAAACAAAACAAAATTACAGAATCTGGAAGATAAAGCCATAATCTTTTGCTTGCTTACATTACCAACAAAGAGAAAAAACCTTGCCACACAGCTTTTTTCTTTTCTTTTTTTGGGGAGGCAGAACTGCAAGTGTGGTCAAGGGGAATATCACAGAAGTCTAATCAAGCCCTCAGATATTGGAACTTGCAACACTACCATTGTCACTAATGACACCTAAAAATTGTTATTTATGTAAACTCATCTGTATTGAATAAGGCAAAAAATATTGTTATGAAGACTACAGCTGGCTGCAAGACAAAAAATACAGGGTGATGAAAAATAATGATGTATTAAATTGAAGAAAGGCTGTCTTCATTAATAAGTGGGAGAGGAGACAACTGTCATGGAAAATATGAGAAAGTGATGCAAACTTAGGAGGAAATGTATGAAAGGAAGAGCTGAAAAAGGGATACAAAGGAATTGTGAAATAACCAAAACAAGCAGAAAATACTCAAAGGACATTCATACTACAAATGTGCAAACTGATAAATTACAGAAACCATCTCAAATTGGGATATTGCAACAAGGAAGAAATCTAGAAAGCACTAATGTGGAATGAGACTGTGCAGATTACAAAATGCAAATTACTTTGCAATGCCACATGAAGACAAGAGACAGGAAGATTGTAGTTACTGTCTAAGTTATCACTCCACCTGCCATCTTGAGTATGATTCTTGCAAAACAAAGATATTTGCAAATCAGGCAAACATTACAGAAATCAGAACATTTAAGAAGAGATTCAGGTTTGCCAATTTAAGCAAAGATACTACCCTGAGAAGTAAGATACAGAATTCATATACATATATAACTTAGCTAAAAAGGTATGTACAAGAAGCAAATAAGAAAAATGCAATCCAACATGATTAATATGTAGTCAAATTTTAAACTGTTCAAACTAACTCTGCCAGAACAATATAATTCAAGAATTTAAGATATTACACAAAATTGACACTACTGATAAATGTGTTATTTTACAGGAAGTTTATTTTAAGCTATAAAATCAATATGAAGCTTCGTAGTAGTAACAGAAAGAAAACCTTTTTCCTGTCTGGCACAACAGCACATGCTGCATTGCATGAAAACATGATTTATTTTTTTTAAGCCTTGTGAATGCATGTATGTGGAGGGACAGAGGGTGGGTTTTTTTCCCCTGGTAGACTGAACAGGTTTTTCTCCCACTGTCACAGGTACTGGCTGCGTGCAATTCTCTTGGCTTTTCAGTTGCTCTGAAAGAAACCTCTAGCATTTCAGTTTGTTGTTTTGGTTTTTTTTTGTGGTTCGTTTTTAAAAAAAAAAAAATACCCCTGTCCCAGATTCCCCAAACCAATGAAGCCCAGCCTGGGTTTTCGCTACACTACTTAATATTCGCTGTTCTCACCCTGCAAGTTCAGGTGAACTGGGGTGACTGTGCCTCTTCCTTGTGTGAGGATGAGCAGTAACAACTACTGTGGCCAGACTAAGACAGACTGATCAATGCTGCTTCTTAGCACTCAAGCACTTCTTATTTTTGCAGAAGAACGAAAGCTTTTAAAAGACAAACATGGTCCTAACTGGTATCTAAGTTCCTGTGATCGTGACCCAGGAGGCTTAGCTTTTCCACAGTAATGAAGCTGGGAGATGTTGTGTCCTTCTCCCCCATTTGGATCTCCCAAGTTGTTACTGGTTCCCTTTTGAAAGACTGCTCCTTTTGAAACCTGCCCAAGTCCTCCTGCCTTTCCTGTTCTCAGCCCTTCTTATATCAGTCTCATACATTACCTAAAGAGGTAGCAAAATCATAAAAGATAAATACTTCTGGGATTGTCCCTCTGCAACACTGAAATGTTTTCTGAGAACTGACTATTATCCTGGTCCATTATTTTTCTCCTTCCTGTTTTTCTAGACAGCCTATTGCTGAATTAAGCTAATATAAACATAAAAGCTATGTCCCAATAAACAAGCAACACACAGTGCTTTGTGTACAAAAAAATTATTTTGTCACATAGTAAAAGAAAACAAAAAAAATCACTAAATGAACACGAATAATCTCTTGGAAGCACATTTTCTAGTTCTCAGTAAATCTACAATTTATAATTTATCTATTATGAACTTAAACACATTTGAAATCATACAATAACACAATTCTATGACACAATTATATTTGTGCATTTGATATCTATAAAAATTTACTCATATAGATTTTCCAAATCATATTTTTTCATATGAATATATAAAACTTAAACATACATCTTCTACAGCTCATATTGAGTGAGCCTTACTACATCAAATGTATTTCTACCTCTTTATCTCTTACTTTTGTAAAACTCTATAAACGGTTTAGAGGGTGTCACCACACTGACGAATCAGTTGTAAATGCTACCAAAAAACTTAAGAGTTCTTCTGTGCTACAAAACCTCCTTCTGACATCTATCAGAATTAAGACGTGCTAAAGCCAAAAAATTGGTTTAAATTCAGTTCTAAGATCAAGTTTCTTAATTTTAGTAACCGGACGTAGAAGACCACTATAGTACAAAAATTTGTGACTACTTAATGTAGGAGATATATTTCTCTCCTATATTTTATTTTCATTTCATTACTGAACCTGCCCATCCTTATTCATGGAGTTACCAGGATGAAAAGTATGCTTAGCACATTGCTTGTCAACAAATTTGTAACCAGCAGACCATACTGCTTTCTTTCAAATATTAGTTAATTTAATGTAAGCAATGTTTCCTAATATCTGCATAGCATTATAGATTTGTATACTGGCAAGTGAAACTGAAAGGTATTTCACAGCCAGCATATCACAAACTGCAAGCACAGAGGGGGAAATTCTGTTACCTGCTTCCTAGACTAAAAGAAGTGATCCTCTGATAATCCAGACACTAAGATTCATTTATTTAGCACCACAGTTGTGCCTGAAACTTCATAAAAGCTACAGAAACAGGGAACACCCTCAAACAAGTAAACTGGTCTTCTTATGCAGCTTGTAGGAAACATTTTCACCATCTATTTTATTTTTTGTGTAACAGCTCGCTAGCTGAATTATTACAGCACTAAAAACCTGCAAACAGAAACAGATTTGAGACAAACAGTGAAAAATGACCAAAGGTCAGGATCTATGATGATACACCCCTTCACTACCTAGCTCACAAAAATGAAAATTTAGAGTTGCATATCCAACGGCCACATATAGGTACAAGCTTTTCCATGGCAGGCAGGTAAGCAAACTCAAAGAGCTCAAACCAAGAGACTCATGCAGTGTCGTGCCAAAACTTTCCCTCCTGGAAGTCAGGTAAACTGCCACATTTCTGAGTGGAAAACAATTCCAATGAAAAGTAAAGGCTTGCATGGCTGCCCTAAATTATACTTGCTAACAAGAATTCTGAATAGCTTCTTTAATGGTTCTCTGGTAGCTCCATCATACAAGTAATTGTTAACTAATATATACTATGAAATTATTAAAATGTTTATTTCCTAATGTCAAATCAATTATTAGGCACATAAGAAGCCTTATGAATGGCTTAAATTATTAATTTCCATTTGTCATCTGGTCTCTTGACTTCAGCAACATCCAAACAATATGATGATATTTGAAATTATTATTGCTTAGTTTCAGTACTCTCAGAAACGTTAATATACTTATTGATAAGTGTTCTTTCCCATCAGAGAGAAAAATCTTGCCACATTCAGTTTTGCATATTTATCTGAGACTCACATTTTTACTGTACTTCGACAGAGTTACCTTAACGCTTCCCTTAGCAAAATTCATTCACATGACTTGCACAGCAAATATTGCACACAAACTATGCAATAATCTTGATGAAATCTACAATCAGCTCAGCCTTTGTACTTAGTTGCACACTCTGAGATGGAAAAATCACTACAGGAAATGGAGTAAAGAAAAATAAACTGGCAGGGAAACAAGGGTTTCATCAGGTTCTTCTGATAAAGGTGCAGGACACATTCGGTCTCTTCCACTTTATATTACATTAAACCATTCTCATAAGCCTTATAGTGAATGCCTGAAGAGATCAGAAATATAGCAAGATTATTATCCCTTGTTGTTATAATTTTTGAGACTACTGCTCCAGAAGAACGCTGGAAGGATAAAAGACATTTAAATAGCAAAAACCGTGAACTTTTATAACTCAGAAAATCCATCTCTTCAGTTTTTAGATGACCTTCAGGCACAGGTCAAAGTAAATTGTCATTTAAACTAGTTCAGTAGTCCCCAGACTAAATAGTGCATAGGAATAAAGAAATAAAAGGATGCTCCTGGATCACTGAAGTCCACGTTCCTGCTATCGAAGACACTGAATGACTCAGCTAAAGTCAGCATTCCATTGTAAAACCAATTCACTATTTTAATCCTTATTATCCTGAGGATATTAGCCACTCCACAAACCCGGTGCCCTAATGGCTAAGGGATTTATTCTAATTTCCAGTTTAAATTTCATTATCGGCTGGCTGATTTCTTTTTTGGTGTCTGTATGTGTCAATAATCTTTATCTTCTGTAGCTTCTCCTCAAATCTGATGTTTGCAACCACAGATTATCTGTAGATGGCAGTCACACCACTCTCAGCGTTCTTCTCTTCTGCGGATCTATACCCAAGCCAAGCTCTTCCCACCTCCTCTCACAAACCTCTCCTTTCTCCTGGTGATTTCGATTGGCGCTCTCTGCATTTGTTCCAGTTTCAGTTTAACTTTTTAAATGCAGGTGACCAGAAATGTACATAGTGATCCAGGTGAGGTTTCATCCTTAGCTGCATGCTTTGCCATCATAACTGAGTCTTTTCTGGATGCATATCCTAATGACCCAGTGACCAGCTAATGCTTCTCCTCTTCATTCTGCTTGTCCCTGCTCATTTTCTAGTGATGAACTCTCAGCCTATAGCTGAAATTTCTGCTGTTAGTTCCCAAATGCAGGCATCTCACATTTCCTATTATTAAATTTCATCTAGTTGCCATTACTGCAGTCCTCAAGGTCATGCTTTTCTTCCCCATAACATTCTGATCTTTTGTTGTATTAGGAATCTTTTAACTGGGTCATCAACAAATTTCATTATAGCGGTGACATTCTGTCACCCCACCACTAGTAAAAAGCACTAATAAAGGCAAACATTCCCCAGAGAGCTCCCTGAGAAATTCAGCCAGCAATCTTCCTCCCGCCTGATGCTCTCTGAAGTCACACCAGCTGCCATCTCCCCTCGCCTATATGTATAGTTACTCTAATAATGTTCATCTCCTCTAGCACTGCTTCTAGTCTTCCATTTGGCACTAAAACAGATTTTTTTTTTTTTCCAAAACTGCTTTCCCTATTTAAAAAAGAAATCAGTTCTCTTTCCACAATGCATTGTCATGACATACCAAAGGTTAACAATGGCACATTAGTGCTAACAGGGTGTTCCAAGGCCCCACATGCTATTTTACTGCATTAATCTACTATATTACTGATTTTAATGACTAACTGGCAGGTCTCTAATACCTCAGCTTTTTCCTGTCTTCTATACAGATATAGCCATACCAGACTTGATAAACACATTTAAATGTCTTGCTATTAAGCCTGTGACTTCATATGTCTATAAAAAAATGAATATTAAGATAAAAATCATCTGTTCTTTTCCTTCCTCGAATATAACTGCAAATATGGCTTATACTTACGGATTGTGGGTTTCTTCCTTTTCTATCACACCTACTCCCAAAGCACAGTATCATCTGCTGGGCAGTATCTTTCCCTGTCGTACAAGCCTCCTGGTTTTCCTTACATCCTTTTTCAGGTGACTATTCACCTACAAGGTACCGAACCACGCTCCTACAAGATTTAGTTTCTTGCTCGGGATACTCATTCCTGATAGTCTGATTAAGCCTGAACTTGAAAAAAATGTCAAGTCTCCCCAGCACTCCAGATCCTCAGCCGGGTACAGCTGACGGCAACTCATCCTCGCTTTCCTGCGCTGCAGGGACTCCACTGACACCCGCCCTGCTCTCCTTCTCAAACATCTAACTCCTTTTTTTTGCACTGCTTAACAACACAACATGTTATTAACATGTTATTAATAATTTACAGCAGGGATGACTTTAGATAAGGCAGGACCCAAGCAAGGTGCGGAAATGGGACCTGATGTAATTCTGTACAAAGAAAATTCTTCCCTTTCTGCGGACCCATCGGCTCGCCCCACTGCCTAATACAGGAGCTAATTGCCACAACTGCAGAAACTCTGTGCAGGCCCTCACCCCTCAGCGCACGATAGACTGATATCCTCAGGTGCTAAAAGAGTATCAAAAAAATGAGAACTGTAAATACTAATGGAGAAAATTTTGCCTGCACTTTGTAAACCAGGGCTGCTCCAAGGCCCAAATTGAACCATTCCGTACCAACACACTAAAACAAAACAAAAAAAGTGCTTTAGATTCAGCTCAAAAAGTAGTATTTAGCTTAAAATAGGCAAACATATATTCTAAACACGTCACTCTGTGGATATTTTTTTTTGGAAACCAGAAGTGTCAAATCCTGGTTGAAGTAATTTTTGTGCTGTAACTGAATATAGACAAGGAGGAACACATCTGGTGCCTGGGCTGTGCAAACGTATTTATAATTAAGTAGAATTGAATACCAAAATCCAGCAATGATAGAATTCATTAGACTAGTATAATGCTGTATAATTACTCTCTTTTTTTATATCATCCACTGTATGCTTTAAGAGCTCTTTTTACCCATTGATATCAATGTGCTATGACATATTTACGTACACCCTGTATAAAAGGCTGAGGAAGTATTAGACGTGTCAGAGGATGACATGGAAAGGCGACTGTTGTACAATAACTACACTGTCAGCGAAACAAGAGGAAACTAATTTAAATTCATTCCCTGGCATGTAACTCTACAGATAGGTACTGGATTTACATTTTGAAAGGAAAGGTGCTCCTTTCTATAGCAGGGAAAAGTCCTAACACGACAAATTCAATACATTACCTTTTTCTACCAGCACTACTTCCTCAGCTTGCCTGCCTTGCATTACTGGCCCTCCACCAAACGCACCATCCACTGGTTTCCGCACGGACCTTTCTAAGCATCATCCTTGGGTCTTCCCTCACTGAAACCATCTCCACACATTAGTGCTCACACCTTAGATTTAGAAAGAACTGCCAGCAGGCAATTGCTCTCTCTGAGCCTCTCTGCATGACTTCCTTTGCTCTACTTCTTTCCTACCAACCCTGGCCAGGTGTCCCGCAACTCCTACCAGACAGCCCAGCCTCCCTCCTGGACTGTAACACGGTGTAGGGCGTGTAGGTCCTGTCAAAGCATCCATGTTCCCTGGGCCACCAGGGAAAACCAGAGGCTCCAATGCCAAGTTTGGCACTGACAGAAACTTGGACTGACACCAGCAAGAGAAGGTTGCCACACTTCTTTAAAAAAGTTTGTCAGGTACCAAAGACAGTTGCCATCACTGTCCTAATTTTTTTCATGTAAAGCCACCCACTGCCTCACTAAGGCGCCCTCCGTCTCCCTCTCAATGTACTTGCTTCTCTTCATCGTCCATATAGAGGAGTAAGGGAGCTTGGACTAACTTAAGAGGTAAGTTAGTTGGTACGGTTGATAGCACAAATATCCTGGCTCCTCTCGCAGATGCGTTTCTGATTATGCCCACGCAGCCTAGCGACAATTACAGACTTTGGATCAGGCTCAGCAGGCAATTACAGAGCCAGCATGGGGCTTGCAGGCTGGCCCAAGGGACAGAGTAACCGTCTACAGCTGTGCTGCCTTCCCCCTTCAAACAGCGGCCAGATACCTACCTGATAATAGCTTTCTCTCCAAAGCTGTAGCTGCAGCCAAACAAGAGACAAGGAAATGCAGACAGATAAAAGCAGTCTGCTGGGACAGCAAAACGATAGCTGAAACCAATTATGATTTGCACTTATTTCACATCAGCCCACAGGTTTCTAATAAAAAAACAATGGCCCTGACCAGCCACTTCATCCCCAGCCCTCCACTGTTCGTGAAAGTTATCTGAGCTATGTGCCTGCAGGCTCAGGAGGAACTGCTCCACATTAAATATATATTGAGTTCATAACCAAAATAGTCTCTCTGAAGTGGTATTTTTATTGTAAACAAAAGCTGCAAAAGTTCACACCTAAGGTTCCTCAAGACAACAGAGAAAAACCGCAGTTGCAAACAGTCAAAAGGAACATTAAAATCATTAAGCCAAAATTTAAAGGAGGCGGGGTTGTCGTTTAAAGGCTTGTGCACGAACAAGAGAATAACATGTTCTTTCTACAAACTACAATATGCAGAAAATTCATCTGTCAGTAGTTACTAGTACAATTAAGAAATGCCCTATTTTTAACAAGCTTAGGATTCAGAAGACATGAAAGATATGATGAAACGAGTATTTTTAAACTCTGCTGGACCTGAACAAAAGTTAGGCTGTCATTTGAAGAAAATTAAAATAAAGTACTTGTTTAGTAAATAAGTGTGCACGAACTGGCTCTTTTTTTATTTTTATTTTTATTTTAATAACTTTCTACTTAGCTATGTTGACAAAGACATATTTGAAACAGAACTAATTTAAATTTTACATCGTATTTCTTTTCTTTCATAAAAAGAATAAAGGAACAACAAAAACACCCTAATAAGCCAGGAGAGATGTTTTTAAAATTCACAAAACGTAAAACTTCAACGAAGAAGCTGTCAGTGATCACCGAGGAAGGATTTTTCAGATTTGCTTTCACGTACGATTATAGGAGAGAACACGGATTATTGACCTACGTATTCTTGATGCAGAGCAATCAAAACACCAGCATCACAGGAATGCACGGCAGTATTTTACTGCTCGCTGCTTTTTCACAAACGTTCAGAAACATCAAACCTGTGATCAGCCTGTTGTGTAAGGTGTCCGATTCCCAGAAAGAATCCCGTATTTCCGTAGTTTACTCTTAACAGACACTAGGCGAAAGCGTACCTACAAAAGCGATCAACTTGATCAACTGGTGCTGCTGTCCAAAGGGGAAAAAAAATGGTTTGGGGGAAGCAAAGGGTGCCGCCGCAGGGAGCCACACGACCTCCGACCCCCAGCAGCGGCCAGGGGCCACCCGGCCGCAGCCCCTCTGCCGGCAGATGGCGGCGAGGCCCGCACGGTGGAGTTAAGCCCCACACCTGCTCTGGGCTGGAGCCTGCGCGGCGCCGGGCGAGGCAGCTGCCCGGAGCCGGCTGGTGCTGGCGGAGCAGTTAACGCAGCTCCCTCCCAAACATCCTCTGCTCCAAGCAACACTTGCACGCAAAGCAAGGAGCGGCCCGAAACATCAGAGGACTTGTGTCCCGGCAACCTGTGGGAAGACGACGCCTTTCCCCGGAGCTCCGCGGCCCTTCCTGCCTCACATGGCCAGCCACCTCCCGCGGATGCTGTGGGAATGCCTACGTTTTTCCGAAGAGCAAAGCAAGGCAGGACGAACCATCTTCACAGGCTGAATTCAACCAGGGGACCGAGACATCGGCGTCCCTCTTACATCTCCTTTATGCCACGTGCTTTTGAAAATCATTATCCTATCTTTCAAATAGCAAAATTAAACTCAGCAGAATTTGCAATGAACAAATAATATGGCTAATTAAAGATTTGCATCTAAGCTTGAAAGCCTGAAATATTCTAGCATGACATCCCGCAACTGGCAATGAAAATAAATAAATCAAAAAAAGTAAAACCACGTGAATTATCTAGACTCGATATCACAAAGATACAGGGACTCCCCTGATGAAATCTGCATGTAGAGAAAAATATTACATGTTCTGATTTGCTTTTTATTACATGCAAGTATGGCCTGGTTTGGTAGTGTCAAATACTTTAAAAAAAAAAAAAAAAAGGCAGGAAGGCGGTTTCATAGCTGATTAATCCCTGAACCTTCCAAGAAAATGAGAATATAAAAGTCACCCACAAAGGTAAGGGCTGCAAAACTAATATTACCAACATACACCAGTAATTTAAATCATTTGAATTAAAGATTTTAAAGGAACTACTTGCATACTTAAAGTTCAGTATTTGCATAAGTCTTTGCAAGATCCGAATAACAAATCAGAGCATTTGTTTCAAGTTTATCTTAAAGACCTAGAAGGCACCTCAGATACAGCACTACCATTTAAAGGTTATAACAAACTCAGGGAATCAGCATGAAATTTTCAGAAGACATATTGATATATTTTAAAGCTTTTTTCCACCCCGTGAAGAGTTTTACAATTATTATATCAGGAGTATTCCCACGTGGAGAGGCTTGGGAAAAGGATATGGCAGAACACAGAAGAATCAATCAGGCGCAGCGCTGGATATTGCACATCATTTATTTATTGATATTTCAAAAGTGTTGCTATTAAAATGCAATTATGTTTTTGCTTTGTCTTCATTACAAAACTTTAAAAATGTGAAGGGTACTTCACTGTTTCTCTACTCATTTATTTCCCTAGAAATGCAAGGAAGCTCCCAGGCCTTTTTTCTCACACGTTGCTAAAGAACATCTTGAAGACCACAGAAAGCCTACACTGAGAGCTCGAACATTTTAAGCTGAAGAAGAAAGCATCAACGGTCTTGAACAAAACCAGCATTTCTGCCATGTTAATTGGTCACTAGAATCAAATATTCACTATACAAAGAAGTTGGTGACTGGAATCAAATGTTCATTATGCAAAGGAGCTTAAAAACATAAAAGCAAAATCCTTCAAATATTTCCATATCCTAAGTATGCACATCTCTTTGGTATTTATAAAATAGATGCAGGGAGTCTCAGCATGCAAACACGTAGTCACAAAAACATTTTATGAGATGTCCCACAAAAATTAATGTGAATACTTTTGCACAGAATGGTTCTTGGAAATGTACCCAAGGAAGTAAAATTAATAATAATGACAGTCTTACCTGGTCCCAGGGACAGATGATTCCTCCGAAACACATAAAGAGATATCCCATGGCAACAAGACATACCCAGACCACCAGAGAAAATATACGAAGTAGCTTCTTAAATACAGGTTCTACGCAGACAAGGATAAATATAGCAAAAAAAATTGCTAGGGCTGTTGGAACAGTTATTAAAAATGCCACATGGTCTTCAATTTCCTGGAAACAGAGGAAAATGAAAAGGAAGTTAAAAACTAATGTACTTAAAGGTCAGACAGCAATAGCATACTCCAAACTGATTGCACACAGAGATCTCAGAAAGACATGGCTGAATATCAAAAGCGAGATGAATCAAAATAGGATTTCTTTCACTGTAAGATGCTGTTATTTGGAGTATTAACTTCATAAACAACTACTAACCACACTACTGCTTTTGATGGTACTTCTTTTACTAAATTGAGGAATTGAATCAGGTTGAGAAAACTGTAAATCACACTGCAGTAATGCACCAGGCCCGTAGGACTGAGCGAATTAAAAGGCAAACCCAATCTGCAGAAGCGGCATAGCCTTTCTGCTCCAGAATTCAAAAGATTTCTCTGATTAGTGTGGTTTGCAGGTGAAATTCAAGCATCCCCACTGAAGACTGCAGCTGTCAGAATGCCTCCCAAACCAACTATGCGTCCATAACGCCATAAAAGCCTTTTTGACAGTGGTATTTGCCAGGTACTATACATTTTGCTTCTGTTTAAAGTATTTATCTGGAAGGATGGGCTCTAGATTACATATATACATTTTCTCCTAGCAACTGCTTACTTCAAAATGCGCAAACACCACCCAGAGCAAGGACTAGAATCTAACTTGAAGTGAGATTCAGAATAAACAATATTTAAATTACAGAACTTACATAGACGTTACTACACTAACATCTTTAAATCATCTAGTGATGGATGCATTAAAAAAGAATAAATATTTGATTTTATATTCCTGTATGTGTTCAAAAGTATCTCTGGTTGAAGTACAACAGCACTATATCAAAGTCTGGTCATAGCATACTTACTCATTCCAGCAGCTGTTACGGACTTTAACAGCCTCATTTGTAGCAACAAGAATTGCAAAAGCAGGCCCCAAATGATCCTGTTGCAACTGTACAAAATCCTCCTCTAACCACACACTCCATGCAGAAAAGCCGCGTGTCCATTTATTCATGCTGATGAAATCTTAGGAACAATCTGAAAGTACCTATTTGATGATTTGTAAGACATCTAAGCACAAAGAAATAACATTTCTTTTCCCCTAGTTTTGTAGTTGCTTCCTTAGTGCCCTGATAAATCTTTTTTATTGATGGGTTTTCAACTTAAATACTTACTAACATTTTACTTAAAAGCTTCTTGATGTGACTTTTTTTCCTTTCTTATGTGTATGAGACTTGCTACAGTTAGAGCAAAACTAAAAATTTACAAGTAAATTTGTAAATTTACAAAAATTTACAAATGCTGTCAGCATTTTTTTTTTCCCAGATCTAACAAGTTTTGCAACCCCGACATCTGTAGAGACACTTGCTGTAAGGTTCTTTCCCCCTCCTCTCTTCAAACGGCTTTGTTTCCCTTGCATGCAGCAGGCAGGTCTGCCCACTCCCCCCTGCTGCAAACCCAGCACCACCACGCCTGCAGCTACCCCAGCAGCGGGCAGCCCCGTGCCAGGAGCCACTCGTACGCGCAAACCCGCGACCGAACCTCAACCAACAACCTCCGTGTTTCAGCAGAAGAGGAGAGGTGCAGATCGCCTCTCTGCAGAGGCGATCTTTCATAAGCTGAGGCTCTACCCTGTACGTACACTGGCAGGTTCAAACCGAGGGGAAACACCATGATGAAAGTCCACATCTTATTGTGCAGACTGCAGATGACCTTCCACGTACCCTACCCTGCCCGACAAAAGGCAGCTCATCTTTCAACCCCTCTTATTCTTTCTTCCCTTTCAAATTGACCAAGTCACACATTTAAGCAATTATTATTGCAGCACTGATGATCAGGATATAAGCAAAAGAAGAGTCGAGAAACTGTAAGTGATGGTGCTAACATTAAAATGCAAACACTAATCTTCCAAGTATAAAATACACACGTTAAGGCTTTCAAGCACAAAATATAAAACCTAACTAGTAGTAGTAAGAGCTGCTGATTTGTCTCTGAATGTTGTGATTTTTGATCATTCCCATCTCTGAAATTTGTGTCAGTGAATTGGTTTAGTGATGTCACAACCAATGAGAGCCCAGATAACAGCAAAAGCATTTAACTTCGACCTTTGACTTCTGCACTTCCAGGTGGGATTGCAAAACCCTTGTTAGAAGGCCAGAGGAATTAGTCCCTTCACCGGTGACAGGACAACATTACGTTCCTTGCACCATCTGTCACCCAGTCAAGGTCGCAGCACCAAAGGAACCTGCAAGCTCCTGGAGGAAGCCGAGACTCAGGAAAACCACAGATGTAAATGACGGCAAATTGGTGTTTCAGTCATAACGATCATGCTACAAATATACTAGCGAGAATATCCACATGCACTTCAACAGCACGCTTCTCCATTTCAGTAAAAAAAAGTGTTGTGCTTCTGAGGACAATCTTGCTTCATAACAGATCAACAATACTTAGATTTCGGTTTAGAGCATATATATGGTCACATAGATGCATATTTCTATATGTATTCTATCATTAGATCAACCCATCAAAATGTTTGTTCCAAATTAACAGCTAATCAGTCAATTTCCTTTCTTTAAGCATACACTGATCTCAACACTTAGCTGAGCCATTTTCATCACTAAATCTAAAATTTTATTTCTGCTTTCTCCCCTTCTCTGGTTGGCTATTGCATAATTTTGCATTTTGTTTTGGTATAAACATATGCAGGGAAAAAAATAGACCACAACGTATCAGCTCCTCATCACAGGTAACTGAATGCAACCTCACTGACTGCAGTGGCACGTCACCTCTCTGAGCTGACTGCACAACAACCTGCTTCCAATGTTGCAAGCTGCCTGCATCGCACCGTACGCTGTATCAATTCTGAAGTACTGAAACGGAAATGTAAAGACAGAATAGTATACACATTAGGCAGTTAAAAAATATATGACAAAACAATTGTTATTACACTTTGAATCCTTTCCAGAAAGCCTTAATGTGTACAGGAGAATTTTTCACAGTCCTGCCTGTAAAATACACATTAATGTCAGGTCAACAAAAGCAAGCCGTGTGAGGCAGGCGTTAATTTCGGAAACTACTTTTAACAATATTTTCCTATTACTTCAGAAGAACTAAATGTTTATGAAATTGTAACTTGGAGAGCAGGACATTTAAAACTTGTAGCTTCCTGATCAATATTTGCAATCATTAGTGTGTTTAGCAGGTTAAAAGATGATGTTGGATGCAAAGACAAATCCTGAAGGCTGTTTTGTTTCCCTAACCATTTCCCAAGGAGGTGGGGAAAAAAAACAACCCGAAACACTTTCCTTCTTTTTTTGTCACTAGTCTCAGAAATTAAAATACACCAGAGCTAATGGAATTAAAATATCAGCGCAACACTTTCAAACATAATGGCTAAGCCTGCAATACATGGATCTTGCCTGACAGCTCTGTCTTCCTGAGTGTTTTCTATCTTGCTGTCTTTTAATTACTGAAGAAATTAAAAAGTCTACTCTTAGAAATTTTTCCAACCCCCATAAATTCTTCAGAAGTGCGTGATAATCTTAAAATCCGAAGAATCATTTTCACTCATCTTTCCAAAGCCCACAACCTTCTCTCATTCTACATCGTGTTCTTTCCTTTTCCAGATAATGCCATGCCCTCAGTTTAATTTTAAACAGCAAAGCTGCTGTAGAGCACTTCACTGTTTTATATAAAACCATACAGCTTGATGAAGTACTCTATAAAAATGAACAAACAAGCACTTAAAATACCAGTTTTACCCTAAAATCTTTTACCATGGTCACTCATTCTTTTGGCACTTTTTCCCTTATTCTTTTCACCTACTGGAATTTGACAGCAGCCTATATACAGAGGACTCCTGCTGGGATCTGAAATACCACATGCTTTGAATTAACTCGAACCATTTATTATATTAAACTCCTACTAAAATCACCTTTTGCTGAGATCAATGAAACACTTTCTAAATGTAAATATAAAAACAAGTGAGTAAAGTTCTGCAGATATTAAAACTATGTATGATTTCATACATCTATTTTCAAAAATGGTGGTTGTTAAAAAAAAATGTTACAGGGCTCAAGGATTACTAACTTACTGACCTCTCTATCAAAACAGGACAACATCTTCCTTTAACCAGACTAACTGACTGAAAGAATCTATAGCCAAAATTGCCCATTTTTCCTCTAAAGACTTTTCCAGGACTTGAGAGAATTAGAACAATTTTCAGAAGACATATCGTCACCCTTCCCTTCATAAAGGTGGACAGCATTTCAATTCTCTAACACCTACAGAAATAGTTCTCTATACAGCCAAAAAGCTGCAAGTCTTCTGGCTACTTGTGACTCTTATCCCATGGTTTTATATTTTAGTGAATTTGCTTACGGCTGACTGCACTGTGTGCCATCTGCTAGACAGCTGGAAAAATCTCCATTTTATTAGGCAGTGCCATGCCCTGCTCCTGGCCAAGCAGCTGTACAGCTTCATCTAGGACTTCATCATTTAGGACAAAAAATGAAAAGGTTTGGCCTGCCATCTCAGATTTCTTTTCCATCAATTCCATCATTATTAGTCCATCTTCACTTCAGAAATGGTGCAGTGTCTTTAAGGCCAGATGCTGTTTCCAAGCCCACGTGGTATTTTCTGGATCCACAACTTAGAAAAACTCCTCTGCCTTTTGTGCCCACCATTTATCTTTCATAACACAAAGCTTTGCTTGTTTTTCTTGCTTAGATGCCTGGTTAGAAGTTTTCTCATGCGCCTTTTTTTTTTTTTAAGCTTTTATTGAGCTTTGTGCAATATGTTCAAGGACACTAGCAGAAAATTAATAGAACTGTACCTTTTAATCAAACCTTCCTGAAGTTTGTGTCAACGAAGCTTTTGATTTTCACTAAGGCCCTATGTAATTGCATGCCTGAGATCTTTTCCCTCTGATTCAGCATTCCCTGTTTGGCTTGGTAGATCAATAACAACAGCATCAGGCTCAAATCCAGTTGTTTCCTGATGTCTGTTGTCTTGACAAATTCAGTTGTCTCTATTAATGAGTCTACACTTACTGTTAGCACACAGTGATATCTGACTCCTCCTTAGTCTGCAATCAGTCCAGCAACTTGCACATCGCATCTATCAGGTAATTCTGACCAGCATCACAACTGCCAAGTTGCTGCGTGATATCATATATAACAGCAAGAAGCAGTTCTGCATTCATGGCCAGAATCTGGATCATTTTGTATTTGTTAGTATATTGTGACACTATTAAAATAGTAAGACTTCATTCAAATCCTTCGGATGACATTCTGGTCACCTGGAGCCTCTCCTCAAACTTGAAAATCATGAACAATGTGCGCTGTAAAATCCCCCCCATATAAGAAGTGTGGCATTTTGCAACAGTGCAATAATTCTGCTGAAATCAACAGGAACTGTTCTTGGACTTTACAGGGTCTGTCCTAGTTAGTACATAGGACTAATAGCGATAATACAGTGACCAACCATGTAGGTATTGTGAATACCCTTCTGACCACCTACATGCGTGACTACAGTGCCAAGCACTTTTTGCCAGTGGATTATTTTTAGTGAGTCCAACTACCTACAGATGTTGTTCATCTTCTCACTTAATCAGTAGAAAACAATTGCATCCAGATTTTTCCAAGTTTGCCTGATAGCTATGAGTGAACCTCACCTGCCTCAGTGTTGTAGCAATGATTATCAGGAACACAAAGTCTGACATACCAGAGATCACAGACTTCTCTGCTTAATGCAAAAACATCAGACCTCACAGAGGGTTTGGAAAGGCTCCTTGGAGGTACTGAGGAGGGGTCAAAGGCCATCGCTGCTGTGTAAATAACAGTAACGTAAGGAAGGTTAAAAGAAAAGTTCTAGAGGCAAAATACTGGTTGCTAGTGAAGAAGCAGAGAACTATGGTAGCATTCCCAGAAATGCTCCCAAAATGAGACAAGTTGACAAGCAAAAGTTCAATAAGCAGCTAAGAAAATGTGTTAAAAAGGGAATACAAAGAAACAGAGAAATTTTGGGAATAGGGAGTGTCGTGGTTTAACCCCAGCTGGCAACTAAGCACCACACAGCCACTTGCTCACTCCCCCCTCCCCTGGTGGGATGGGGGAGAGAATCAGAAGAGTAAAAGTGAGAAAACTCATAGGTTGAGATAAGGACAGTTTAATAGCTAAAGCAAAAGCCGCGCACGCAAGCAAAGCAAAACAAGGAATTCATTCACTCCTTCCCATGGGCAGGCAGGTGTTCAGCCATCCCCAGGAAAGCAGGGCTCCATCACGTGTAATGGTTACTTGGGAAGACAAATGCCATCGCTCCGAACATCCTCCCTTTCTTCTTCTTCTCCCAGCTTTTTATTGTTAAGCATGACGTCACATGGTGTGGAATATCCCTTTGGTCAGCTGGGGTCAGCTGTCCCGGCTGTGTCGCCTCCCAACTTCTTGTGCACCCCCAGGCTACAGCTGGTGAGGTGGTGTGAGAAGCAGAAAAGGCCTTGACGCTGTGTAAGCACTGCTCAGCAGTAACCAAAACATCCCTGTGTTATCAACACTGTTTCCAGCACAAATTCAAAACAGAGCCCCATACTAGCTGCTGTGAAGAAAATTAACTCTATCCCAGCTGAAACCAGCACAGGAAGGGCGCCTCTAGAAGGTAGCTGAGCTTAATCTAAACCAGAAAAGAATGAGTTTGCTGGCACTTCAAAGGTGATAGAAAAACATTCAAACTGAAGAGGTTATAGAAACATGGTATGTGGTTTAAGAGAAGCGGTAATGTCATGGAGATCTGTAATTCTCAACTAAAGGAAAGGACAGAAGTTGACTGAACTCAAGCAAGAAGGAAATGGCAAAGAAAAGCCAGAACAGACAGACTCTCTTTTTAAAAATTTTGCAGAGAAATAAAACACCCACGTGAAAGTATACACTCTTCTATATAAACACTAAAAGCCTAAGAAACTAGATGGAAAAACTAAAATGCCTGTTGTTAAAACAACATTATTTACACAATAGTCTTACTGAAAACTTGGTGGAAAAATGACCATCAGCAGAATACTGAGAAGAAGAAAAGACTGAAAGCCATACACTTCAGCCAGGATTGAAGAAAGGCTTGTATTAACAATCTAGGAGAATCAACAAATAGCACAAAGTCCCTATGAACCCAAAAACTAGACTGAACAGCAAAGGCTTATCAAAATAATGACCTAAATGACTGGTCATCCAACCAGGACAGAAACTATTTGAGATTCTATGAAACATAAAGATAAGAAAGGCTGTCAGAAGAAAACACAACAGGTCAAGGGATACTTCACTGACTCCCAGCTAGACTGGCTAAGGATCGCAACAGCAGACGGAAGCTGAGACCACTGCCTATGTCTCATGCACAGCTGAAAAACAAAACAAACAAACAAACAAACAAAAAACCACCCATACGAAGAAAGAGAAAACACTCAATCTGATCTCAGGAAGTGGAAAGAACCTGATTCATAAAATATTACTATTGAGGAGCTGCTTTATAACAATGACAAAGCTTGTTAAGCAAACAAATGAAAAACAAAACCCAAACACTAAAATTGAAAGGGGGAGCTAGAAGCTTACAGATTAAAATCTTTGTAGGTGTCCTGAAGACACTATAAAACTCAGAGGCACAGGCCAAATCTACTCAATTCCCAAAAACAACTTGAGAAAGACTAAAACACAACCAGAATGCCTCTGAACAGCCAAGCAGTGAAGCTCTAAAAACTACCTTTCAAAAAAAAAAAAGTGGATAATAAAAAGGATCATAAATTTTATCAGGATTAATATAAAGACTCAGTAATGCAGGCCAAGAAAAGAGCTTGAGAAATCACTTTTAAGAGTATAAAAATAAGTAGTATATTCTTTTTGAAACTTAATCAGGAGTTGTCAGCCTGCTAAAGGACTTCTAAGCAAACAGATAATGCAGGTATTAAAAAGAACAGTTAGAGAAGAGCAGACTGTAGCAGAAAGGGGTTTTTTTGTATCTGTGTTCAGCATGCGGTAATTCTCATTCCAGAATATTCTATATGGGGGGAACATATCAGAAGATCTGTCTCAAATTGAAGTATCAGTATAAGGCATTACAGACAAAAGCAAGAATATGAAATGTAAAAAGAATCATCACAAGCAGATAGGGTTCACCAGAAAAGGCCAATGGGACTCAAAGGAGGAAGCTAAAACTGTAGTAACATTTAATTTCCACCCAAAAGTACCCCAGTACCCAAAGACAGGAATGTGAAGTGATGCCAGTCTCTCCTGGGATCCCTCTCAAAGACTAAGGGAAGTACCAGTAGATCTGGTATCTACCCTGGGAAAATTTGTTCAGAACAAAGGTCCCAAAGTGCCCACAAAAGTCCTCAGGAATCCTAGGGTATATGTTGTTCAGCATATCCATAAACAATTTGGGAAAAGGGATGAATAGCAATCTAACAAAGATGGGGGCCATCTATGAAAAATTACAAAAGGATCTCATAACCGTCACTACTGAGCAAGAAAATGGCAGATGAATTTCAGTGGAGATGTATGTGAAGTGACACGGCTCAGATGAAACAATCCTAATTCTATACACATGACAACAGGCTCTTGGCTGACTATTAACACTTAGAAATGGAGATATTTGGTGTTTATCATAGGTAGACCCACGAAAACATCACTTTGGTGCTCACTAGCAGTCAAAAAACAACCCAAAATGCAGAATATAGGAAAAGAATAAACAAGAGAGAACATCATGATGCCACCTCAATGCATGATGAACACCGTAAACAATTCTGGTCCTACCACCACCACCACTTCCAAATGAATACAAAAGAACTGGAAAAGATAGGTTTCCAAGGATGGTCAAAGCTGCAACACAGTGGCTAGATACTGATGGAGTAACATTTGTTTTTTATGATTTCTCTTCTCTGCATGGAGTAAGCACAACTGTCCTTTGACACAGGCCTTTTGACTTCTAAAGGTAGTGTCCATCTCAGACCAACAGGGAACAACCTCCACTTGAGCTGCCTGCATGCAGATGTGTAGCCAGGGAACCCCATGAGCCTGTGACAATTCCTACTGTATTGTATGCCGTGGGATAGAGGACAGACACCTATCCCTGCCAAAAACATAATTAGTACAATCGGGGGGTGTGTGCTTGTGTATTTTATATACATAAATATGCCCTGTGCAAACCCCATGCACCCAACCTGAATGGGAGCAGCTTTTCCTATTTCTTCATACATCCTCACTTGCCACATCGGCAGTTATCTCTCTCTTGATTTATTTTCCATCCATTTGTATCCTCTCATCTTGTTAACCACATTTCACATAAAATCTGTCAGTGCATACAACCATTTATTTAATAAGCTGGGGTTCAGAGGGCCCACAGCGGGTCAGGGAACATGAACGGGACTGCCATGCCTTTCAGTCATCCAGCACCATCTCAATCTTCTCTCAAGCTGGCAGTTATCAAAAGTAGCTCTACTTTAAGACATTTAACAGCCTATGAAAAACAAGATGGTCCAAGCCAGTTACTAGTGGCTACAACACTCAGCTGGTGCACTTACAAAATTGTCCTACCCGACGACACTAGCTGGCAGACACAGAAGATAAACCATGTCCCAGAGGGCAACGGCAGTTAATTACATTCTGCTCCCTGAAGTGTCCCCTTCAAAAGAGGGCTGAGACAATACGCAGCAAAGCGAGCAGAAGTTTGTACTTTGATGAAACTAATTATTTCAGGCTCCAGAGCTAATTAGCACCTACTCATATAATTTAGATTATTTTTCATGTAAATGTAGTGATCACCGTATCCTTCTTGCATGCTTTATTCTACATGAATAAATGGTTCTGAATTCCTCTCAAAAAATGTGGCTTAATAATTTAGTTTAGCTTGTTTTTCAGATATTCTCAAAATCCTTCCTCCTCTTATTATCAAAATAATCTTCAAGAAACTCTCCAATAAATACAACTACTATTTATGCAACATCCCAAAATGTGGATACGCGAAGACAAATTGAGTAAAATACTTATGAAAAATGTATGCTTTGCAGTTAAATATATTTAGAATATGTCATTGTTGAAAGAGCTCCATCAGTTAAACATTATGGATAATACATTACTTCACAGGACTCAAAGACATGTTTTTCAGATTAGCTGCACTGTAACACATACTGAAAGTGAAATTATGGCCTTTCTTGTACCCATATAGACCCGTGGAAGTCAGAAATACTGAAGTACTCGTTTGATTCTTTGAGCTATTTAATACTGGCAGTTACATACTTTGCCTGTCACTTTTAAATCAAAGTTAAAAGGTGGCTTTCCCTCACCACTTTACTCCTGACATAATAACTTGAGAATCGGGCTGTAATAAAGAAAAAATGTCAAGATGGAACTTGCTTAAAAGTAAGGATCACAAAATTTGAACCAGAGACCACATGAGTTTCAGAACGTTAGAAAACAGCACTCATTTTAAAGGACTGTTTAATAAAGAAGAAGGTAAGCTTAGGCTTCTTTCTCTACCGGGTCTTTTAAAAATATATTTTGCAAGAATATTCCACAGATTTAACATATCAGCATAATAAGGTAACATGAAAAATAGTTTTAATATTGAAAAGTCACTACTGTCATTGTGTAATTACTTTTCAATTTTTTCCTAAGGTTTTGCAATTACTTACTAAACACAGTTGTTATTATCGCAGAAAAGGTTCTTAAAGTTTACTCCCCTAAGGACACTTTCCACACTCTCATACGTCTCTCACTTCAACTGACTTCAAACCAAAGAGATTTCTTATTTCATTTTTGACTCCAGGATCAGGCCCACGTTCTGCAATGGGTTTTACTTCTATGAAGATAAAATTTCAAATAAAGGTAACCAACATGTTAATTTACATTTGAAATATAACTGTGCCAAACTGTTTTTGCTCTATAAAGGAGCAAAACTTCAGACACGTTCATAGGAAATAGAGCAAAAGAGATTCTGCAAATCCAGGCATTTCTATTCAGTGCTAGCTGAGGGCTTATTTAACTAGTACTGTTAGTCCATTTCATTAAGGTACAGGTAAGAAAATATTAAAAATCAAAGAAACCAAAAACAATCTGGTAAAGTGTTTTAGTGTTAAACAGATGTCGCGTCACTTGAAGAAGTGTCTAAAACCCCACCATCTACCAGTCAGGCTTGGAAATTGCCTGGACTCACTGGGGCAGAAAACAAGGCCAAGTGAAAGACTATGGCCCCTTTCTGGCACAAGCTAGCGGGGTGCCAGCGGGGATTACAGGATCAGCTACTGCTCTGGACAACCTACCACCTCCTAGGCCTTGACCAGAGTAGACTGTGCTCAGACCAGTGTGCCACTAGAAAGGATCACCACAGTGGGCTGCATCAAAGAAAGGGAATCCATCCGCCTGCCAGGGTATATAGAGCAAGAGGAGCGACTTATGAGGAGCGGCTGAGGGAACTGGGGCTGTTCAGCCTGCAGAAAAGGAGGCTCAGGGGAGACCTTATCACACTCTACAACTACCTGAAAGGACGTGGTAGCAAGGTGGGTGTCGGTCTCTTCTCCCAAGTAACAAGTGATAGGACCAGAGGAAATGGCCTCAAGTTGTGCCGGGGGAGGTTTAGATTGGATATCAGGAAAAACTTCCTCACCGAAAGGGTTGTCAAGCACTGGAACAGGCTGCTCAGGGGAAGTGGTTGAGTCACCATCCCTGGAGGTATTTAAAAGACATGTAGACATGGGGCTTAGGGACATGGTTTAGCGGTGGGCTTGGCAGTGTTAGGTTTACGGTTGGACTCGATGATCTTAAGGGTCTTTTCCAAACTAAATGATTCTATGATTCTATGAGAGCAGGAGAACTAGCAAGCAGGGGCTGAGCCAAGTTCAAAGAGCATCTGTTTTCCTAACACACCTCTCAGGAGAAATAAGGTGTCTGAGTCTTCAGTCTGAATTCAGTCTTGGAAAAGGAGCTGGGGGAATCTAGTCTTCCTAGGATTTTCCTGCAGGGCTGACCAAACTACTAGCAAATTGGAGACATGGATGGGGAAATTTTGCCTGGAATGGAATAGACAGCAACCCCACTTATCCAGTCGGTGGGCAGGTCCACTGTGCATGCCATAGCATTTGGGTTCTTTAAGAGGTCCCACAGCACACAGTTCAGCTGCCTGAGAAGGCAGGTAGAAAAAGCAAGTTCTAACTACTTTTGCAAACCCCAATAAGTGGCTCCGAAAAGCCATCAGTCCACATGGGATGTCCTGGGACTATCCAATGATCAAACACGAGACTGGTTGCACCTGAAGCTATAAGAGAAACACATCCGGGCCAGAGCACTTCTGACCCCTGCTGCCCTCTGGAGCACACTCTGAGCATGCAACCAGAAGCCATTGCTCCAGCACTCTGGAGCACATCTTCCAGGTTAGAGAAACTTCAAAACTAGAACCATGGATTGTGGAAGAAGTGGATGCTCATACAACAGACCTGAGGGCAAGGCTGAGAGGCCAGTGGTGATGGGTGCTGCTTCCTCTGCTTCTCCCAGACACAAGCCTGGAACAGGTTCTCACCAGGAACAGCAAGAGACTTTTATATCATGTAGGCTCCACTAAGAACAAGAGTTCTTTAGAGACAAGAGATAAAGAAAATGTTTCTATACACATTGGAGAAACAGACAACTGGGAGGATAAGTGTAGAGACAGCCTCACACTCCTCTGCACAGATGGTGCAATAGTCCCTTGAATTTTCAGCATCATCTGAACAAGGTTCAGTGTCCAGGGGGCTGCTTATTCAAGATGTAAAAATAAAGATCTGGAGAACAAAATGTGTGGAGCTGGGTTTTTTTTTTTTCGATAGGATCAGGAGTGATGCTCAAAGAAAAAAAGAGAAGGCAGGGAAAAGGGGCAGAGCTGTGCTAATTCACTTATTTTGGGGTCCAGATCCCCAAAACCAGAAGTTTAATCTGTTGGCATCTTCTCATCATCACATATCAATAAGGCTTGAGCTGCCTCAGTTCTTTCTGAAATATGCAGAAGCCACTGTAGCTTGTTTGGGATCACAGCTTGGCTATGACTGGGGACGTAGGCACAGGATGAAACACTACAGGTGTTCAGCCGCACTTTTGTTCCCATGATGCTGGCACACCCAGCCACTCAAGAGATTTGCAGATCACTTCTATCTGTGTTAAATGTCCATGCCGCCATCAGCTTGGAGTGATGCACGGTGCAGTCTGGAAGATTCCAGTGACTGCTACCATTATAACGAGGAGAAGTTTTCTTATTCACAGCATAAACATAGGGACTGTGATCTCTGGCTAATGTCCTCAGTCTAGGGGACCCCTTGAAGGCTCAACCAAAGAAACCTATTCACCATTTTTATAGAAGTTTTAAGATCCTCACAAATGGGTCAGATATCTTCATCCACAACAAGGAACTTGAAACCAATTTAAAAAATTTTAAGCAAGATAAGCAGATAGGTATTCACAGGTCCATGGCAGATCCACTATTAAGTTGCCAACACATGATTTGTGAACCCACATACCCAGCTTGATGCTGATAAAGACAGCAGACAATCGTAGCCCAATCCATCATCTGTCTTATTCCCATTGCACCTCAGTAAACAACAGCTCTAGTCAGTATGTTATTTGTCATTTTTGTCAGCTGCAGTAATGATCAGGAGTTGTGGATCCACCGTTTTGAGTCACAATTTGTGGCATTAAATAAGCTTTCCATTGCCAGGTTATCCACAAAACTTTATTAAGATTACAGTTCAAGGCTAAGTATTTTTCCAACATAGCCATACCTACGGTTTTATCCAGTTCTTATTCAGCATTCAGGTTATTCAATATGAAGGATGAAACAGAGGTATGCGAAGTGAGGTTGCCACCGGCACCTCATTATCTTGATGGCTCTCTGTTTCCAGGCTTGTTACGGACTGGCAAATGAGACAAGCTCTTAGCAGCATTAAAAGTAACCACAGATGTACTGGGAATGTCATTAGCAAATGAAACAAGAAAAGGCCCAGACTGATGTTGTACCAAAGAATGAAAACAGACACAAAGCTAGGCAATTCCTGCTTCAGACAGGAAGATGCAGCAACCTTTACGGGCCTGACTAAAGAGGTAATACTGGCTACAGAAGTCATGCTCAGACAACCAAAGATACTACTGGAAGGAACATTTGGCAGGGACAGCAATATCCTAAGACTGTATCAAACAGCCAGCAACTACAGCTGAAAGAATATATTGTAATATTATGGAGCCTAGAGACAAGCAAATAAATTAGAAACATAGGATTTCCTCATGGAACGTTTTAATAGGGGACTTGAAAGCTGATCTGTATGCTCAATTATAGTTGGAATTATGGAAAGAAAAGGCATTATAAATACACTAATGTTTGTTTTGAATTCTTCCTCATCTTGGTAGTAGCAATAATCTGGCAGAATGAGTTTAAGAAGAGGTAGGGTACCTCCTGAGCACAACAACCACAGCATCAAGCATGCAAACAACCCTGTCTCTGCTTGCCCTTCAGTTAGTGAGGATTTTCCTACTTCATTACCTTTGCTGTCACTTAGCTTTTTTTGGGGGGGGAATGGATATGCTGGAGTTTGAAAACAGTATAGCAGATGCTTTGGCTTACTTTCAGTCTGCAAGGATTCCAAGGAATGATTTCAGGTCTTGGGTATTCTTGGACTTTGTGAAGACAGTTGGTGGTCTTGAACCAAAAAAGCTTTAAATTACACAGGGCTGATCTCAAAAGATTCCTAAAATTAAGAGTACAAGTGAACTTACAATACGGCTGTGAACTTACAATAGGGTTGTTGTATTCTATGCCATTAAGTTATAACAGAGCATCTCATGAATAGGGATATAACATCACCACGTCAGTGTGGTGACCTTTTGGTGTGGACAGATGAATTTTTCAGATCCAGAGTACTGATGAGAACATTAGCAGAGCCATGCAGCAGATGCCCTTACGCAGACACCTAATCACTTGAGACACTGTGGTAAGAATGATGGAACATGTCTTCCAAAGCTACTTTTTCCATATGGACTTGAAGACTTTTCTCCCTCCATTTCAGGATGAGATTCTGATCACGGAAGTCTGGCAGGGTTTGGCTGATACCCAGTTTTTACCAGAAGCAGCCAGGATTTCTTTTAGACAGAGTACAACCAACTAGAGGGAGGGAGGATTTGCTGTCATTCTGATCAAGAGCCCAAAGAAATGGCACAGCCCAGTTCAAGCCCCAAGGAGGCTTACAGGACTCCTCTGATCCTCTTCTCTTTGCACAGAGACAGTTCCCTGCCAGCCAGCTTGGCAGCTAAAAAGTTTTAATGTGCTCCTTCAGAATGAGGCAGCTACCTCTGCTTCCATGCAGGATCAGCTGAAGGTAAATTCAGTCAGTCTGATGCCAGAAAACCAGTTCCTGCAGAACGTACATCTGCCATGTTGCAGGTACACCTCCCTAGTTAATTGAACTCCCCCTTTAAGAATGATTGCCTACTCCTACCTTTGCTACAGAAGGTATTTGGGCATGTCAGTGATGTAGGTGTGCAGCCAACCTTTAGTTTCTTGGATTTATGAATCAGAAAAAAAGTTCAGGAACCATAACTGAGCCTACCAGCAGGATCATGAACTTTTCAGGAACTTCAAAGAAGTGGTTGAGGGGGATAAGTAATGCCTCTGCTCCACAGACAATCATTAGGCAGCTAACCCAAAGCCATCTCACGGTGCTTTAGAGGAGGGAAGGCATCAGAATGCCACATTGTAGAAGCACTTTTCACTCAACACATGCTCCACTTGGCCAACGATACCATCAAGAAGCATGCAGCTTCACATCAACGTCAACACATCGACAACCACATCTTAAGAGCTTTACAAGGTCACATGTAGCAGCAAGGATTCAGGGGACACATAAGGGCTGAAGACTAGTGTTAAAGGTAAACACCGCATAGCGGGCTTGCAGTCTTTGAGCAAGGGGCACGGGCCAGTCTAAAAGAAAACGTGTATCTGGCAGCAGATTGGTGGACCTTGAGTTTTGGGAGAAGGGACAGAAAGAAGATCTTGACAGACTTAGGTCTTCTCCCACTTACACCACAAGTGCTAAAAGATTCTGATATCCCTGAACTGTAGATTTTTATTAAAGCCTGTATCCATGGACTGAGCACTCTTTTTGTCTAGAAAATACATGGATAAAGGAAAGTTATGGCCTTCCAATAAATTGGACAACTTGGGCATCATCCCTATTTTCAGTCAGGGTTTTGCTTAACCATATAAGAAACAAAACGTCGCAACTGCAGATATTTCAGATACACTCACATTTTACATTATGAATTTAAAAATGGCATTTTTTTTTCTCCTACAAATTGCAGTTATAATAGATATGCTCTGGCCGGAGACAAAACTGTTATAGATACCACTAAAAATGGTCATAAGTTTTTAGTACAAAAAAGGGAGAGGGGGGCAAATGGTGAGTTTGTCCTCATACTATACTCAACATACTATATTGAAAGAACAAGACAATAACCAGACAAAAAATGAAGCTGACGTCTGGCATTTCTAGGCACTGGAAGGCTTTCACAGGTTTGGGAAAATAATTTACTCTCTATCAATTAAAGCAGCAGCTAAACATGGATGACTGATCTCAGTTTGCCAGTTTTCAGTTCATGCCAGGTACAGAAAAATACAGAGGATATTCTGACACAGGAAATTCAAAGGTTGATACTATCACTACATTATTTAAAACTCCAAGCTCTGAATGGTCATCTTTCAAGCAGACTTTGGGAGTTTTATATCTAGTGTTTGAGAACATAAAGTGCTTAATTCCAACAGTCAAAATCACAATATTTTTCTGAAACAAACAAAAGCAAAATCTCCCAAGAAACCTCTCTCAGTAACGATGGCAGTACATTGTCTGAAAGAAAAGTAGTCAGATTTCCAGGCGCACTTTCTAAGTAATCTTGTTTACTGTAATTTTGCAACAGCTTTTATAAATTTTTCATCTGAAATCAGGAAGGCTACAGCTTGGATTCTGACAGGTTGAAATAGCTGAGTAAGTGGAATACATCTCTGTGTGGTTGTCTGTGTTTGGGAACACTTAAGAATACATTGCCAAAAAAAAAAAAAAAAAAAGGCAACTTAGACATCACAGTGATATATTTTAACAACCGAATAAAAAATTAAAATAGAAGGAAAGCCTCTCACTTCCATTGGTTTCAGGGTTTTTTTAAGAAAGCCTAGAACATAAAAATGGTTCATGCTTCACGAATATCCATTTTTTTCTGAACAATGTCGGATCCTCCGTTCCACGTTCTAAGCTGTTCTTTGAAGTACAAGTGAGAAATATGAAGCGAGTGTTATGGTGAGTCATTTTGGAGTTTTGTTTCCACAACGGGCTTAAGTAATTTTCAGTAAAATCTTAACTGCTTTGTACAAAATCTAAAGGAAACAACTGTTAAGAAAGATTTCCTTTAACTTCAAATGCCCAGCACAGACCTACAGAGAACTACCCCACTTCACTTCCATTGCGCCTCCGTTACAAAATTAAATCTTCTGTCGAAACAATCGCATACGGACTGGATGTGCAAAATAAAGATGAGGGTATTAATATTGGCTCTTGTGGCTCAGACACTCGTAACTGCTTGCCCCTTTTATATCATCAAGCACCAAAAAAATGACTAAGATTCCACAGCTATATAAAAAGAGTATTCTTTCTTCAGGTGCAGGAGAAACAGATCTAAACCTTTAATCACAAATACAACCAGAGCTAGACTATAATAAAACGCTTTTAGGTGAAACTCTGGGCAGGGCTCCAAAGGATTTTGCTCAACATCCTGTGGCTGGAAGTCAGTATAGGCAAGCTTTCTCTCCGCCTGAAGTTACTTTCATCCACTGACTGGAAACTTTAAGGATGGACCGCACCTCTCTCTCCACTCACCCGTCCAGTTGTTAGCCACAGGAAGATAAAGGCTCAGGAAAAAGGTTTTAAAAGCATTTTTTTTCCTCTTCCGGTATGTCTGGAATTCCAAATGCAGACTGAACTATAAAATTCACTCTTTCTGAAGTAGTAACGCCTGGCAAGATTCGGCCAGCTCACAGCTTTGTTTCCATAACTTTCAGCAGTCCTTCGATCTGGGCCCAGTGTTATGCCACCGTTGTTATCGTGAATGATTTACCTCAAGAAACGGAATTACAAGAATAAGCATGTGCAACTTGTAAGCTGTAGATCGTACCACGACCGAAAGGTATGAAATTTAGTGCTAAACACTGTCAAGACCAAATTCTGCCACCTTGACTGTAGGTGAGTATCGTGTACGTCTCCACACCTAACTATGCCTCAGCCTTAGTATCTGATGGACTTCCATTTCCATCACTGGTCCCTCCAGCCCTGATGAGCAAGCACCCAAGTTAGCACACCAGAATGAGATAAGGTGTCCAACCTGTATTTTGTACACAGAGCTCCAAAATTGAGACGTTTAGGCATTAAACAACTGAATTATGAGGCATCACCATTACCGGCCTCACATTAGCTCTTTTACAGCTGTTCTCTATTTAGTAGGAATGGCACTTCAAACAAAAAGCTCAAAAAATAATTAATACAAATACCAAATGGAAATAAACCACCAATTAACTCTAAGTTTAGCTAATCCTACAAGCAGTTCCTGCAGTTTTTAAGACAAAAGTTTGGTCATAACAAGCAAAAAAGCAGGATTCTCTGTCTGTTTAAGCAAACACTGTTATGTGCAGTGCCTCTAGAAGAGGATCCATTGGATTATACAAACCTACTCATCCTCGCTTTTAGAGATCACTATTCAATAAACATCAAGCTTCCCAGAAGGCCGTTAGAAGATTTAAAAAAAAACCCCACAGATAAGAAGTCTGAGACCCCTCAAATCCCCATTCTTTACTTCAGAAGTATACAGTAATGCGAACAGCTTGCCTCTAATCATTAACAGCAGGAAAACTCTGTAAGGAGCAAGAATTTTACTGCCCTCTGCAGCTTTTCCTTTGCGTTCAACGCAAGGGCAAAACGCCACAGATTTCTGGGTGAGAGAAACTGATACCGACCGTCATCTGCCGCTCTGACACGTTTTTCCTCCCCAAGGCTGGAAGCCCCGCACTGGACATGCGGGCAAGGTATCCGACCGACCAAACTTCACCTCCCTTAAAAACGAAGGCTGCGCTGCCCCACAAGCTTTCTTGAGAAAACGGGTCAAACGCTAGAAAATGGTATAATGAGGGGGGAAAACAAGGAGGGAACGGCCCCTGCTTACTTGCCATAAAAATGTTACTGAAGATACCGGTACGGACTGCATTTTTGTGCGGCGGCGATTTAAACCCTGCCACTAAAAAGGCCAGTACGGCTAAGCTGCCAGCTGGAAGGGAGCAAAGCCAATGAATTAAGTGAATTAAACTCGATGCGCTTGTTGACTCAGTTTTCGCCCCATCAGCCGCGCTGCCGCTGTTCTAGCGTCGCCTCAAAACACCAGGCAGCAAAGTTTGGGCGGGGGGTCCCGGGGCCCCG
>NW_008824551.1:1294442-1297273 GCF_000699105.1 Pygoscelis adeliae
CAGCTCCGGGGCGCGCCGCGCCTTCCCGCGGGTGCGTGGCAGCACCTCCCGACGCAAGAGAGAGATACCTTGGAAAACCTCTTTGAAATTACTCCCACGAGCTAAGGGCTTGGCACGTCTGTTCCGCTGGGTACCTTTCCCGGAGGCTGAATCTCCTTTTTAAAAATCATACCTCGATTTTTGTCAAAACAGACGTTCAAGTTAGGAAGCAGCATAACATACATTTTCCCCAGCTTTCCTTGTCCTGAAGGATTTAGTTATTCCTAACAAAGCAGGCACTTGAAACAAACTGGACATGTAACTCACTGAAGTTACATACGCATCATGCATAGCATTTACCAGCTAACGTTTTGTAAGCACATGCATGCAGTTCTCCTTCCCCAGCCCGCTGTCTCACTGAATGTCCCTCCCCACAGGACAAAACCCTCTCTGCTTTCTCTGACCCGCTCTCCAGCCTCTGCTGTTGCTTTGCCACATCCTTTATCTCCCAGGGGATGCAGGGCTGCCTGAGCTCTCTAGAGAGAGGAAGAGACCAAAGCGACACGGATGCTGCTGGGCCTACATGTCCCAAGGGTGGCTTCTGGTGACTGGAGTAATGCCAGGAGCAAGAGGGACTTGGGAGTACTACGATACTGCAAAAGGTGAAAAACTGGGACTACCGTAAGTGGTCATAAGTGAGAGGTTTAGAGCAGAGGGCTAACCATTAGCCAGGTGGAAGAGAAGGCAGGTAGCTAGGATGATACAGACCGAAACTGCCCCTTCAATGGCTAATGCTGCCTTCTTTCTCTGCCACTGTTTGCATTTTTATCCAGAAGAAGAGGTGCATCAACCACCAGTGTAACAGAGAAACCTATAGTACACACAGCTCGGAAGCCCTGTTTGTACACTTACACTTAGATTCTTCGGGTTCGAAACAAGGATGAGGCCTGAGCTTCCCTGCCCCCTGTTCCTCTCAGCAGGGCTGGAAGCTCCTTGGCTTTCGTTCTTCCTTCCCCTGAAGTGCTTGCTGGGGCAGAAGGAACAGATGAGGAAAAAGTAGAAAGTTACAACTGCGCCCACTGTTCTGGGAGAGAGAGAGCAAAAAACTCTCAGAAGCAGCAGTGATAAGATTGAAGGATGAACACAAATCTATGTGGGGAGAACATTCTGGCAGAATTAATTGCTGGGAAGGAGTTAGTAGAGGTGGGTGTGAGAATTTCTGCAACATGAAAAGGTTTTACTTGCAGTTACTTTAAAAATTGTGGAGTTGGCCACCCTCACTGTCACACACACATATATAGCGGGATAAGCAAGGGGAGTTTAAAAAAAATCAGGAGACAGACCAGAACTACAATATAAAACTTCTTTTAAAAGCAATATTTGGGATTTGAAGGCATCTGAGTTTTCATCTCTCAAGGGTGGGAATACCAGTATCACATATGTACTTATTTACAGTACAAGAACAGTTAAATGATTCTGTACAGACTCACAAAAGTGTAAAAGATCTGAACGGGCACAATGAAGCATGTTCTCTGTTCCATGTATACAACAACCATCCCCAACAAAGTACCTGAAGCTTACACAGACGGTGCTGTCTGTCTTTCTTCCCCCAGCTGATTCTGCTTTAATGGCTTTCCACTACTTTCCACCTCTCTGGACTTGAACAGAAAAGGCCATTCCAAAGAGTTTACTATGACTATCATGTCATTTGTTTGTTATTTCAGTAAGATCTTATGCCTGTAACAACTAATTCCTCATTATATTGGTCTCCTGCAATTTCTCAGGAAATAAAATTATAATTCCACAACAAAAACTTAATTATCCCAAAGGTTGCCCAGTGGTATCTCATGCCTTTCCAGAACAATGAGTTCAGCGTAACTCTCTTCTGAAAGACCAGACTTAAGGTGCTTCAACAGTTGAGCAAGAAGTACCAAGTTACATTTCCATTTGACTCTGTGTTTTCTTGTCCACCTGAAGGACTCGCCCCCTCTACTTTCCCTCTCCAAACTAGAAACCTGCATCTTTCAACTCATTCTTCAAACTCCAGCTAGGAACATCCCACACCTTAATGTCTAGAACCCACATCAATCCTTAGAGCAGATCTATAATTAGAGGCAAAGGTCCAGTGAAAAAAAATACCATACTGTCATGTAATTAATGACTTCACGATTCTATATAGGGACAAGGGAATTAAAACTGCACAGTACCTAAATCTGAATCTGACCTTCTAATTTGAATGCTCTGCTTTTTAACTAATGTATTAACACTTTTTTTCCCCCAGGATGCATTTAATTAAATTAACATTATTGCAGTCAAATGACAATTATGTCATTGCTGAAGTTGAAATGCCATGTTTTTAGAGACCAATTTCCCTAAATAGCCTAAAACATACATTCTTACTTGGCTCAACCTGAAAGTTTGCTGTGCCTCAGGGAAAAGGAAGGTACACTGAATTTTATAATCTGGGGTTGAAAAGCAAGAGACTTTCAGAAAAAAAGTTCTCCATGCATTTCACCTTAGTGCTCTAAAAGGGAAAAGAAGCAAAGTTAGCACTTAAGATTGTCAGAAACTATCCACTGTGTACCCCTGGGGCTCCAACAACGTCAAAGAATTTGTTCCTTGAGCAGCTGGTGTCTAAGCATCTGCTGTACCCTTCTGGAGAAGTAAAACAACACAGAACAAAAGGTTGAAGTCCACAGCTGCTTGTCAAAGCAACCATGTGCCAGAGGCATTACACTTTCCAGTAGCAACTTGATTAACCTAGAGAATTTCCGTCTGGACCATCTCCAGAGGTCCCTTGCAGCCTCAACTGTTCTGTGATTCTGAGCTGTCACAGTTTATTAGTAGCGTCA
>NW_008824551.1:1297298-1322949 GCF_000699105.1 Pygoscelis adeliae
GAGAAATAGGAACAGGAGATGCAGGAGAAGCTCCTGTTCCTGCACCTCTCTCTTTGCCACTCAGGCTTGATCAATATCCATCACCCCTTTCCTTCATTTTCCCTTCCCTGTTGTCTTCTCCTGCATGAGTGTTCCTATCAGTGATGCACACTAGATCTCAGCAGAGGGAGAAGAGAGACAGATCCTTTGCTCTCAGTTACTCTACTCAGCTCTAGGACATCCCTAGCCACAGAAGATAAATTGCAAGGAAGAGATGCCGAAACCCATAGTCCTGCAACATCGCAAGCACTCAAAAGAGCTATAGGAATTGGCCTGAACAAAGTCCACTGGTGACCAGATTCCCTTCCTCAGCAGCTGGCCACCAAAGTTGCCCAGAAGAGCGAACCCATTGCTATAGTCTTGACACTACTGCCACTGCCCACGTCCATCAGGCTACCTTATGCTGAACTGCAGTTGCAGGGCAAGTTGCCCTGCCGATGAGGTTACACATGACCACCGGTTGAAATGCACTTCCAGAGCCCGGCTGTGGCAGCATGGCCAAAGACCATGCTTAGTGCTGCTTTTGGGGTACACCAACCCATGAGCCTTCCCTGCCACAACAGCAATACATCAATACATCCGGCTTGTCCGCAATTGTAAAAGCGGGGATTAAATTTTGTGCAGGGGGCCTGACTCTCCCTGTGACCTTGAAACCCATAGGCTGAAGAATAGTAAATCTGCATGGGCAATTGCTTAACAACATTAACTTCTCCAGCAGGGATACACAACTTTTTTTACTGAATTTTTCTGGATTCGTTTTACTGAGTTCAGTTATCAGGACTTGCTCTCTCAAGCCTTATAACTGCAGCGATGTGCTACTGCTGCTCTTCAAAAAATGATGACAGAATTTCCTACGGAAATAAATTTGATTTCACACATCTAGAACCTGGTGAAATTCACTTTTGATTTAGATACAAACTTGCTTGAGGTGTTTATTATTTAAGGTGCTAAATTACAGTCTGACTGATCTATATTTTCTTGTGTTCTTTTACTTTTCTTCCTCCCCCTTTTTGAAGCTAGTATCTAACTTTGGGCCTTACTCAGCCTCCATAAACTTTTAAGAGTAATTACTAGTAAGTTCTGAGGTTACTGAAGGAA
This sequence comes from Pygoscelis adeliae, assembly GCF_000699105.1. Taxonomy (NCBI): domain Eukaryota; kingdom Metazoa; phylum Chordata; class Aves; order Sphenisciformes; family Spheniscidae; genus Pygoscelis; species Pygoscelis adeliae. Next base: position 1,298,436 of record NW_008824551.1, read on the forward strand.
CTACTCGAGATCCATATGATCTGAAAATACCTCAGTAATCTCCCTTCTTCCCCGTTTTCATCACAGATGGTAACTACTTGGTCATCTAACCATAGATAACCTTTTTATTAAAGATTGAAGCAAAACATAGATCAGTATTTTAGATGTTTTTGTACCGTCTGTTATTAGCTGAATAGTGGGTCAACTAGTCCCCCAGTCTCCTTCTTTCAAAAAGCATGGGATGAATACAGAATTATCCAGAAGTGCATTAGTTTTCTCTCTGCTTGTACCTTGCCCTTTCTTATTTTGATCATGCTGCTCTTTATATTCACTGTTATAATTTGACTTAGTTTCCAAATTCTGTACTATATCATACTTTTCCGGTTTCAAGACATTAACCTCCTATTATACACTTCCTAATCTTTCATATTGGGACAGTTTGCACTTGTGCAAACTTTTTAGTATTACTTAGGAAACCATCTACTCTTCCAAATAACCTGTTTTCAGGAAGGAGATCTAGGGAAAATGGGAGGAAAGGAGTAAAACTCTTCATAAATTTAAAACTGCTCAGGCAGTTTTATAAAATTCCAAGTTAACTGGACAAACTCAAGACCAGTACCCTAGGCAGCTCAGGAAAGACCCGTTCAATATATGACTACAGTCAAAACACTTTTACAGCATTAGAATGCATAAAGAATAGGATGATGAATAATTCAGAACATACGGTAATGCCTTTATATTGATCAATCATACAGTTTCATCTTGAGTTGCATTCCACTACCTACCCAATCTCATAAAAAATTTTGCAAAACTAGAGACAGATTCTTCAGAACACAAGTAAACAGAAACAACAAGGAAGAGTTTCCTCTATTTAGCAAGCATATAGGACAGTTATCCACAGAAATGAAGACATAAGAGGGAACATAGTAAATGCACATAACATGAAAACTTTAGAAAAGACTGCTTGGAGTCTTATGTTGTATTTATCTTGTTTCTTAAGAAAAAAGATAGACTGAAAAATAAAGGAATGAAATGCAAAATTAGTAAGCTGGATATGTTATTTCACACAGCCTGTAGTTAATCTGTGGAACTCTGTCACAGGAGGCTTTTAAGAACAAGAATTTATCAGGGTGACAAAATGGATTTGGTTTTATATGGTTGTAAAAATAAGTCTGATAATCACCAATAAAAACATAAATTGTGAAGAATATTGATCCTATTGTTTCATGAGTAACGTCAGTGCAAGGCAGTAGATACAGAGTTGAGACAAAAATATAAAAGGCAGATTATGTCACAATGGATTTCTTGCATCTTCCACTGAATCGTAATGTGTTTTGGTTTTTTTCCAGGGACAGGTTATTGGACTGGATCATTCTTTATTCTCACTCAGTTGGGGCAAATGGTGTTCCTATGATTTTAATTGATCAAAAAAGATACTGATTTCCTGAATACAGGGCAAGACCATTGATTCAAAGACCACTGACTCACACAACACAATCTACATATTCTCCCTGCAAAAAGGAAGGCATATACATGGTAAAATTATTTTGTTTGTAGACATTTTATTATGGTCTTTACCTGCACAATCCACTGAAAGTAAAACAAAATGCATCTAAAACAAAACTGTAACTATGCAACCCTTCAAAATTATTGCAATGATCAAATCTGATACATGGCACTTACTGAGCTATACAGGTTAATCAGGAAACCGATACTACAGAAGAGAAACATATAAATCTAAATTTAAAATGAGGACTTAAAATAAATAAATACAGGTAGCTACATTCATATCAAAGGAAACCATATTCATATGTATCTAAAAAGGCATTTTTGCAAAATCTCTGTCATTGTTTCGGTTTTTCCCTCAGTAGCTGTCATAGTTATTTTAAAGGAAGCTCCCTCCTAACAGGGGCTGCAAATGACAGTGCAAGTTAATGGTACAACCCTGCAAAATTCAAGATATGATCCTAGTTCTGAAAATACTTAAAAGCAAACAAAAGTCTACACATGTTACCTCCAGGACCTCTGTGAGACTTTTTGAAAACTTGGAATTAATCAGTGAAATGAGGTTTTGCAAGATGGAATGACCAATATTTTTCATAAATAAAACACTTCCTGCAGTTAATTTTATAGTCTTCTTGGCTCCAAGAAAGTCAATCTGAGCTCATGTTTTTATAATTATTGTGCTATTTTTTATTTAATGGCCATCAGTTACTATTTTGCTTAGACCAAGAAAGGAATACTCTAGGAAATGTTATCAACAAGTTAATATTTAAATTGGGTTGGACTTAAGCACAAAACTACAGACGAGTTGAACATTACTCCAGATTTGGATCTCAGGTAAATTTTGTCCATAATTTTCCCACTTGCCAGAGCTATACTGTCTCTCCCATTCCTGCAGAGGTCCTGCATTTCTTCCTCTCCTTCTCCACAGCTTCAGCATGATCTGACAGAAAAACGCCACATGCTCCCTTTCAGAGATGGAGCTGGCACTGCTTGCTTTCAAACAGACCTCTGCTGAGCTACTTGGTGACCTTAGTAAAAACATGTTAACCACAGATGGCTTCCAGAATTGTGTGAAGCAGTACAAGGTAATGGTTTCAGCTGCGTATTTTATAAGAGTGCCCAGATGACAGCAGAAAGTTGTAAGAATTGGTAATGTTCCAGAACCCAAGTTTAGGGAGTTCTGCCAAGAGCAATGGTTCCCAAGATTTTGGAGCAAGTGTTGCTTCTGGAGCGAGGCAGGAGGGACTGAACTGCTACTGAGGACAAGAAGTCACTCTGGCCATAAAATCCAGTGGTATTGGATGAGTGATAGACTGGGGTGCTGGGGTTCGGGAGGCTGGAGTGATTTTGTGAAGGGAGGCTTTGGGTGTGTGGGCTGAGTCAGTTCCTGGCACAGCGTCACACATTAAACATAGCGATTGTTGGTTGAAAGCATAGCTTAATCCTTCTGCGGCTACTGCTATGGAATGGGGAACTGTAGAGTAAATATCGTTGGCAAAAGCAGCCCAGCCCTTTGCCTTGCTAGTGAGGCCTACTTCACATTGGGAAAGCTCCTCTAGAGAATGTGAGGATTACCCAGTCTTGTTTTGGAGAAAAGGTATTGATATTAGTCAACAAAATATTCCAACTTCAGAAGTTTGCTTCAAACCAGCTGATTGATATACAACTGGGTATTGCTGATGTGCATTTGGAACAGAAGCTTGTAAATGGCTGCTATAGCAATCTCTCAGATATTTCAATCATAGAATACCAGGTTGGAAGGGACCTCAAGGATCATCTGGTCCAACCTTTCTTGGCAAAAGCACAGTCTAGACAAGATGGCACAGCACCCTGTCCAGCCGAATCTTAAAAGGGTCCGATTTGAGCACCATCTTATCACTGAGTCTTTGTGTAAATTTTTCCATTTTTTGAGATCAAGATCTCAAAAACTGAAGTACCAGAGAGATGAACTTTTGAACCTATCCATTTCACAGGGGCTTTCTGTCTCCTTATGACTGAAATAAAATTCACAGAATCACAGAACAGTTGAGGCTGGAAGGGACATGTGAAGATTGCCTAGTCCAACCCCCCCTGCTCAAAGCAGGAGCAACTAGAGCAGGTTGCTCAGGACCATGTCCAGTTGAGTTTTGAATACCTCCAAGGATGCAGACTCCACAGCTGCTCTGGGCAACCTGTTCCAATGTTCCTGTTGTTACAGTAAAAAAGTTTTTTCTAAACAGAATCTGTTGTCTTACATTTTGTGCCTGTTGCCTCTTGTCCTTTCACTGGGCACCACTGAGAAGAGTCTGTCTCCATCTTCTCTGCTCCCGGCCCCCATCAGGTATTTATATACACTGGTAAGATCCCACTTGAACCTTCTCTTCTCCAAGCTAAACAGTGTCGACCTTTCCTCATATGACAGATCCTCCAATTGCTTAATCAACTTCATGACCGTTGGACTTCATAATCAACTTCATACGATGGACTTGCTCCATTATGTCCATGTCTCTATTGTACTGAGAAGCCCAGAAATGGACCTAGTACTCAGATGTCAGTCTCATGCTTCTCACATGCATGTTTATTGGACATATGAGTTATTTATATTGTTACTGGGAAACCACCCATGCTAGTTTGAAACAACCACTTAATGAACTGCTTTCGAAGCCATGCTAATTAGGTGAACATTAGACTATTGTGATTACATTATGCTTACTACAGTAAATTATATGTAATAACTGTTACTACACTAGTATGATAGAATACTGCTACGGTACCTCATTTTCACTTTTAGGACACAACCAGTGGTTCTTGAACCAAGAAATTATAGACTTTTATGTATAACGTAATTCAGAATAATACACAGAGGGAAAAAAACCCTATCAATTATGTTAATGTATACGTTCATGTATCAATACCCCACACCTTGATTACTCTGCACAGTTCCCATCTCAAAAAAAAAAAAAAAGTATTGAACATGAAAAGGTATGGAAAAGGATTATGATCCTAGTTGGAGGAGAGACTTAACGGAACAGGACTTTGTTCAAAAGAGGACATGTCCTTCCAATCTGATTGAAACTTATGAAATAATAGGAAAGCTGTAAGGGCAGTGAATAGAGAATGGCCATTCATTATTTTCTATAATGCAAAAACTAACACACACCTGGTAAAACTGTCATATGGCAGGCTTAAAGCAAAGCAGCATTTCTTTATGGAACAAAAAAATCCCACAATGTAATTAAATTGTGGTATTCATTGCTAGTCACTGTTACGGAAACCAAGTATAAATTCATTAAAAATGGACTAGAAAAAAAAATCAAGGAATTAGTTGATCAAGGGCTATTAAAAATTATGATCAGGGTATAAGTGCTTGCTAGGGAAGACCCAAACAGGTTGATCCATGGAAACTAAGTAGTTAAACCAGAGGGAGTGTTATCCTATACATGTCCTGTCCTTATGTGCCTTCTCTAATCTTCACTACCAATAGGCAGGAACTTGTGCAAGACTGAATGGATTGTCTTATGATTTTTATCCTTGTGGGAAAGAGGTAAGAATTAGTCATAACTAATTATGGCAGTTCTCATCAAAATTATGTCATTCTTGTATTTTATTATAAAGTCCTGTTTCATTATAAGCTCCTAACATCATACCTGTTGTATGGAGTTAAATTAAATTTCCACGTAGGTCTCTGACTGAAAAAAAAACCACTTTTCTTTTGATCATGAAAGAGTAAATTCTTTGTGATGCCAGTGATTTAGCTATTGACATGATTTTTCACTAGCAATGTGTTTTCTTATATGTGCATTCCTAAGTGTGTGATTATCCAGTAGTGGGGTTGTGTATAGTCAGACTGGCCACATACCTGTTGATTCAAAACAATGTAGCATCTAAAATTCATGTGCAGCTAAAGGCAGCAAAATAAACAAAACAAATGTGATATAGAAAATATTTTAAGGATGTAAAGTATAGACAGGACTATATCAAGTACCAGTTAAAAACAAATTTGAGACTTTGGAAAGGAAAGAGAATTTATAGAGCAAGTCACTACTTCTACTTTTAAAGATAGAGTAGAAAGAGTCATAGAATAAAGAAATAAGTAGACTCAAGAATAAAGAACAAGCAACAGCTTGATGACAGCTACAGGAAACCAGTCAAGGATCAATGTGAAACTTGGAACATTTGTCCAAACTCCAGCATCAGTCTCCTGCTGAGTGGTAAAGTCAAAAGAGGGCAATAGACTGATGAAGAAATACAACAGAATGCTTACATGACTTGGTAGAGAATACTCAAAGACAGCTGTGACAGTGGTGTAGGAGTATTTTGGAAAGTTATCAACATATAGAGAAAAGGGTAAGAATTATAAGGTAACCTAATAAAGAATAAAATTAGAATAAAATCTTCTGGTTACAAAAAATATCCAATTATAAGACAATTAAGAGAGTAGTTTAAAGAAGTTCTTCATAGTGAAGCAGAAAAAAAAAACAATAACAAAAACAAAAATTGGCCATTTTCTAGGCAGCTGAGATGACTAGAAAAGAGTAAAATTTCTAAGTGTAAGTTTAAGTAGAAGTACAAATTTCAAAAGGCAACCAGAATTCCCAGGAACGAAGCATGAAGTGTTCATAATTGTCATGTTGAAATACTAAAAGCAAGAGGAAAAAGTCTAATGCAATCTTATCTAATTCATAAACTGATTGTGTTGGTCTGCAAATTTGAAAATATCCAAAGGAACGGAGAATGATAACTTGCTCAATTAAAAAAAAAAAAAAAAAAGAAAAAAAAATTTTGCAATTATTCCTACCTCATAGACTATAAAATCCTGTTTTTGCTATTGCACTATAGTTTTACATTTTAAACAGAGGAGAAATACAGTAGTTTTCTGGATCTGCGAAAAGCTGGTCCTTTTAAAATTAAACATGTTCCATTCATTGACTGCTTGGGAAAAAAATTAAAATCTATAAAAGCTGAAAAAGTATTTTGGTTAAAAAAGGTCACAGTAATACATTATGAGGTCGTAGGGAGATCAGTACTTGTTTTGTCTGCTGTCAATACCTAATTAAGCTAGGGACCTGTTTTTCTGCCATTCTCCCTGCAGTAGCCATGCATGTGTCCCTTTCATTACCAAATTCACAGGTCTGGCAGGGAATAATGACTTGCACCAGATTTTTTTTTATAAGGCTAATGATCTTTGGTGCTATAGAAAAAGAGAGGATACAGTATAACAGAAATCAGGAGTTAAACACATTATTCTTCCACAGACCCTGTTTGATCTTAACCTCATTTATTTTATTAGACTAACAGAGTTTATCAGGGAGAACTGGAAAACCTTTCGGACACATGTGCTTCATTTACATCACTTTTCAGGTCTGAATCAAAAGCTGTAGTATTTGTCTTAAATATAGATTGGAGAAATTGCCCTGATTTAAATGAGATATTTCCTTCTATTGTGCATAAGCAAGGTGTGGAACTCTTTGCTGAAGGATGCTGTGAATGCTAAATCTTTCCAAGGGTTCAGGTAGCAACTTGAGAAGGTTGTGGGCTGGTGGGGGGAATCTGCTGGTGGCTATTAGGCTCAGAAACAACCTTCACTTCAGAAAGTTCCTGAACAATTGTTTTTCACAGCCAGAAATTACTGAAGGCTGAAATGGGAGTCAGAGGAGGCATCACTACACATTTTGTCCAATTTTATACACCTTCCTACTGTAGTCTTACGGCCCAGCCAATCTGGTATTTTAAATTGGTTTTAAGTGTAGCTACAAAAAAAATCTGAAAAATTTCTTTTGCTCTGTGATCAGATGACTACTGTCCAGGTTGTCGCAGCTGTAACAGCAAAAATACTCAGCTTCCAGGTGTCTGCTGCCTGTCCTGTAGTTTTAAGCTTGTTTTATATATGATGTTGCCTAACTTGTTTTAGCTTAATTTTTGCTTACCTTTGTTCAACTGTGTAGTTTTTCTGCTTCTAAAGGAATGATGGCAATAAGATGTGCCAAACCTAAGTAACCATAGTATAACTAACGCTGGTGAAATCAGGAAACATGAAAAAATAACTGAGCAAACCCAAGGAATGAACCTTCAGCACTGTATTCCTTTTTGCAAAAACTCGGAACACTGACAACTTGCTGTAAAAATCCACTGGAAGGGTGAGAACTTAAAGGGCAGATACTGTTGATTTTATTATATTACTAATGAACTTTAATAGAATTAAGAAATTTGGATTATGAGTGGTAGCGTTGTTGTAACTGGACTAAAAATAAGTGGTTGTTAAATTAGATTAGACTGTTACAGCATTAGACTAGCAGTAAAGTCCAGTCGTGGATCTTCATGTAAGGTGTGGTCTCTGTTACTCGCCATGAACTTCTGTGCATAATACTAAGCATCTACTACTGGCCACTGGTGGAGGCAGGTCCCCAGGATGGATGGACCTCTGATACCACTCATTAGGACCTTTATTAAGAGGAGGCTTTGAGAGAATTATCTCAATGGAGTGCCCAAACTATTACCCTAGAACGATTTCAAAGTTTTCTCATCTTGGACAGCAGCAATCTGCACATATTGTAATGCTCCTGCTATTATAATTTGAGTTTCTGGCGTGTTTCAGAAATCTTGGAGGATAGTCATTAAGACTGGTAATAGAAAACAGATATCTTTTCAACAAACAGATCAAGGGATGCAATTTAAGTTCTCATCGACACTGTACTCTCATCCAAAACCCCAACCGTATAAAAACAGTAGTTAAATTCAATACTACATAAGCATCATTCAAAAGTGAGCTGCAAAGCCATTCCCTTTCCATCTTTTACTTTTCCTAGAGAACTATCAGTAAGTTAACTGGTGAATCAAAAAAACCCAGCCCTTATTCAGTGAAGGTGAACCCATCCAGAAGCTGAAAAAGATCTGCCTTCAAAACTGACCAGATGACTTCTGGCCAGTGAAGAAGGGACTATCTTGTCCAAGAAAATTTTAGATCAGATACTCCTTTCATCCTTCTCCCCTCTGATTCCTGTCTAGAAATGGCATAAGCACAGTTACAACACAACAGGAACAGTCTTTCTTCTCTAAAAAAGGCAGACATCCATAACAATGATAAAAAAGCACAAAAAATATTAGTCTTAGCATTATGCCAGCAACTTTTAAATGTGAAAAACTAGTTAAAGGCAAAACAATTTAAATTACACAATTACTGCTAGAAACCATATTTAAAAAATAAAGTAATTCCTTTATTATTGTTAGGCCAATTCCTGAGGCTGTCTAAATACTGATAAACCCCACTGAAATAAGTCTTACAGTCCTCAAAGGTGCCGAACATCAACACCATGATACAAACTCTTTCTGTGGGGATGCTCAGCATTCCTAGGGGTGTGATTAATAGAACTCCTCCCATCAAAAGAAAAGTGACTCTACTTTGGCTTTATGTTTTCTTTCAGCCATGCCGATTTCCAAAATAATAAAAAGCCTTCTGCATGAACACTACGAATGGACTTAAGTCACTTCTATATTAAGTATCACTCAATTTATAAACCCTTAAAGCGGTCCTTAGCAAACAGCTTCGCTCATTCGAATTCCTGCAAAATACTGGAACGTTTTACATGCGCAGATGATGCATAAGGCTATTCTGGCAAATATCTGAGAATATGCTCTTGGTGATCACAGCCATTCATCACAGACTGAAAATCTGGAATTTCCAATGGCAAGGGCATAGTCTGAGAATTTTCCAACAGGTGGGATGATAGTTCAAAAGAGAATTGCAAAAAAAGAACATTTGTGAAATGCAAATGCCATATAAATTAGAGGAACACAGAAATTCAAATGGAAGAGGTTAGTAAATCCATTCTTCTCTTTATGTCAAAATTCTTTAAATAGATTAATTAAATTTGCACAAATTTTTTGGGGGAAAAAACACCACCATTTTATAGATGGAAAAACAGAAACAGACCAAGCAATATAATCACTCCTTGATAACACTCTGACACTTCTCACTCTCCCTCCCTCTCTGATACGGACATGTTTTGAGAAAAGTATCTGTGACTTAAAAAACATTAGCTATGACAGATCATAGAGGATTTGTGTTAACCCACCCCCCCCTCCCCAGAACATACTGATAATATTAAATACACTTTATCATTTAGCTAGTATTTTAATAGAAAATGCGCTAAATACCTATTAGCTTAAGGAGCTCCTAAGTGAGCCTGGAACCTATGAGAATACCAAAAAAATTGTTTTCATTAACACTGCATGCTTTCTGATGTTACAAACTAGGGTGAAGGATCAGTAGCAGAGAAGCTGTAAGAGTGAGTAAATGTATAATTAATATATGATATGGTGCTGATGGATAAAGAATAAAGGGCTTCCTGTAACACAGAGGGCCTCCTTATTGTCAGAAGAAATCAGGCATGGGAAGGAAGGAACCACAACAAGTATGACTGAGTTTGAAGGACTTCAGACACTTTGAATGTTGACACTGAGTCCTGGCTTTGCATGGACGCAAATTAAAAATAAAGTATGTGAAGTGTTCAGCCTGAGAATAAAACTTAATTCGATTTTCCAGGATATGTGAGGACTGAAACCAGAGAGCTTAGCTCAGAACAAATATTTATCCTGACTGAAATCCCATTTGGGTAAATATAGTCTCCTGATAAGACGGTCATTCCTAATATAAAATATTCACTGCCATATTTGCCAGAGGTGGCCTTTTCTTCTTCCCTCATCTATAAATAACTGCTTTACTTTGTTTTATTAGTGAAAATATTGCTTCACTTTGCTTAAACAGGAGATATGATTATCATAACATTGTTACTGTTATTATAAGCAAGACAATAGCATTAATGCAATCACAAAGATGAAAAATCAAGTGCTGAAAATGCCAGAGCAAAGGCTGAAAGCTTTAACCATGCCTCAGGTATTTATTTATCCCCAAGAAACAGTAACATACTATAAAAAAAAATGTGGAATATCTTATCTAGCATAACTAACCTCTATATGGAGCATACATTCTTCCTCTATGTGTTTGCTTTATAGATTTGTGTGATTTACAAAGCATGCCATGTTTAAGAAAAATTGGAGAGTAGCATAATAGGGAAGGAATAGTTAAACTAAAATTTTAGAAGAGAAACTTCTTATGCTTGGAGCTTTTATTCTCTCCAAAAATAAAAAAAAAAAAAAAGTGAGAAAGATTTATTATGTGAATGGGTTGCTAACTTGGAATGGAGAAAAATGAAGTTGTAGACTAGTGCCAAATAGTTATATAAGAAGAAGGCATGCAACAAAATTGTGCAAAGTATCAGGAAAAAAATAAAATTGGTATGAAAATATAGAGCAGTGTTAATTATAGATTGTGTCATACAGTCAACTGGACTGTGAAAGAGTAAAGCCAGCAATTTCATGCTTTGTCATTAACATGTTGCAGAAAGAGTAAATTCATTTTGCAACAAAGGCAGTTTCACAAGTGTTGAGAGTTGCATATTACACGGATCATAGAAAATGCAAAGATTCTGTCCTCCTGGTGTCTTGATATGGCTACCACTTACAGGAAAAGGTAGCAAGTTTGAGTATTCCTGGGATCAGGACAGCTCATCTCAGCAGAAAAAAAACCAACAAAAGACACATGACATTTTTCGGAAGAAGAATTATCATGTTTGTGGTTAACGGCTTTAGCTGGAGCCCAAGACAAAGTGGTGCGATTCTGGATTTGCTATAGATTCCTGGAATTGTATCATTTCAGGGAAGTGATTTCCCAGCTTTCCAAAACTGTCCTGAAAATACAGAGGTTAATTTAATATTAGAGTACCTTTTGTGTACTGATGGCCCTATTACTAAGAACGGCATAGAAAGCAATAGCTTTATAATGTTTAAACAGTCCCAGGAACAGTTATGCACACCTTTATGGTCTGGAAGACATACAGAGCAAGCAAGATCACCTGGGCAGGGCTGGGTGTAAGCATAAGAACAGACACTGGGGAGGGGAAGCAGATCACTAGGTGTCAGTCCCTGCCACCCCTCCTTGGAAGGGTGGTCCTGGTTTCTCATTCTTGGGCTAGCACATTTCTGGTTTTTCCATAATTTTTCTTTAACACTGTGCCTCTCTTGCAGAACATCCATCGCACTCTCTTTCCACGCCTGTCTCTATATCATAGGCGTAAGACCCCCCAAATAAAATCCTTAAAAGTGCTGCATTTTTTCCCAGGATTTCTTTCATGGGTTTAAGAGCAGGCAAACAGGCTAATCATAAGGCTCCTTCTATGCTCCTGCTTTCCTTGTTTTCTGTTTGGTTTCACTTTTTTTGTTTGGTTGGGTTTTGTTTTCCTGGGTTTCTTTTGTTGGGGTTGTTGTTGTTGTTCTGGCTATGCTATCCATGTTAGAAAATAAATGTTTAAGTCCACAGAAGAGGTGACCAGGAAGTCTGATATTAATAATAGTTTTTTATACTTTTTCTGTTGAACAACATTGATGAATTCTTAGAAAATGTACTTTCCTTTTTAAAAATAAAAAAGATAAAAGTATGCAGAAGAAAAATCTGGGCCAGATTAAAAAGATAAGCAGAAAAACATGAATACGAAAGAACAAAATAAAAAAAACTATAGCATGAAATGAAGTATAAGAAATGTAACAGTAAGACCTGTAGTGAGAAATTATTTTTTTAATGGCTTGAGTTGTGAAATCAAAACCAAAGACTATATTCATATATATTCCTACTGAATACGAGGGGATGCTGTGACAGGCTCTGTGGAAAGGCCTGATGGTTAGGTGTAATTTTTTTCAGGGTCTGTTGCAATCATATGGCTATCAAAGTAAACATAATTAAGAAAAAATTAAGAGTCTGCCTTCTAGTGGAGAGGGAATAATTGGATAGAACAGATGCTTTCAAATCAGCTAGACCTGATTTAATTTCATCCTAGGCACTGGTCGATGTTATCTGATTTCTGTCCGTGACAGGGTAACAGACTTCGGAGAAGGAAGATGGCTGAATAAGGTTTTTAATACCATCTCAGATGGTATTCTCATATGCAAACCAGGGAAACAGTCCACAGACTAAATTATTATAGAGTGGGTGCAGAGTTGCTAGAGATCAGAAAATCTGCAGCAAGAGAGCAGCTATTTCTGACTCAGTGTCTGAATGAATGGAGCAATCTAGGAAGATGCTGTGCAAGTCTGTCCTAAGTCTGGTTCTGTATCATATTTTCATGCGTAGCTTGGGGATGAGATAAGAGAACAGGTTTATTAAATCTGCAAGTGAGATCAAGCTGGAAGAGGACTCAAGTATATTTAAAGTGAAAATGAAACTTAGGAAGCTGGGGATATGATATAATAAAGCAGGATTCTGCTGTGCAGGGGGAAACACATGGTGCTACGTGTAGGCAGGAGAAATCCACTTCACACAGAAAACAAAAAACAGGTGGTCTGGTACAGACCTGCAAAAAGGGATCTAAAGATTGTTGCAGAGCAGTAACCATGATATGTTCCCTCAAACAGCTACATGTCCAGCTGGAGTTTATAAGCAGAAATATAGCCTCTAATTCATACTGAGTGATTCTGCTGCTCCACTCGGCAATGGTAAGGCAGCAGCTAGAGCACTATGTTCAGAGTCTGGCACTGCTGTTCAAGGAGGAGCTAGACCAGAGTAAAGATAATCTATAACAGAAAAATGAGAGTGAGTAAAAGACTGGAAAACACGCAGAGCGGTTGGGGGAAGGAGAAAGAAAAACCTCTGAAAAAGAAGGGAATAATTGGTTCATATGTTTAACAGGGAGAGGAGTAATGGATTGTAGGTTTAACAGGGAAGATTTTAGCAAGTCTGTAGGATTTTTTTGTCCAGAAAGTTTCTTACATCACTGGAACAAGTTAGAGCAGCTGGCAGGATGTTCATAATGGTAAATGATCCTGTTCTGGGCCATGGGATGGACTAAATGACCTCTTGAGGCTTCTCTTCCAGTCCTATGATGACTGCTGCAATGGTGTGACCATGAAATTCAGATAATTGCAAGTTCCATACTAAATGACTGGGTTTAGTACTTGAGATCTTCAAAGCAACTCTGAAATATGCAATAAATTAGAAAAACTATTTTGGGAAAAGCTTGGTTGAACATCGTCTTGATTTACACAGACTACTAGCTTGTCTACTATTACTGCCGTATGTAGACTTTAAAAATATTTCAGCAGGTGGTGCTGTTACACATAACCTTCCAAGTCTTACCCTACCACCTGAGCGCATGGCAGTCTTGGGAAAACATCTGTGGGTTATGCAAAGATGTCTGTAGAGGCAGAATTACTTTTAACAATCAGTCTTTGGTATAACTGTAAGAGTTGTGGAAAGAGGAATTGTCTAGAAGGCTGCTTGGCAGACTTAATTCCAGATTGCATAAACAATATGTATAAGTATGCGTAGAAGTTGTGTATGCATATGTGTGTGTATGTATATGTGTGTGTGTGTGTGTGTGTATGTATATTTTATAAACATAACTGCTTTACTGATTTCTCCTTTGTTCAAAGTCCCGGATATGACTTGGTAGAGGGACCACACATCCTCAGAGCAGAACTCTGCTGTCCATGACTGGTGCATATACAGCTGTAATATGTAAACACATGCTCTGCAAATATATTATGACAAGCACAATTAAGATGAATTCATTTAGGGACTATTTTTGTTGTACAGCATAACAAAACAAGCCTTCTGTAGTACATGGATAGCAAAGATAAGCCTTATATTCACATTAAACCAAACAAACTTTGGGAGACTATAATTCTGCATTCTAAATATAGAAAATGTTTATATTGTCTTCTAAACATTCTCTTTTATAAAATGAGAAAGTTACAATACATTAATACAGTAAAACTTTTTACATTAAATTAAAAACATAGAATGCATACAAACTTTCTTTAAAACTATGAAAAAAAAATCATAGAATCTATAAATCTAGGCCAGAAGCAACTTCCAACAGTCATCTAATCCAAGCAGGTTCCTGTTCCAAGCAGGCTCAACCAGATCAGGTTGCTCAGGGCCTTGTCCAGGTGAATGGATGGAGATTCCACAACCTCTCTGGGCAACTTGTTTGAGTGCTTAACAGCTTTCAAATAAAGATGCTTTCCTTGAATCTAATCAGAATTTTTTATGTTGCAACTTAGGTCCATTGCCCCCTGTGTAATGCACTCCGCACCTCTGAGAGGAGCCTGGCTCCACTTTCTCCATGCCATTCTGTTAAGAACTTTATAAATGCCATAAGAAATCCTCTTGACTTCTCACCTCAAGGCTAAACAAACTCAGTTCTCTCGGTCTCTCCTAATACTTTATGTGCTCCAGCCCCTTATCAGCTCCACTGGACTCACTCCAATATGGCAACATCATTCAGATGCAATTTGTGCTGCTGCTGCTGCTGCTGCTTGTCCCATCCCCATCTATCTCGGAAAAGAATCTGGCTCTGCTTTCTCTACACCCTCTTATTAGACAGTTCAAAACAATAAAATGTCTCCCAGCCTTCTCTTCTCTTAAGGGTGAACAAACTCAGTTCTCTCAGTCTCTCCTCGTATGCCATGTGCTGCAGTCCTTCCATTGGACTTGCACCAGGATGGCAATGTCTTTCTTGTACTGGGAAGCCCACAAGCAGGCACAGCAGTCCAGCTAAGAATAGCCCAGAGGGGAAGTATCACCTCCCTTGACTTGCTGGCTACACTCCTGCTAACACAACCTGATATTTTGTTGGCCATCCTTGCTGACCCATGTTTACTTTACATCCTTCTTGTACACTAGCATTCCCCACCCCTTTCCTGCAAAACTGCTTTCTAGCCAGTTGGTGCCAAGCCTGTATTGCTGTACAGAGTTATTCCACATAAAAACGTAGGACCATAAATCTGTGTTTGTTGAACTTCATGAGCCTCCTGTGAACTTACTTGTCCAGCTCATTGAGGACCCTCTGAATAGCAGCCAGGTCCTTTAGTGTATCCATCTCCATTTTGGTGTCACCCAGTAACTTGCTGAAGGTGCTTTCTGTCCTATCGGATTATTAACAAAGACACTAAAAATATCACCCCATATCAGCCTCTAAGGGATGCCACTAGTAATGACTACCATTTGGACTTCATACTGCTGATCACAACCCTTTGAGTCTGAAAGTCTAGTCAATTATTCACCCATCCGACAGTCCACTTTTCTAGTCCATATCATCTCAAATTGACTACAATACTCTGTGAGACTGTGTCAAACGTTTTGCCAAAGTCAGGGTAAATGTCAGGTACTGCTATCCCCTTCCCACAGAGCCTGGCATTGTATTATAATAGGCAGGCAGGATTTCCCCTTGGTAAATCTATGCTGGCTTTTCCCTATCACCTTCTTCTCTGTCATATATAAGCCTGGATAGGGCTTCCAGGAGGATTTGCTGCATAATCTTCTGGGGACAAAAGTTAGGCTGACAGGTCTGTTGTTACTTGGATTTGCCTTCTTGCTCTTCCTGAAGATGAGTGTGATATTTCTCTTTTTGTGCTCATTAGGAACTCCCTCAGTTGCCGTGACCTTCCAAGGATGATAGAGTATGGCCTTACAATGACTACGGCCAGCTTCCTCAGCAACCTCAAGTAAAGCCCATCTGATGCCGTGGATTTGTGTATGCCAAACTGACTTGATTACTTCCTAATTGTCTTCGTGTACAATGGGTAATGCTATATTCCCAGAGATTCTGCCAGTAGGTTCAGTGACCTGCGAAAACAGATGGCAAACCTTGCCAGTGAAAACCGAGACAACAAAAAGGTATTGGGTACTTTGGCCCTTTGTATGTCCTTGTATGTTGATGTACATACGGAAGTTCTCGTTGCCATTCTTTCCATCCCTTATTAGTTTCAACTACAGCTGACCTCTGGCTTTCCTAACTCCAACAGTGCATGCTTAGGTAACACCTCTATATTCCTCCTGGGTAGTCTGTCCACACCTCTGCCTGCCATGGCGTTCCTTTTGGAGACTGAGCTTGGTCAGGAGGTCCTTGTTCATGCTGACCTTCTGCCTATGCATCGGAATGGTCTGTTGTTCTTTGAGTATATCCTTGAAGATCTACCAGCTCTCCTGGGTTCCTTTGCCCTTTAGAGCAGTTTTCCATGGGATTTTGCCAAACAGATCCCTGAACAAGCTGAATTCTATCTCCTGGAAGTCCGTGGTTCTGATCTTTCTATTGTTTTGCTCTGTTTTCTCAGGATTTTAAATGCCAAAATCTCATGATCAATGCAGACAAAGCTGACCTCAGCCTTCACCTCCCTGGCAAATTCTTTCTTGTTTGTGAGTAACAAGTTATACAGAGCATCTTCCCTGGTTGATTCATTGATCACTTGGGTTAGATCTATGTTCTAACCTCTGTCTAGGATGGAGCTGCTTTTTTCTCTTTTCCTTAATTCCTTTGTTAAAAACATATTAACCTTTAAATTACAGACAGCAAATAAACAGACAGCTCAATAAATATTCAATCTGTTTCTCTGTTCAAGATTTAAATAAAAAGGATCATAGGATAATAGGATAATTCAGGTTGGAGAGGACCTCAGGAGGTCGTCTCCTGCAGAGTCAGAAGCTGCTGACATCAAAACAGGGTGAGCTATGAGGTCAGATCATGTTACTGAGGGCTTTATCCAGTCTGGTCTTGAAAACTTCCAAGGGTTGCGACTGTACACAACTTATTTAGGTGATCAGATCCACTGCTAGACTGTCCTCATAGTGAAAATTTTTTTCCTTATATCTAGTCTGAACCTATCTTGTTTCAACTTATGCCTGTTGTTTCTCATCCTCTCACCCCTGTGAATAGCTTGGCTCCATCTTGGTAACAACTTCCTCATGGGTACCAGCAGACTGTTCTTAGGTTCCCCCAAAGCTTTCTCTTCTCCAGGCTGAACAAGCCCCATTCCCTCAGCATCTCCTCATATGGCATATGCTTCCTCAACATTTTATGCCAGCAAGTTTACCATTTCCAAGTCAGTTTGCAGCATTCTGTGACATCAGGAGCAAGCTCTCCTCACATGTCATTCAGGGAACCTTTAGAACCTACTTAGAGATTGGAAATCCCACTTTGGTAACAGACCACCTGGGACTCGGGCATTGCACTGATGAATGTGGCGTTACCTAAAAACCCTATGGGAACCTAAGCATGGGGAGGGGGGGGGGAAGGAAAAGAAAAGGCGAAGAAGCAGAGTACCCTAGCAAGACTTTCAGAGATAAAGACCTAAGAACATTAGGGAAGACATCCTCATAAAATAGCAAATATAGTAAAATTTTTAAAGGCTTTGTGTCTTTTATCAATTTAAACTGTGTAGACAAGCTTCTTAATTTCTTGAAGATACAAGGTAGGCCATTAAAGGCATTAATAGTATCAGAGGTATCATCTCACTGTAAAGAAAACTCCCACTCAGAGATAACTGTGTCCTGCTACCACCTAACATGTTTGTTAATTTCTGAATAGCTCTAGCAATTCCAGCTGTTTACAATTTGGCCATAAGATAAATTTAGTATTTTCTTCTTATACATTCATATGTGCTTGTTCATTAACCCCTCCTCCCCCAGGGAATTTTTTCTCCTACTATATCTAACTATGTCAAAAGTAATATACATGGTGGCATTATAGCTTTCTGATGTTGTATTTTATCACAATAAGGAAATGTTATCTTATTCCTTTGGATACAGGGAAAATAAAATAATAGACATCATACTTAAATGGCCATGACTGTAGTTCATGACTGCAGTGATTGAAGCCTACCAAATGGTTTAAAAAATAATTTCTCATAATATTGCTTAAGTGGGATATAAATAATACAGATTTTTGAGCCATCTTTTATCTCTGGGACGAGTTTCACAGATTTGTTAATTTATGTGAGCTGTATGACTAAGGACTTCTAAATTGTCTCCAGGCACTTTTAGCAACACTAGAAATGAGTGGAACTCTTTTCCTGCATGGGTTAAGTTACCAATTTTTTTCCAATTGGTAACTTTTGTGAATTATCCGATTATTTTTGATTGAACATGATCATGTATTACAATCCGTCTTTTGTTTGAACTCTTGTATATTTACCTCTAAATACATATATATGTAGAGAGAGAAGTATTTGGGGATATGCAACAAGCCAGGTTTGTACTCACATGCAAAGCAGGCTGGAAGAACAACCGATCAGGTAGTACAAGCTGTCAAAGAGGTTTCAAAAATTCAATAGGTTGAATTGGTTAAGGATCAGCTGATGGAGACAAGAGGGAGAATATAACCTCATAGTAAAAAAAGATCCTAAATTTCAGGGTTGAAATGGAAGGGGTTCTATGCAGTTTGGAAGGTGGAAGAAATTTGTACATCATCCAAATCCTGGAAATCCTGACCCAAATGCACCCGCTGTTTCTGGGCAGTCTTCTGTTATTCAAAATAGGAAGTAGTTTGTTCCTATGATGGTCAACGTCACCAGAAGAACCTAGAATTTGAGGGGTTTAGAGGTATTAATTGGTTTGACTGATTATTTGTCAGATGTTTTGACAAATATTAAGGTAACCTAAAGAGTGCTGCAGATCGAGTACCACATTTTCTTTGTATAAACTGACACACAGTTTACAAGACTGTCATGGTTTAACCCCAGTTGGCAACTGAGCACCGCACAGCCACTTGTTCACTCCCCCCTCCCCCGGTGGGATGGGGGAGAGGGTCAGAAGAGTAAAAGTGAGAAAACTCATGGGTTGAGATAAAAACAGTTTAATAATTGAAATTAATAATAATAATAATAATAATATACAAAGTGAGTGATGCACAATGCAATTGCTCACCACCTGCCGACCGATGCCCAGCCAGTCCCCAAGCAGCGGCCCCCCCCCCCCCCAGCCAGCTTCCCCCCAGTTTATGTACTGAGCATGACATCACACGGTATGGAATGTCCCTTTGGCCAGGTTGGGGCAGCTGTCCTGGCTGTGCCCCATCCCAGCTTCTTGTGCACCTCCAGCCTTCTCAGTCGGTAGAGCGTGGGGAGCTGAAAAGTCCTTGACTAGTGCAAGCACTGCTTAGCAACAACTAAAACATTGGTGTGTTATCAACATTATTCTCATCCTAAATCCAAAACACAGCACTGTACCAGCTACTAGGAAGGAAATTAACTCTATCTCAGCCAAAACCAGGACAAAGACCCCTGCAAAAGTTTCACAAAAAATGTTACTGCTTTTAGTAGACTTCCTTTTGTAGATTATTGTTAACCAGAATAAATGAGGAATTCAAGTCTAGCCCTGATACTAAACATGCCATAGAATAGAAACAGTAGATATGAACTATCATCTACTCTATTTCAAGCATTTGAGTAAGGCAAATGTCATATCTTAAATTGAAAGAATTCTAAAAATATAACAGAGATTTGTGTTAATGATAGCTCAAATCTAGAGCTGTTAGATAAAAGCATAACATCAAAGGAATCCATGATGGCAATTCTCACTTGGTTTAGAGCTGACTTTTCCATAAGAGCTAGATCCAGCAATAAACATGTGGGAATAATTAATTATCCAGCTGAGCAATTGGGAAATATTTGCAAACTTCCAGGCAGATGAATCTTGCTCTAGAAAACACACTGCTCTTAATTTGCTATCACATTGCTTGTGAAAGGCAGTCATGTATCAAATTGTGACAACTGTTTTGTTCTTCCTTGACCTCTCTTGGTCCAAGCTATGACTGCGACTTCCAGGATCCCAACACTGTGTCATCACACTGCTCTTTTCCACTTTCAGATTGGTTCAAGGCGGACATGATGCTTTCCTGGGGAGGGGACACTCTGTAACTGAAATTCATTCTGTTGATTACAATACCTTTCCCAAGTGCACTTTCTGAAAGACAAAGAGATAATTTCCGTGCTTGAGACAACATTTCTTCTGAAGCTGGAAATTATCTAGCATCTGCTGAGCTTATAAATGCTCTATTTAAAAATTATTGCTTTGTTAATGCCTAAAATAATGTTTTTAAAATAGTTGCACTTCCCTTTCAGAAGTAATATTATTTGCTCCTTTCAGAAATAAAGGTAGTATGAATGGTATAAACCAAATAAAACTGTAAGGCTATGAAAGAACAAAAAAACCCAACAGTGTCAGCATCTAGTGCTCCTACATTACACATGTAGTTGTCTTAATACTTATTATTTAAATGCACAACAATACTATTTGAAAGACCTTTTTTCATTTTCTAGTATCCTTTTTTCTGGTAAATATGTGGAACTTTTAGCTTTTAAATGGTTGGCCAGTTCAGAGGTCCTTAAATCAACAAATTAATGTACTTAAGAAAAATTGAAAATTGCAGTTTAATAATTAAAAAATGTGGTCTCAGACCTGCAGACGTGTATCTTTTTATTTACTCATGTGAGCTACTCAATTTATCAGGATTGCTCACAGCAATGATATTAAACATGCACATGGGGATGAATAGTATGATTTCTCTAGACCCCTTCCAGTTCTATTTTATCAGGTTTCTTTCAAATCTCTGACCCTTTTAGCATCCTCATCCAGCAGCTTGCTCATCTGGGAAGTATATAAAGGAGACAAATCTTACTTGTTGAGAATTATACCATTGGTTTAAAATGAAAAAGGGCCAACATGGACATTTTGTTATCACAATGTTTATCATCAATTAGCAAAACCTTTAGTTAGCCATCATTAACGCTTAAGTATGAAAATTAATTGCTGAAATTAACCCTTAATACATCTTCATGGTGTTTATTCTACAAAATTAAAGATTTTTTTTCCCCTTATTTTGGTTGCATCTGCTCTAGAAACAGCGACATAATATAAAGAACAAGTAAATGTATCTAATTAAGAAATGCTAAGTATAAATTACATTTTTAACTGATACAAAGGGCCTTTTTCTCCTACAACATGCCACCCCCAGATAAAGAAAGAAACAATATCATATCCCAGGTCCCACATATAGGCCATTTTGCTGAAAGCATGCAAATGAGATACAAATCTCATCACAATCTGCAGAAAGTCTCAAAGAGTTTATCAATATTAATTTCAAACAAATTTATTTTAATTTACCTTCATACACTTGTGTAGTTACTTCTAGTGTTGCAATAATCAACATATATTCTGGACACTGCTTTTCATAGTAAAGGAGCGAGAATGCATGTGTACTTTGCTTGTTTGTGTTGAAGCTGATGAAGCTTTGCCCCAGTGGCTCTATTTGGTCTTAAGTGTTATTAAAAGCCGTTCAGCCTAGTGAGGCCAGGGTCACAGTTTCCGAGAGCAAGAAACTATGCACACAACAAGTCAACAAATAACAGAATAATTCATGTCAGTATCATCCAGTCAACAACCCGATGCCACTGATAACAACCTACTTAAGAATCCTGGTTTCAGAATTCAGGAGAGACCATGGGAAATGCCGAGGGACACAAGGGGACCAAGTTTGTGGACGCCCAAGTGAAGATGGACTTGCCCAAGTCTTGCCAACTCTGAGGATACCCTTAAAGCAGGTCAACGCACATGTCAAGGATGGCAAGTCAACCTCAAACTCTGTCCTGACACTCCTGACATGTGACCAAGTCCTGAAAAAACCTTTTATAATTAGACCCTGATGCAAAATATGCTAGAAAAAGCTAAGAGAACAACTGCAAGCTCTTCAAATGATCATATCTTTTTCTCCTGATAACTGTTTCCCCTATTTGATGAAAGTTGTCATCTTCCTCTTGAGCATTCTCTTCTTTATGCTAGGAAGCGCCAGCTTGTTCAACCTTTTCAGATCATATATACTACACTTTAGCTTCTTTCCATTTTTATCATCTGAGCTTGCATTAATTGCTTTATATCTTTCTTGAAAATGAAGGTTTCCTAATAGGATACAGTACTCCAGCCTTACCTTACTTTGTACTGCATAGCAGTTACTTAATATGACTGTTTATACTTCCCAGAGTGATGTTTATCTCTTTTCACAGTATTCTGACATTGTTGTGTCACAGTCATCTCATCATCCTCTGTAATCTCTTATATGTTTTTCTGCAATACTGCTAGAGAGCCACTTCCACTGACCCCATCCATTCTTCATGCTGTTTATTAATCCTGCATAGGATTACTTTTCACCACCTTCTTCTGAATTTCATTTCTTTCATATCTTTCTCTAAGTAATTTTGTAATTTTTTTTCCTTTCAAAAGCTTCACTAAAGTCAAAGTAAGCAAAATTTGTAGCTTTTCCTCTGTCAAAATAAAGCAAGAAGTAGTGGACTTCTACAGAGGAGATTCTGATTAGATATTCAGGAAAGATTTCAACTGCTAAGAACAGCAGAAGAGTGGGATAGAGTGGGTGTGAAATCTTCATCGCTAAAGGTCTTTCAGATCGGGATCGACAGGCATCTGCCAGGAGTGACATAAGTACAAGTACAAAAGTACTTTATTCTAGTAATGGAATAGATGAGGCTCCTTCCAATGATTCTCTGCACAGAGGAAACCAAGAATTTTCTTCAACCACATGAGGCTGCAGAGTAATTTTACCACAGAGCAAGTGAAAGAAGTCTCAATTAAAGAATAAAAGCTACATTTTAATCACATTTGTCTACATGGGACCTTCAAAACTAATTCCTAAGTATTTCCAAGGAATCTGAGGCATAAGGTGTTTGGAAACGTACATGTAGACAGAAGCTATTATTTAAATTGCTCTGAAGCATTTTTATACAAAGGCAAGGCATCAGAAATGACCTTTCATTAAATGTGATTTTTTTCCACAAGAGATGCTGTTGACTAATTTTGATTTGATATTTAAAATAATTTAAGTGACGGTCAAAAGTTTTCTTCTGCTTCTGGAGAAAGGCATTACACACCTCTTTGCGTGTGTTTTCTCTTTCAAACTTCACTTTAGAGTCTTAGTTTGCATTTGAGCAGAGGTGGCAGAAAGCTTCAAGGCCTGTTGACACAATCATAAATTTTCATAGTGATAGTCTCTGGGGAACAAGAGTAAAATAAACTTAACATTTCATATGGTAACTACCGCACAGATGTGAGTCAAATTCAGCAGGTTGGGTGGAAGTGGAAAGCAGTCTGTCTTCCACAGTTGATAATGCTTCAAGTGCTGGACTTTATTATTCTCTGGTTTCTGCACAATAGCCTCATGCTTTTGAAAACAATAATTCAGAACTTGCAAACCTAATGCAAGCAAAGTTCCCCCAAGGGATCAAGAAGTCAACCTGTATTTCACAATCACTCATTTCTCCTGCAGTCCCCCTTTTATTCTAGCAAAAAAGATCCTTTTACAAGGTTAGTTCTTGCAACAATATGAAATGTGCAACTGCAAGCAAGAAATGTCATAAGAGTAACTGTAAATTTAAAAAAAAAATCTTTTAGCCAGTTTGGTCATGATACAATAACAATTAAAATTATACTGAAATTATTGTAAATACCTGTGCAGAAATAAACTGCATTCTTTGCTTCTTTTTCCTGGGACCTCACATGTACAGAGATTCTTCCCTCTAAGCTCTGGAGCAAAGAAAGCATACCATTGACCAAAGGAATATTGGATGCAAATTCATAAAGCTGTGGGGAAGCATGTTTATTCCAAAACTGCACCTTTCTCTAGCAACTACTAGGTTGCTAGAGAACTGTAGGTAAAGTAAAATACAGTACTCAAAACTGAAATAGTAGGTACAAAATGGGACCTTTTACATCTTAAAATGTCTGTTCAAAGATAGTCTCCTTTTGCTTAAAAATAATTGATTCCCAAACATATGATTGAGATCAGCCAGAAGAATTGCATGCGGTGTTGCTATAGAAGAGCCAAACTGCAAGACTGTAAAACTGGACTGGAAATAGATTAACACACAGTAGGACGCAAGTTTCTAAAATGAACCTAACAGTTTTGAAATTAGTTTCTCTTTAGGTTACTGGAGATCTCAGTGCAAGTACCCTAGCAGTATTTAAATCCTTAGGCCATTTCCCTAATAGTGGTGTAACGTTGTTGCATAACATACATTACAAATACATGTACCTTTATATAAGCAATTTAGTATACAACCCAAGAATGTTTATTTTAGTTCCGAAGCTAAACTCTAAACAAGTTTGAATGCAGCTTTTTCCAATTGCAGATAGTATTTGTACATTGTGCCCTAAAAG
>NW_008824551.1:1323097-1345728 GCF_000699105.1 Pygoscelis adeliae
TATTCTGCTTATGAAAGAGCTGCAGGGTAAGACAGCTTCACAGAGATAGTCTCAGCCTAGCTGTTATCTTGCACATGAGAGGTTAACTTAAAAACAAGAAGATAAAACTACCACAAGGAG
This sequence comes from Pygoscelis adeliae, assembly GCF_000699105.1. Classification (NCBI taxonomy): domain Eukaryota; kingdom Metazoa; phylum Chordata; class Aves; order Sphenisciformes; family Spheniscidae; genus Pygoscelis; species Pygoscelis adeliae. The sequence goes on from NW_008824551.1 coordinate 1,323,218, forward strand.
ATCTAACAGAAGAGTAATGGTGTACAATAAATGGCATATATTAGATATGGTCAAGGAAACGTAAGCAAGCAAAATGACTTTGCAGCAGAGGACTGTCTGCAGAGTAAAAGATGGTTGGGAGGTACAAGAAATGCAATAAAGCAGATGTAAGAAATACTTTGAATTTGTGACTTGAGTGAGTGACAAATACAGATATTAAAACTTCTTCCCACAACTTTAACTTCTAAATCCTCCAAATAACTACGTCATTAAACAACATCAAGAGATTAACAGCTGGCATGCGACAACTGTTAGTAAAATTACCATACAGGAGCATGAATCAAAAAAAAAGCTCAGTTATCTTAAAATAAAAGAGTATCTGTTTTTATAAGACAATGCTAACCCAGCAAAAGAAGGAATTAAAACTCCAGCAAATAAATAGGTGAGGCTTGAAAAACAACAGAGATTAGAACTGAGGTCATACCACCATTAAATTCTTCTTGTAATTGATGCCCACTCTAAAAGTTTCATAAGGTAAAAGAAAATGAGCAATGATTAAAAAATTATACTTAATTTGACCTACTTTATTTGACTAGAAAAACAAACTTAAGAGTACATAGTCATAACTGAATGATATCATTAAGGACAAATGAGAACTAGGATCCATTTTTCAGGGGAGTTTTGCCATTTGTAGTTTCTTCTGTTCCAGAACAGAAAGGAAACAAACAAAAAATGAAGTTACTCTGAAGACTGCGTGCAATTCTAGCACCTCTTTGCATTTATCTACTTAGTGGCACCCGGGAGTAGGGAGCTCCACAAGAGCAGCATTTTATTGTTGGCAGACGAGTGCTGGGTGGAGCACAGCAGCTCTAGCGCTGTCTCACCCATACCGTGCACACAGAGCACTCTTCCCTTCCAAACCAATTTCCCATTTCTTTTCAAAGGGAGCCAGCTACAGTGCTTGAAAACAGAGCCGAGGAGCAACTTCTCATCTGAAAGGCAAAAATCGTCACAGAATTTGTTCCCATGTAACACTTCTGGGCACTATTTTGTTTTGACATAATCTGTTTCTCCCCTTGCATTTCCTTTATAATAGATCTTGCCTGTGAATCAGTCACACTCCTTCAATGCATATTCCCTATGTTGGATCTATCAAGAAAGCTAATGTTTCCCTCAATTAATAGCACTTTGCATCTGGCTCCAACACCACGTAGAGTGGGATGTGTAACTTCTACTGAACTTTCAAAAGTGTGGTGTGCGCATGACATTGCGCTTGTCCTCGCGGGTATCTTTTGCATTCCAGCATGTTCACAGGTTTCCTGCTGCGTGGTTCTTCTTTTGATTAGCTGCAACAGAGAGGTGCCATATGCCCCTCCCCCTTTTTTTAAAATAATCATAGGTAAGCATATGTTAGAGAACACAGTTTAGTCTTATGAACTTAGAGGTGGAAAAAAACTGAATAACTTATCAACTTGCTCTTGCTGCCAGTTTGTAAAAACATCACTACTGGATTTCTGAGTGCAAGTCTAGTCTCACCAGATCACGGACTCCAAAGAATACGTTATAGGATGCTTAGAAAAGTGGTATTGAGCCAGCCACCAGCAATCAGGCACAGTCAACAAGGGTTCAGAAAGGGAAAGTCCTGTTTAACTAATTCAATATCCTTCCCAGTGGATGAAGGGAAGGCGGTGGATGTAGTTTTTCTGGATTTTAGTAAGGCTTTTGACACTGTCCCTCACAGCATCCTTCCGGACAAGTTCTCCAGCTGTGGGATGAGCGGGTTCACGGTGCGCTGGGTGAAGAACTGGCTGAAGGGCAGAGCTCAAAGGGTTGTAGTGAATGGGGCTGCATCTGGCTGGCAACTGGTCCCAGTGGTGTTCCTCAGGGCTGAATTCTAGGGCCAGTTCTCTTCGATATATTTATCAACAGTCTGGATGCAGGAGTTGAATGCACCATTAGCAAGTTTGCTGATGACACCAAACTGGGAGGTGCTGTTGACTCTCTTGAGGGACCAGATGCCTTGCAGAGGGATCTAGATAGATTGGAGCACTGGACAATCCTTAATGGGATGAAATTTAACAAGTCCAAATGCCAGATCCTGCACCTAGGATGGAGTAACACCAGGCACCAACACATCTCTCAAGTATAAGTTGGGAGAGGAGTGGCTGGAGAGCAGCCCTGCAGAAAGGGATCTGGGGGTGCTGGTTGACAGCAGGCTCAGTATGAGTCAGCAGTGTGCCCTGGCAGCCGAGAGGGCAAACCGCATCGCGGGGTGCATCAAACACAGTATAACCAGCCGGTCAGAAGAGGTGATCATCCCACTGTATTCAACGTTGGTGCGGCCTCACCTTGAGTGCTGTGTGCAGTTCTGGGCCCCACAATTTAAGAAGGATGTGAGGGTCCTTAAATGCGTCCAGAGGGGAGGGCAACAAAGTTGGTGAAAGGGCTGGAAGGAATGTCCTATGAGGAGCGGCTAAGGACTTTGGGCTTGTCTAGTTTGGAGAAAAGGAGGCTGAGGGGCGAGCTCATTGCTCTCTACAGCTGCCTGAGGAGGGGAAGTGGAGAGGGAGGTGCTGAGCTCTTCTCCCTGGTACCCAGTGACAGGACGCGTGGGAACGGCTCAAAGCTGCGCCAGGAGAGGTTTAGACTGGCCATTAGGAAGCATTTCTTTACTGACAGGGTGGTCAAACCCTGGAACAGGCTTCCTAGAGAGGTGGTCGATGCCCCAAGCCTGTCAGTGTTTAAGAGGCATTTGGACAATGCCCTTAATAACATGCTTGAACTTGGTCAGTCCTGAACTGGTCAGGCAGTTGGCCTAGATGATCGTTGTAGGTCCCTTCCAACTGAAATAGTCTATTCTGTTCTATTGTAATCACACCATCATTTCAGGACAAATAATTACTGATGATCTTAACTGCAACTAGCGGCAGGTAGTGAACCACAAAGTTAGCTTGGTTAGATGTTTCTACCAAGACTGTTTTTTAACCTAGACATAAATATTGAATAAACTAGTGTGTGAGAGCGTAGGCATGTGTCTTGCTCCAGATTCATCCTTCCTCTTTTGATTACCTGTTCCTGCCCCACAGCACTTTTACAAAATACAGAAGTCATATCAGAAAAATTTTGACTTAAGATGGCTAAGCCATCTCATGGACAAGGAAGAATGACTAGTTTCATAATGAAAGATTAAATCTGTCTGGATGCTATAGCAAAACAGACATTGGCTATAAAAAGCTAACACGTTTTACTTATTAGAGAGAAACTCTTCCTAGCAGAGCACAAGGCAGATTGGAAATCCCTGAGGTGTGACAGGTAGAAAAGCAAACAGCTAGCTAACTGCACAGAACTAGAAAAATTCTCCTGACTAATCTCACTGTAAGTAGCTTCCTTTTGTTTTCATCTCCTATAAAGTACTGTCTTTTTTATATTGTTTCTGAACATGTGCTCACTCCCAAACTAATTTTCAAATTCCATTGAAGAATCTTAGCAGCAAGGGTTGGCGGAACCATTTTTAATACGTTCGTTTTACTGATTTTTAGAGGAAAAATATATCTATACTGGTAGTATTAATGTTCATTAACTAGCTGGGATGAATTAAACTGTGAAAGACTGTTAAATTAAATGCATTCAAGTAAAAGAAATTATCACTCACAGGCTCCAAGTATCTGCCTTAGATGAAATAGGCATCAGATACTGGAAGCAGCAGAGCCTTGTTCCGCTGTGAAAAGAAATTATCTTAAGCCCGTACATTCAAGAGGTGAAATCAATGTATTGGACTGGTTACAGTTAAATAATTGACACCCCATAGGACAAACAGATGAGATAATGCTGAACAAATAGGGACAGCCTAATAAATGACTTAATTGTATACAGCAGCGTGAAGGGGTTGTTTTAATGGATTTGGAAAGGGGTTTTGTTTAGGGCAGTGAATGACAAAGATCTATTAGAACTGTGAAGAGACAGCATGACATAGAGCATGTATTTTCCTCATCTTTAGAGAAACTATTGATTTATTCCATTAGGAATAAATAAGAAATTGGGAAAATACATGCCTCAGTACAAAATGTTGTACTAAGTTTTAACAAGTGCATAAACAGAAGTCAATTAAAAGTTGCAGAAATGCTACAGATATTAAATACCAAAATACTGTACAGAGCTGTTCTACACCTTTTCTCAGATGTCAGAAAAGGTACTTAAGGAAAATACAGAGTAAAAATCTTTGAATAAGAGGTTCTTATTAATCGCAAACTACAGGCCTGTACTCTTACTGGGCACAGGCCCATCACTGCGTTACATTCTGTGGAGTGGTGTATCACAGACTCTTATCAAGAGTCCTCAAAGAACCTCATTCTGCATCCAGATTTTTCCTAGTCCTAGCTTTGTGGCACAACATCACTTTTTCACTTGTTTCTCTTTAAATATTGTCAGAAAAGAGAGAAATATTTACACATATTAGAAACCATCAGTTTCTGTTTCAGCCACTGATAAATTTCTTAATACTACTAAAAGTTTGGGTAGGAGTCCTGGATAAGATTCAAACCAAAACCAACTTTCTTTTCCCTTGAGGGTTTCTAAAAAGATATATTGTTTGCCAAAACTTCATCAGCTGTGAAGTTCCATGTTTTCAGGAATAATAAACAAAATTCTTCTGTAGAGCTGTATGCTTACAGAGACAAAAAAAACTTAGAAGCTACAAATCATGATTTCAGAAGGGCTCAGAAGAGAGAGGGAAAAAATACAGTTTGTGGATTCTTCTCTTATTCTAGCAGAATTTTAAATTCAATAAAAAGAAGTTCCCTATTCTGGTCCATTTCACTGGAATGGGAGAAATTCCCATTCCTCCCCTCCCAGTTTTTTTTCCTCTGCAATTACCTAAAAAAGTCACACATGAAAAATAAAGATGCTCATTATGCACTATTATTTTCAACTCCATTTACCTGGTTAATCGTTGAAATGTGATGAAGTATGAGGAAGAAAGCAATATTTCTCTTTCTGTATAAATTTCAGAAGTTTATTTCTTTGATTCATTATTTTCTTCCTTACATAGAGGTTGATTGAACCTGGGAACACTTTCCAATAGAAATTAAGGACTTTTGCCAATTAATTTCACCACATTGGGAAAAACATGATGGTAGAATATTGATTTTTATATATAATCTTTGAGTTTCATGTTTCATAGGTGGGAGTGTTTAAAAAGAATAGCATATATTTATTTTCTGAAAAGATTAAGAAGGTTCTCCTAAAACCTCTCAAAGACTACTAGGATGGCTGACAAATTTTGCTAGTTCTTCCTTTGTGCTTTTCTCTCCTCAGGGGGAGGAAAAACTTGTTCCTTTCTCACATATGCTAAAATAGCTGTCAACTCAAGACAGCATCACTGCTTCTGGTAATCTACAGAACACCATATAATATTTTGATCAGAATATTAAAGCTTCCAAAAAGCTACTTTATATCTTTTCCTTCTTCCTTGTAAATGAACTTTATCAACATGAAAATTAAAAGCAGTATGTTTGCTCAGAATCTGAATGTGTGTGTTATGCTTATGAATGTATTTTGATGAAAGATCTTAATGCAAGTTAAGCATTCAGTCATAAGTTAAATCTGGTAGTGCCTCCAGTCTGTGTACAAGGCATACTAAGTGTTCTCGTTTTGTTTACTCAATATTTTGGGGATGTAGCTATATGGCTGAGTTATCAAAGACTATTCAAGCATTAATTTTTGTTTAATTTCTGCTATTTCTAGATAAAAACATTTAGAATCACAGGCAGCATAGTATAAAGACTTCTGCATATAGATAATACTGCCTAATTCTTAACAGACCTCATTATGCAGTTGGCAAACTGTAGGAAGCAGAAGAGGAAATAATATGAGCTGTGCCATTCCCTCTTTCCAAAAGCTTCAGTTCTTTTATTGCTTTCACTCTCATCTAGAACTGATTTGTAATGAACAGAACCAAAGTGTCGTAAGGAGCAGTGAACATGTTCGCTTTCCTACCACAGTACTCTGGAAAAGCAGAAGCGAAACATCCCATAATTGGTGAATCAGAACAGTAAAAGCACGTTGTCTGCAAACCATGAGAAAGGAGGTGAAAGAATTGAGGCTACTCTGGGATTTCACTCCCATGGCTATTTTCATTCATTTACTTCTGCTGGTTTGGGCAGAATCACACCCTTCCCTAAGCTTTCCACAGATATATTCAAGATGTGTTCAAGACTAAGAAAGAGTCAATAATCGAATGGGCTTGGATGATCTCACACAGTTGAACAATTCAGACTCCCATTGTTTTCACAAGGAGCTCTGGGAACATATGCTGTCCATTTCCCAAATATTACTAACATTTTGCAGAAAAATGCTGAAACCATGGGAAATTCTTGCTGATGACACTGTTCCAACAGACACAGTTTATGTGATATATGGGCAGCTGCAAAACCGATGCTTGTTTAAGCTGACTACCCCAAAGGAACGTTGTGAAGCAAGGATGACACAGGAATAGGAGTGGAAAGCAGTATAGGCTTATGAAAAAGGTGTGCAACCTTCAGCTCTGAATAAACTTGCCACACCTCTAGGTCTCTACCAATGTGCAGCCTGTGTGAGTTACAGACTCCCAACTCCTTGCTCCCTCCCTGCCAGCCCTGGCAGCTCTGGGATCCCTTTGGAGCAGATCAAGGCATGCGCAGCTCAGGACGATCTCCAGCAGGCTTTCCTCAGCCAGCCGCCTCTTGTTAAAAATGCACAAACCGAGTGCTAGCAAATAAAACAGATACTGTTGTCATAACCTAAAACTTACATCTCCCATAGGAGACAAATTTTCTTTGTGAAATGTGCAACGGCAGCTGATAAAGTGCATACAAGATTATTACTGACTGGATTTTTCTATTATATGTTTCAAATGCTCAAACAACTGCTCTGAGAGAAATATATCTAGCTTTTGTTCCTCTTGTTCTGAGACATAATAAAGTCTTTTCACATTTTAAACCGCCTTTTCTTATGTTTTGCTGTCTTTCCAATGCTGGTGCCCCTTCATTCATGCAAAAGCAGCCTGTGTTTCACATTAAACTTTTCACAGTCTGGCTCTCACTCCGAAATTTTCAGAAAATGTACAAAAAGTTTGCAGTAAGTTGTCAATATTTCCCTCTAACTTTTATTTTTCCAGAGGACTTCTTAACTGCTTCACTGTCTAATCATTCACTAATTTTTGCCTCAGTGGTCACTGTGCTGGGAATGTTACAGTAACTGTAAGCAGCTACATTTCATACCTTATAATATGACTCTGGTTTCTCTTAAAAATGCTCTGAGTGTTTATCATGCCACTCTGGCTCTGGCTGCTCTGAGTCATGTTCTGCCACTGGCAGTTCGGTCTTTATCCTAGCCATCACAGTCTCCCAGCTGGCATTTCAGACCATTAATAAAAACATTTGAAAGAATAACTATGTATGAAATATTATTGACATGGATACAAGTAAACCTGTGTTAACAGCATTATCACTTTTAATTATAAGAACATTAGAGCTGTAATGTCATTGTAAAAGTCATAATAGTTATATTACAGTTAAAATATAAACTTATAACCGTAATAAAATAATGTTAATAGTAAAGATCACATTCATTATACAAGCAATTAAATGGTGATGTAACCAGTATGAACTAATGCTTATGATATCAATTTTATTTATAATATTTCCTGGGTTTGCTGTGGTAATGCTCTCTTGTTAAATATTGTTTGATTCCGTATTTTGTATTTTAGTATGTTCTGTTAAAGCTGCTGCAGCCATGAAGCACATGTATTTTGACTCCTCCCTTCTGTATATGTCACCCTGCTTTCAAATGTCCCACCCAGTGACAGGCCAATCTTTTTTTCAAAGGCTATGGTAGACAATAACTGCCCGTAACCAGTGAGACAGATTTATATAAATTGCCCCTTCCACCCAAGGTGAGTAATATGTAATTCCAGAATTGCCTTCATTAGGGTATAGAAATGGTTCTGAACTAGCCAGCTAATACAGCATTATTTTTTTTCGTCTTCCCAGGGGAGATTTTTACTCTGAGGCAGACAGCACTGCATAGAATTCAGTACTTTTCTCTCCATACCTTTTCCTTAGTTATTAAAAGCTTTATTCTGCAAAGTCTCAATGGAGGTAGTAGAATAACAATACCCCAGCCTTAGGTCTATGTAAGACCTAAGAATATGTTTTTTGCCATATTTCTCTCTCAGTGATATTCTGCCAGTTTAATTAAAATTATTCACCAAGTAATGGCTTATATTCTATAACAAAATAATAAAACTTCCTGAAATACATGTGTTAAAGCAGGTTACTTTCTACTGCCAGCCCACACTGTCAAATATCCCTCATATGCACTAACCCCAGGATGGTCTGCACACTTGACCTCTCCAAGGCACCATAGCTCAGCATCTGCATTCCGCAAGCAGCCCAAGCCCTGCGCAGGCTCTGGATACTGGGGAGGGGAACCAGACGGACACCTTTCAGTCTCCGTTTGTTGGCCAAGATCAGACAGACTTATTGCCAACCTCTGCAGCCTCAGGGACGAGCTGACTGCTATCACCTGTCTCCCTAACTTCTCTGCCGGTCAAAATTTCGCTTTCGGTACCTGATGATCAACAGAGCTGAGCACCATCTCAAGCAAGCTATGCCTTTGGTCTCTCTGTTAAAGACTAATTTATAGCCTAAGACTATACAAAATTCAGGAATCGGGCATCACTAACCTCAGAAGGTCCCTCAGGAAAGCAGGAAAACATTTTTCTCAGGTATTTCTCAGAGGAATGGGCGCTTTATTGTGTGACTATGGTTAAGAGAGGCTGAGCTTAGGGAAGAAAAGGGAAGGAGCAATTAGAAAACAGGCAAGTAGTTCACCCAAAAAATCAATTAAAATTATTTGTGACTCACTGTAAGCCTTGCCCCTTTTTGGACACAGTGCAGTAATTAATTGTCTTTACTAACTACTTCTCATTCTCCTAGAAACCATTAAGACATTCTGAGCCCACTCCTAGAGTATTCCATTAAGGGACATGTTAATAAGGTCACGAGCCAGTTTTCTGGATTACAGTATTAAAAACCATTCTCGTTTTAAAACAAAATGGTTCTGGACTAAATCACTGCATTTCTTCTCATTCATCCTGTATTTCTGCACCATCTTAGCTTTTTCTCCCTCTTGTCTATGCTTTCAGTATCCAAATCAGTTCAGGCAGACTCAGAATTTAGAAATACCTTTCGCTGTTGTCTGTATCAACTTTTTACCATGATACATTTTTTTTGTTGCTTTTTCTTCAGTTTTCTATCCTTACCCAGGGTTATGTATTTGTTTTTTTCTAATCTTTAGAAAACCAAGCATTGTATCTTTGCGCTTTTTGACCTTCTTCCTGTGAATTACAAGTATCAGGACATGCTTTCTCTTCTCTCTCTGCAGCAAAATTTACGGCTTCAGGTCCCTCCAAAGTAACTATTAGAATATTTAAATATTACAGTCAACTAATCTGGAATTCTGTGGTGTCCTCAGCAGCCTATCTCAATGTTTTGAGTACAGGTTGCTCATGCAGTAGTTTCCTCAAAGCCCTCTTTTTTTTTTTTTTTCCCTCTACCTCTACTTTCACATATCTAAAGGCACAGGAAGCTCTAGGTTCTAGCTATTCTCGTAAGCAGGGCTTATTCATAACCTATCACCACAGCCAAGTTTGTTAAAACTCTGTGCTTATACTTTAGATTTGAAGGAAATAGCAATGAAAGATCATTGACAGTATTGGAATTTGGATAAACATTCTTAGGTGCCATAAAATGTCTTCCTATCATGCTAAGGATGAAAGGAGACTTCATCTCCTTTGAAAATTCTGCTTTCCATCATGGACTATTATTTGGGTTTTTATACACTACCCTGCCCACTTTGTTACACTAAATTACCACATTGTTCCATCTAAGAAGGCATTAAATGCCAACCTGTGACTCAGCCAAAACTCAAGCAACCATCCTTTTGATAGAGCTGAGCAAATAGAACAAGAAACAGTCCAGTTTCCTTACCTCATATTAATCAATGTTGGAAGTTAACTCAAATCTTCATGAGATTTGGGGGGGAAAAGTATGCTAGAAAAAACCACATTTGTTCAGGAGTGGTGATGGAGCCGGCTGATATTGCAAGAAGGGGCTCTGTCATCATTAAAAGTTCGTGGAAATTGGAGAGGAGGGAAAGGGAAGATGCTTCCTGATGTAAAAGGCAAGTGTCACACCCATCTTCAGGAAGGACAAGAAATTTCTCCTCATATGCCATGTGCTGCAGTCCTCTAAGCAGTTTGATTACCCTCCATTGGACTCGCACCAGGATAGCCATGTATTTCTTATACAGAAATCCCACTTATATTGCAACTTATACAGAAAGCCCACAAGCAGGCACAGCAGTCCAGCTGTGAACTCCCTAGTGCTGAACAGAAGGGAGTGCTAAACCTCCCTTGACTGGCTGGCTACGCTCTTGCTACCACAGCTGGGTAAGTTGTTGGCCGCCTTTGCTGCAGAGGCATACAGCTCACCCACGTTTAGGTAAAGTCCTTATACGCCAGGATTCCCCACTCCTTTTCTGAAAAGCTGCTTTCTAGTCAGCTTGGTGCCCAGCCTGTATTGCTGTACAGAGTTATTCCATCTCGTGTGTGAGACTTCTGGAGCAGTACAGAGTTAAGCACTGACCTCCTTACAAAAATCCTAGGAAAACAGTCAGAAGGCTTTCACCATCTATTGAAACATTACAAGGGACAAGCAGCTGACAGATATTCACCACAGAAGAGAACAGAAGTAGCCCAATACCTTTAAAGATGGCCGTCGGGTAGAGGAATCAGCATGGAGCATGATGTCAATTTTCTGAAGCTTAACATATCCAGTCTGAACTGAAGCCAAATTTCTAAGCCACTACTACAGCTAAATTATGTTCCTTGTTGTGCTGTCTTTCATGCTTAATTGTTGAAATGGCTGGCTAGTCTACATGTAAGAGTAATCTACACAACCAATTGTTTTGCCATTGGTTGGTGTGATAACTCCAGAAAAGTTTTAATTATTCTTAAATAGCGGAATAGCATGAAGCCTTATATTGAGTCAGAGACTAGTTTCCTGTGACAGAATAACTATGACAGAATAGATAAGAAAGAAATGTTACCTGCATAAGCGTTCTCCATCTTCCAAATCAATCCCCTTCTTCTTTTCTAAAGAAACTTGTACATAATTACTAATTTTATCGAGAAAGACGACAACATAGTCAAGCATACGGGGATATAACTCCAGCTATAGACACTCCAACAGACTTAATATACCCAGTTACAGATGAATCTAATTCAAAACATATGGGCTGGGACCTACAAGAGGATGAATGGCTAAAGCATACAATGTTCTAAAATGTAAATTACTATTCCGTAAGAAAGGCTAAAACTACAATTAGCATAAGAGACAGTACAAACACAACAAAAGAGCATGGAGCAGGGTTCTAATTAATAGGAGAAAGAGCAGTATAATCACAGACTAAGATCTGTCTGTCTCTGTTTCAGTCTCTGGTTTGTGCTAGAGTCTTGTTAATTAAATATTCATAATCTACCCTTTTTTGCCAACTAAATAATAATCATATATGTCCTAAGCTGAAAGGTCATTCATCTAAGGAACCTTGCTCCAGATTCACTCTTTTCATCTCATGTCTTTTATTTGAAACAACTCTTCTTTCCATGACAGCAAGTATTGAAAGCCAAAATTGACTGAAATTGCAACTTGTCAAGCTATTCAAGAGTATACCAGACATTATACTATTATATGGAGGCTGTTTCATTACTAAAGAAGCTTGGGGAAATGGGGTTTTATAGTTAACATATCTCTACGCTATTTCTTTAAACAAAACAAATGAATGCATTTCCCATAATTCATGTTCTTGCTGCCTAATATGGTATCAATGTGGAACACTTTAAGTTATATGAAGTTTTTAGTGTTTCAGCTGTGTTTCCACATCTGACACACATTTAAACTTTACAGCAAACTAATCCTGCTTCCCAAAGGAAACAAAACCGTGTCTTTTTCTTTCATTTTTAGAGATATTCTATAGCATTTCTACAATCATTGAATATTTGATGGCAAAGTCTTAAAGAATTACCTTGTAGAAATCTAATTTGAACCTGTCTGCTCAGTTTAACGACAAAATGTAGAATTTGGATTTTATCACATTGACAAATTGGCCTGACGCAGGAGACCAGTGGAAAAATATTTATTTGATATGCATAAATACCACACATTTCATGTTTGAAACAGGCACGTTACAGAAATATTCTTGCTCATGTTCCTTAATAGACTTTGTGCAGATGGTATTTCAAGAAACCTTGCTATGAGATGGTGAATAAACTGGTCAAAAAGGAATATATTAAAGAAAATGGTCTTTGTGACATGGTACAGGGCTCTTCAAATACAGGAGAGTCAAGTACAGTGGAGTTAAATACTTTTGTAAAAACCCTTTAGATCCTTGTCCTGCTTCCTTAATTCTTGAAGTTGTTCTTCATTTGACTGTAACAGTATTAAAAACTGATAGTAAATGTCTGAAAATGTCTGTAAATATGCCTCCTTCAAGTAAGGATTTCATTTTTTCCAGTATCAGTGATTCCTTTCCTTTCCTTTCCTTTCCTTTCCTTTCCTTTCCTTTCCTTTCCTTTCCTTTCCTTTCCTTTCCTTTCCTTTCCTTTCCTTTCCTTTCCCCCTCTGAATTTCAGAAGAGCTTTTAGGTGCGTTTTTCCAGGTCCCTCAGACAGATACTTGAGGATAGTCTTTATGAGCAGGTGCTAATACACCTACATCTTTTCTTGAAGCAGGCCAGATGTGAAACAGCTTGTGTCTGCATGCTATACAGTCCTAATAGGATTAACTGTGCTTGATTTAGTACCCCAGCCCAGAGCAATACCAACACAGAGTGCTTTTTGATAGCACACAGAGCAAGCTCAGGACTGCTTGCCAGTCTTGCAAAGACACTACGACTTTCACCAAATGCCCTCCTTAGCTTGCCAGTGGGACATCAGCAAGATGCTGCTGATGCTGTTGTCAGAAAGTTGTGGGTTCTTGGTCTGTAGCAGGAATCAGTGCTGGAAACAGGATTTAATGCCCATAGAAGTGCTGGTTCTTTATTAATTGTTTAAAACAACCTTAAAAATGAAATAAACCACACCCAGACTCAGAAATATTCCCTTCTGAAGCATTTGGCAACTTGCCAGAAACTTACTGGCCATTACCACCAATCCCATTGAGGGAAGTAGAGGTGCTGTGTTTAAAAGCCTTAGGCCTTTCCTCATTACCTGATTGTTTCCTGAACAGGAATAGTTTCTCTGCCATCTCTGGCAAATTAAACTAAAAAAAAAAAAAAAAAAAAAATATCCAAGCAAGCTATTCCCTGACATTTATTTCCTCTGTATCAACCAGCAGTCTGTTTTCTTGCATGTCAGACCAGTGCCCATGAGCAACCTGACCTCATACAGTATAGTTAAGATAGATTTTTAAGTAACTTGAGAAAAGGGGATAGGCAATGTATCATTTTCTTTGCAATTATGAGAGACGTGGAAGTGGAAATGCCAAAGCATTTTAACATTAACTCTTGATTCTAACTGGTTTCCATGACTGATTCAGTTGGTGAGTGAGCAACCAGATTGTGCCAGAAAAGGAAAATATGAACAGATTATTTAAATTAAATTAAGTTTAGTCAGGAAACTGTTCCCTGTTCTGATCGCAGGTAGGGGTGAGCTAACTTTGTGTTGCCGTAAATAAGCTTAAAAGCAAAGAAACTAAAGGTGTGGATGAAGCAGTATAAGTATCGTAACACTTCTACCTAGTGATACATGCCTAGAGCTTCTGCCAGGTAGTGCCATGTCTACATGCCACATGACATACTATGTTATACACCATACTAAGGTTAAACAACCCTGCCTTCTGTGAGTAAAGCAGCTTTCACTACCCCAGTGAAACTTTTAACAAACAGACTCCTAAATGTTGTTCTACTCAGCACTTACTGGTTTTCTTTACAGTGCTGGAAAGGCACATGGTGCAGGGTTTCTTTTACTTAACTAGCCAAAAGGTAAAAGTTGCTGCTGTAGATCTCTTTGGTGACAGAGCGGCAATGAGAGAGAGTTCAATGAAGAATGGGCTTCCTCAGGCTTCCCTTCAACAAATTCTGAATTACACTCAACTGAGAGAGATGTGATAAAACCAGCCATGTTAAATGTGTTTAATTTATTATTACTGTGGTAGGCTGACCTTGGCTGGCTGCCAGACCCCCACCCAGCTGCTCTCTCACTCCCCTTCTTCAACAGCACACAGGAGAAAATAAGATGGAAAAGCTCATGGGTTGAGATAAAGTCAGGGTGATTGCTGACCAATTACTGTCACGGGCAAAACAGACTCGACTTGGGCCTAAACTAAATACAGTTTATTGACAATTAAAAATAGAGTAGGATGGTGAGAAACAGAGACAAAACTAAACCACCTTCCCCCCACCCCCTGCCTTCTTCCCTGGCTCAGCTTCACCCCTTCAGTCCCGACTCCTCGACTCCTCCCCCCAAGCAGCGCAGGCGATGGGGAATGGGGGGCTGTGGTCAGCACATAACAGCGTCTCTGCTGCTCTTTCCTCCTCACACTTTTCCCTGCTCCAGTGTGAGCTCTCCACAGGATTCAGAGAAATACCTGCCTTTCCACAGCCTTTCACAGAACTGTCCTCTACATTCAAGTTTGAACTTTAAATACGGTATCAGCCAATACTTATTTGCGATGCAAACACTTGATAAACTAAGTAGTGCAGTTATGAGCGTAAAGCAAAGAAAGATGCCTAATGACTCTCAGTTCCTTTACAGAAGATGGCTTCTCGTACCCAGCATGGGTCGTGCACGTTGGTGATGTGGCTGCCGGCAGCTGCATGCACCACACTTCCACTGACGCGCACTGCTTGGTCTGGTGTCTAGACTGATCTGTGCAAAGCTGGGGACACCGTTCCCACACTGGGATACAGGGTCTACACCAACACATAAGCCTGGACTTTCTGAACCCTGCTTTCCTCCCTACGTGTTTGTTTAATGGCTCTTAAAATGAACAATTTCCTACTTAGTCTTTCTCTGAGGACTGAGGTGCAGTACTTGGATAAGGCAGCTGTAATGAACTGACTCATGCTCAGTTTATACTTAATTTTCAGGTATCAAACTGACACTCTTAAACATGGTAAAATTGCTATGCCATGCCCCACTGGGTTTCAGATTGATGCTTTAATGCACATTTTCTCAACATTTGGCTGTTTAAGGCTTCTTTTCTCCATTCCCCAGATTCTTCATCATCACAAGTCTTTTTACTTGCATCCTTTTTCTTACTCCTCTTATTTACTCACTGAAGATTCACACAGCTTTTATAAAACAGTCTCCTTGCCACAGTATCTAAAGATTTTTTATACTTCTCTGCTTGTAAAATCCTTCTATTGTCAGTTTCTTTTTAACCAGAATGACTAACGTGACATCACTACATAACATGAAGGTGGCAGAGACTCTGGCTGATGAAATTTCCAGCTGCAAATGTACCCAGTGGAACTGTGCTGCTAGAGAATTTATATCAGGGTGGTTTTTTTTAATTAAACAGTGTGAGTGTGTGTGTGTGTGTGTGTGTGTGTGTGTGTATACTACCTGAGGATAGATTTTCAGCACAGAACGGAGTACAGGGCTTTGATCTCCAACCTCAAGTTCAGGTTACCTGTTGCTTACGTGTTCAAGTAGGCAAGCCCTATTTGTGGATGGAATCATAGAATCATAGAATCATAGAATCATTAAGGTTGGAAAAGACCTCTAAGGTCATCGAGTCCAACCATCAACCCAACACCACCAGGCCCACTAAACCATGTCCCTAAGCGCCTCATCTACACGTCTTTTAAATACCTCCAGGGATGGTGACTCAACCACTTCCCTGGGCAGCCTCTTCCAATGTTTCACCACTCTTTCAGTAAAGAAATTTTTCCTCATGTCCAATCTAAACCTCCCCTGGCGCAACTTGAGGCCATTTCCTCTCGTCCTATCGCTAGTTACTTGGGAGAAGAGACCGACACCCACCTCCCTACAACCTCCTTTCAGGTAGTTGTAGAGAGCGATGAGGTCCCCCCTCAGCCTCCTTTTCTCCAGGCTAAACAACTCCAGAGAGATACTGCCTCGTAAGTACATCAGAAAAGGCTGGGCAATTGACCTTTCCTTTGGCAGAGATTTAAGATCTTGCTTATAAATTGAAAAGCACTGTCAAAAAATTTAAGCAATTAACAGTTTTCTGAACAACTGGATTCTTGCATCTTATTTGAGAGGCAAAATAAGAAGTTTTTTTCAAATTAGCAGTCTTAATTGCAATTTATATTAAAAATGAATTTATTAATTATATTATTCCTTCTAGATCTGCAGAATAAAAATAGCATGCATGTGAGGAAGAGTAAGAGAGTAAGATGGTAAACATTCTTGTTTGTTATACTTCCTAGGATAAGTGAACTGCAGAGTGCAGTAACATCTTGTTACCCAAACAGGACAGGAGAAAGAACTCAGTGATGTTACTACTGTAGGATGTATGAGAAACAGGCAAGCAATTCTTTGAAAATATTTCACAGAAGAAGAGAAAGAGAACAACCTTTTCAAAGTTGGAAAGAACCTTCTGAATGAGCCAGCAATTTCTACGGATTTTAAGTAAGGGACAGATTCTCCACGGGCTGAAAATGTGGTTAAGAGCAGCAAGTTCTGCAAGTTTTGCAGTTGCTTAAAGGTAGGTGCCTTTTGACTACAGTATGAAAACAAGTATTTTTGCTCTGAAGTGGTAAAATTCTGTCAGAGTTTAGGATTAAGCTGAGGGTAAATTGCCTGGTGATGATTGTGGGGTTATTTCCAGTTTGGAGCTCCTAAGTACGAGAAAGATGTTGCCACACTGATGCAAGTCTCTTGGAGGACCACCACTTGATTATGGAGCTGGAGCTCATAATGTACAAGGAGAGGCTAAGAACCGGGTTTATTTGTCCCTGAGAAGTTCAAGGGAATATCTTAATAGTGTTTGAACTATGTAATGGGAGCGTATAGAGACAATGTAGCCAGACTCTTCTCAGAAATGCAGGCTGGAAACACAAGGGGCAATGGACGCAAGTTGCAACACAGAAAATTCAGACTAGATTAAAGGAAAGCGTTTTTACTTTGAAGGTTGACAAGAACTGAAACAAGTTGCACAGAGAGGTTGTGGAATCTCCATCTTGGAGATATTAATATTTTGACTGGATGAGCTCCTGAGTAAACATCTCAGGTAGTGGGAGGGTTAGACCAAAAAAGCTCTAGAGGTCCCTTCCAACAGGAAGAACTATGGGCAGAACTGTGCAAAACAACAGGTATATCTTACGGCACCTATGTGTATCTATCTTCTCCGCCCCATGGTGCAAGAAAAGTAATGTCCAAACTGCTAAGGCTGAACCTCCCTTTATGGTAACTCAGTTACTTACTGAGTGTGAAAGAAGATACGCACTGCTAGGGCAATGTCATGTTCCCGGTGTCCTTACATCCCTTCAATGCAAGAACACAACAACAATGACATCGTACTGCTTTTGATGCAGACCTTAGCAGTTCCTCTCCCCAACCAGTGTCCTCCCAGCAGCCTTTCAAACCTATATGAAAAAGCATTTGACTGTATCTCCTCCATGCCCACTCCACAATGTGGGCACTTTTCAGAGCCTACACTGGTGTGTGAGTCTACTTTGCTGTGTGGCTTGAGACACTTTGAAACCTTCTTCCTTAATTTGTCTTTTCAGAAACTATTTTTTTTTCTCTTAGACTGAATAATAAAAATAAAAGTCTGTGGCCTTGAGATAGTGAGAGAAAGGTGTCATACACACTCTTAATCTTCCTCTGTTGATACCATGCTTACCTTTACAGCAAAGTGCAAGATAATTTGTGTAAATTTCTGTGAATACATTTATTAGTAATTATTTAATTAAATTTAATTATTTTAAATTTATTAATTTTAAATGTATCAGTGCACTGGATCACTTGGTTCAGTTATCTAAAGAGCTCATTCTAAATAACCCAAACTGCCCTTTTGCCTTCTCCTTCTTCTCTGCCTCTTTCCGTACATTACATTCATCACTGCTGCCTGAATAGCTTGCTCTATTTTTATACTCCCCTCCTAATGTGTTTCTGGCATCTGGTCTCTAATAGTCTCCTCAAATTAGCCTCCCCCCCTTTTAAATGATCATTTGATCTCCCGCGGGGCATAGATGACTTAGCTGAAAAAGGTGGAAGATGGGAGTTTGCATTCCAATCTACTCAAAGAACAGAAAATGGAGTTGTGATGGCAAGGCTGGTGGTTCACATCTTCACCTCTCTACATACACTCCCTCTTCTGTTTCCTCTGTGGACACAGACAGTTGAAGGGATCAAGTGGCAAACTGTTTATCTGTTTGTTTATCTGGGTGTTTATCTAGTCTTTCCAGTGAAGTACGGGAACTCAAGAGAAGAAACCGAGAGTAAGCATTACCTTTCAGTACAAAATACAAGTTGATATTCTTTTCCAGACCTCAGATACTCCAAACAGCATGCACCCTGGATAGAATTGAGATTATTGATGGGAAACTTTGTAAATATCTTTAATTTATAATGTCTTTAATTACTAATTATCTCTACAGTATTATTTATTTTCAAAAATTAAAGTGTTGGAAATATCCCTATTAAACTGATTATTAAAACCCCAAATCTGTAGGTAAGAGTTAAAAAAAAGAGTTTTCTGCGTTCATACTCCAGGTACTGCAGAACTAAAAGAAGCTGGACAGAATCCTTTACGGGAAATGACACTTCCTGTTTTCCCCCCCGAGACTCAAAACGGTAAGTCCTTATTCCATAGACAAATCCTGACAGCACAAATGACTCCTTAGTGTCAACCGGGGGTGCTAAGAAGATTAGAACAATTGTATCATGTCAGAGCAGACATCCGTCTAGCCCAGCATCCTGTCTGGCAGGGGCCTTAGCGGATGCCTAGGAAAGTGTATGAGAACAGAGCAAGAATATAATGAAGCTTCAGACATCTGGTGATTTGTAGCTCGGAGATTTTTATCATCGAAGAAAGTATCTTAGAAGTAAGTAAGTAAGTCTTGGTAGAGTTTTTCCCCTCTTTTTTTCATCCCTTGTTTCTTTTGAATATCTATAAGCTTTCAGACTGCACAGCCTATTGGCAAGTGTTTCCGCAAATCAGTGACATTAACCATGTCCTTCTATTTCTTTTGAATCTGTCAGTACAACATTTATTTAATGATCTCTAGGTCATTCACAACTTGGAGGTTTGTTTCACATCAGTCATCTCCTTTCCAGGCTGAAGAGTCCTAGCATTTTTAGTTGTTTCTTGTATAGAAGCTACTCCATACCCTTCATCACCTGCATAATCCTTTGCCAGTTCTACTTTCTTTTTTGAGATGAGGAGCAGAACTGATTTCACTGACTTTCATCTTCCAACACCGAGAAATGTAGACTAATGCGCAAATGTATCAATCCGAATGCAAACCCCAGTCCTGACTTTGCAGATAAAACAATGTGCTCTCATTGTTGAGGAGCAGCAAGACTGGGGCTGCTCCACAGGGGGAGGTGAGCCAGAAGCCAAGGGTGACAACAAGGCAGACAGGTATAGTCACCTCACTTACAAGAGGTGCAGTCCCATACCAACCAAAACCGAAAAGCACGTACAAAAGTGGTGACCAGGTTCAGCTGACAGACCGGTGACTGCCACACAAGCCTGTAGCAATGAGGCAGGCCCAAGGTCAAGCCAGGAAGTCATGTCACCAAGTCAGGGACAGCAAGGTACATGGCCAGGCACAAGCACAGCTGCAATGTAGCTCAGGGCCTGAGCTTACCTGCAGCTCCCAAACAAAGGGATAGAGACCCCCAGCAAAGCTTCTCACAGCTCCTTCTCACGTGCCCCTTGCACAGCGCTGTGGTCTGAGGTGCCACAGCAGCACCGTGCCAGAGCCAACTGTCAGCTCGGGCAGTCAAACCCCGACCAGGCTGGCAGACGTGGCAGAGTTTCTGCATCTTGTGCAGGGCCCGGACAGTCACTACATAGAAACAAGAAGCTGGAAGAGAAAAATAGATTGTTTCTAGTGAAGAAGTAGAGAAAACCTCATGCTGCTGTTGTCACAAATCCATTATGCATGTTTTAAATGTTAGATGCAGTTTTATCTTTCTATCCCAACAAATGTAGTAATTGTTGTTTGTCAGTTCTTTTTTTTTTTTTTAATGTTTGAAATGTTCTGAATATTCTCCAAATGAAGTGGAAAGATTTGGCTACATTTCTTCCATGGTTTTCCTTGTTTGTCTATTTTGAATTTTCTTTCTTCTCTGTTGCTTCCCAAATCAAAATACATTTCCACTCCAGGCTGTGATTCACACTACTCTGGTTTAAACATATACAGGAAAAGATAATATAATATCTGGAACAGCAGAATGTAACAGACCATCTAACAGCTTCAAAATTGGGAAAACCTGTTCGAAGTAGATTGTGAGGAAATCATGTAATATTTTTAAAAATAAACAAGTGAAGAGCGATGCAAACATTCTTTTCAGATATTTAGGTCATTATTCCCTTAAAGTGAGTGGCAAAATCCTGTTAACTTCATTAAGAGTTAGAATTTAACCCACAGCTATACAAATCAAATAAGACAGCAGTTCTGGAGCCCCTTGTTAGCCTGCATATGTTGTTTGAGGTGACCAAGGCACTGGATGCCTCTACATCTGTGTGGGTATATAAACATTCATGGACTTTGTGAACTCAGTTTAGATCTTCTACCTTGATCCATCAGGTCATCTTAAAAAGGAAATTAGGCTTGCCTCAAAATCATGCTTATACAATAGTGCTGCTGTGGGTCAGATCTCACAATTACCTACACTTCCATGTGGCTCTTCAGCTGTGAGCCTGTGAGTCACAGCTAATGTCACTTAGCAGTTGTTGCCAAAACAAGAACTTTGTGAAAAGTTATCCTCAGGTCATGAAAGAGACCTTGTCACAGAAAAAGCTGCAGAAAGCAATTTTTCTGTTTGCAACACTTTTGAGGTAACAGTAGTTGGAATAAATGAAAAAGGATGCCAAGTGATCAAAACTGCTGGACTGAAGGAACATACAACAATGCAACTTACCAGCTACACGTACGGCTTCAGGAAATGACGCACCTCTGGCAGGAACAAAAATTCCAAGGAATGGCTAAGGCCAGGGTGCAAAACTGGATATGTTTTGTTCTCTTTTATATAACAGCTTTCTTGAAAAATATTTAATACATCAAAAATAAAATAAACTGAAAGATTGCACCATCCCCGTGGTACACAAAAAACCCATTATGTTGATTGAATCTGAGTGGTACTATCCATTTTTGTAGAACATCTTTCACAGAATAGTAAACCAAAATGTTTCTTAGCTGGTGCTGCAAATTCACCACTTCTATTTATAATACAGATAGAAGACAAAAATATTAAACAGTCAAGTTTTCCATTTTCTCTTAGTCACCTTTGAACAAATCCTGAACTGGGAGTGACCTGGAGATAGCCTGGCCCAAAGATAATTTCGAGCTTGTTCTTTTCTCTCAGTCCTGAGCACCCATGCCCATGGTATTTCCAGAACTGTAGGATTTTGAATTATAATTCTTCTTTCCCAAATATACTTAAAATTATACATTTTTTAACAACAAAAATATCTCATTGTTTACCTGCTAATATTCTTGTTTTTTTCAATGGGTTTATTTACAGGCTCATCCTCCAAAACCTGGGGAATAGGAATTCCAATTTAAAAAGTCATTCCCCTGCAAAAGCTGATATTCTCAGGTAATCATGTAACTCAGACATTAAGAAAAAAAACAGATGTTATAAAGTTGGCAATAAACACATGAAAACATTTTAAATCCTTCATCTCGGTGATGAAGCAAGGCAGTGTCAATATACAAATTTGTATAGTAAATTAATGACAATATTTGCATTTTTAAAACTAACACCATATGGAGCATAATACATAAGGGACAACAATCTTTGTGTATTGTTTTCTTTGGAGTTACTCTTTTTTCCAGTACGAGGAAAACTTTGTCTGGAAACTACCTTGGTTATTCTGATTTTAAGGTGTGATTGTTTGTCTGTTAGTAAAACTACATCTAAAGTGTAAAACAGTATTTACAGACCAGGTGTGCCCTGGACATTAGTCTAAATGAAATTTGTACTTGTTTTTGGGAAATACACATTTCTAACTGGTAAAAAAAAAAGAAACAAAACAACCTCCATTTTTTTGGAGGCATAAATACGTATATGCTGTAATAAAGAAGCTAATGACTGCCGGTGTGTTTACCACTCTCGCTAGTCCATGATGCATTCATTGTGTCAACAGTATGTATTTGCTCAGGAAACATTAGTTCCTGTCAGCATCTGTGTATTTTACTGGCAACAAAACGATGTAGTAAACAGCCATGTCTTGGAAAGCTCGGCTCTGCTGATATGCCAGTCTCTCCTCTTTTCTAGCCAGTATTCT
>NW_008824551.1:1345766-1366083 GCF_000699105.1 Pygoscelis adeliae
GAAAATGCTCAGCTTATTCTCTCTTCTGCTATTTATTTCTACTTCTGTCATTGCAAGGCCCCATTTCAGAAACTGATGCATTGTGATTTTTACAGTGCAGGAGATGAGAGGTGCTTCTGCACGGCTTCCCCTTCCCCCCGCCCCATCGTATCCCTTCCAGATCATTGCTCCTATGGCTTTAGAAAAACTGCATACTACTTTTGCTGAATTAAACTCTCCGTAGCCTTTAATTAAACTTTCAGTGCTTTTGTTAATAGCTGTACTTATTTGGGTGTAACTTAATGATAATAGCTACCCTGTAAAAATACGCTGCTTTCAAGGATGAAATGTCACCATCTAATCTTTTCTCCTTCATTTATTTTTGTCTTTCCTTTACTGGAATGTTTCTTATCAGCTTGCCTTGTCAGAAGAAATAAACTCTTTCTAAAAACTAATTCTCCTCTTCTGAATACTAACAATCTGGCACCGGAGAGGGGCTCTACACAGAGCCACATCTGTGCTTTGCTTCTGTTAGAGCTGAATAAGAAAATGTACGGTTCAAATCTGATGCATTTTTTACTTGAAAAAGAGCAGAAGTGATAAATATAGCCTCAGTTAGACATGAAAGAAGGCCTTGTGAGAGTGTTAAATTCTATATTTGATACATTTAGTTATTATTTCTGAAGCTGTTCTATCTCAGTCCACTTAAAGTAGATTGGATACAATTACTTTTGCAATATTGAGAACCGTTCTCTAAAAAAAGCTTAGAAAATAATGTGGCAAATTTCAAAACTCTTTCTAGTTTTCGTGCAAATAGTTGTGGTTGTGCTAATTGTGAATCTGAACAGTCTATCATGAAACTTGAAGTCTTTTGCTTCTGGACAATACAAGTATTTCTGTATCTGAAATTCTGATAATTCTACTGTTTAGCACATCTATTGGTAACATCCAGTTAATTCTCACACATCTGTGTTAGATCACCAAGGCTAACAAATGTTAACTGTACTAAAAAATGTTTTTTTTTCATTAAAATAAGCAAATACAATTTAAAAACCCCTCCAATTTAGTAAAAATACCTGTTATTTCTACTCCATTTTCAAGAAGAGTTATGACAATGAAGCAAGTAACACTTACATTGTGTTTAATAAATTTTATATTGTGTGTTATGACTCAATATTTTATCACTTATAGAAATGTAACTTCGTCTGCAATGGATGGTAGTAAACAATTGCTCACAGTGATGAGAAAAACAGTGTTTGTTTAAATGGGGACTCTTTGTGACCTACAGAAAAGAAAAAAATTGATAACATTTTAATGAAACCCATGCCTGAGGCCTTAGTAAAAGCTACTTAATGTTCATCCAGCAAATACAGAAAATTGGATTCTGCACTAATGTACCTAAATATAGACCAAACATAAACCTAAACATAGACCAAAGTGCTCAATGTTTAATTACCATTTTTTGACAATTTTTGCCATTACTGGTGGCAGAAATGTTGCCATTGGTCTTCCAGTTCTCCTCCAAAATACCTACGCAGAGTGAGCAGTCCATCTCCTTATAAATAGTTGAGTTTGTGTTTCAGGAAAACAAAGAAAATATGTATAATAGATGTGATTAGAGCCAGCTGCGATTTTCTGCTGAAATGATTTACTGATGCAACAAGCTGTTTGTACCAAGTGCAGTTCATCCTAGTAAGTTTTTGAAGCCCTGATTTTCCATCAGAAAGCTCATAGCAAAATACTACATTTCAACTTGATTCGATCCTAACCAGAATGTTTTCTGTGTTGCCTTATGAGTCCTGTATTTCTACCATCTGGTCTCTCCCTGGGGTCAGGCCACAACTCCCACACAGGACCGTGAAGATTTCCAGAGCATCGCAGGACTGGTGAGACTCTTGGTGCATAGTGAGCGCTGTTGTCTGGCCACAATGTCTGACACATTGGGAATCTCTATTTTAATCCAGTTATCACCTTCCTCCTCAAGGGTAACATGCCACCAGGGAAGATTCAGATTAACATTAAAATAGCTTGGAGTTAAGCACTTCAGGTCATTTCACCAAGCCAAGAGAAAGTAGTTCAATTTAAAGGGTTTTTTAAAAGCTTTGAAATGAAATTGCGGACACTTCTTGCCTTACACTTTTCAGAAGTTCTCATTTCAGAAGGGAGAGTAAATAGATATCAAGTTCTTTAGACTTCCCCCCAGAAATTTGTTGTATTTGTAGAAGGAGAATCCAATCTGAAAGGTTGTCTTCCAAACTTTTTTCTTCCTAGAGAACTTTACTAGGGCTACTGTAGAGAACAGCACGTGTCATCCCTCCAAGAATACAGAAATATCTGAGCAGTGGAGGGAAAGGTAGAGCTGACTGTCTCCTGTGAATAACACGCTCATTCAGTCCACCTCTAGCATCAGGTCTGGGAGGAGAAAGAGTGAGGTGAATTTTGGCAAATGCTGGGAAAGCAGAGATAAACACCTGTGAGGGTAATTAGCTGCATAAGGTGGGGACAACAGAAAATTATTTGCACAGAATTTGGGGACCCGGGAAAATGTGATAGCTGCCTGCATAAGCAGAACTCTTCCAATAGGATCAAAGTCATTTTATGCTTTAAGAACTTAGTTAGACTTTCCAAAAGAAAACTATTTCCTGCACAAGAAAAGGATTAAAATTAAACAAATCCATAATCTATTTGTTTTTGTGGGTTTTTTCCCTAATTTCAGGGAAATCTTACAATTTCTGTAGGACTGGTTGAGGGTTTTTTTTTCTTTTTTTAAATTTTGTTGTTATATTTTACACCTGATCTGTAGGGCTGAGCCATCCCACCCAGATATAACACCTACAGATAAATTGTGTCTAAATTGCCACAACAGAAAATATAATGGAAAATTATGTAATATAACCTCTCATTCTGCCAGAAAAGCAGATATAAATAGGCATTTCATAAAGTGAGTGGACTAATAGCTTGATATAAGATCAGAATGCAGCAGGCCAGCTGACACCCCAAAGACAGTAAGAGACCTTACCTCACATGCTAACTTTTACACTTTGTGGTCCAAGGGCCTAGCCAAAAAAAAAAAAAAAAGTTCTAATTACAGCACAATCATTTGTAATCAGCAACAATGGCTATATTTCAGTATTTGAAGTTCTAGGAAATATTTTTCTAAAAGAACGTTTCTACCCAATATGAGAGATAAATCAGAAATCAAGACTGTATTATTATAGTAAGTGTCCACTTGCAACAGTACTGACTACAATCTCACTTTGCTCAAACATCGATGACTGGTTTGGATTCCAGGTCTGAAAATTTGTCTGATCATTAAAAACGCCTCCAGTACATATATACATAAAAAAAAATATATATATTTTTTCCCCCCTATTTAATAAAAGCATTACTATCTGGGGGAAAAAAAAGATAAAAGAGAGGTTTTATTTATGTTATTTGCACTATCTTTGCAAAACGCACATAAACTCCAATATTGACATATCCGAAAGACAAAAACCATGCAGACAAAACACTGTTGTTACTGTAACGACAGCATGTCTACAGATCTGTCAGCACCATTACAGGTCATATTGCAGGGCTCTGGAATAATTTCTTAAAGTTCCTTCAGCACCATGTGGGGATCTTGGTGGAGGAAAGCTTCCGGATGGATAGTCCCTCCAGCACTGGAGGGACCCTGGAGGTATATGCATTGGTCTAAGATGCTTCTATGCCACAGATCTAATTTAAGGGCTAAAGGCATACACTGTCAGCGGTGTTCATTACTGCTTACCACCTTATTCCAGGTCAATCCAATGTGAGTGTTCTAAATTCAAAGGCTGGACCTAAACTTGCAAACTGCTCAAGATAGGAAGAGTCTTGGTGGGGCTAACTGGTTGGAGAGAACTGTCTGTCAAGATTTTTGCTCTGGTTTGGAGCCCTGAAGGATGAAAAAAAAAAAAAAGTAATTGTGTAATATATCAGACCACAACCCTGATTAATCCAGAAACAAAAACTGACACATAATAAGGAAACTTGTGTCCTGGCTTCAAAATGAAAGAACACCACTTTTTTTTTATGAAGCAAAATAAAAATTCACATTCAGATATGGTTTATAAAGATTCAGGAAAAGGGCCAAAAATTGTTATCTGACACCTTTGCATTTGTCTCTGTGCAGCAACAGAAGCAACCTCCTATGGCTGTAGAGAGGAACCAGTGCCAGCAAGACTCCCAGTCTCTTTGCTTTTTGCAGCAAAGGAACTGGCAGCAATGCTCTATTACTGCTGTGACGCACAAGTGACAGACGTGGCCTGCCATACATCTTAACTCATATGCTGGGTTGCAGAATTGCTTTCTGACTGCTATTTTTCCAAAAGTGATGTTTCTCTTGTGAATCCCAGCTGTGAAGGGGCAGTATGAAGCAACAGCAGTCTCTGTGAGGGTGGTAGCAACATTACATGGGATGCAAAACTAACGCTCCCTCTCACCACCTCCAAGTTCTCCAGAAGCCAAACAGAACAAATGCAGCACCCAGTCCCTCCAGCAGATTTTTTCCAGTTCCCAGAGCACTCAGTTACTCCAAGTTATCTTCATCCTACAGCTACCAAGCAAGCCAGTAAAGATTCTCTCCCCCACACATATACATCCCACACCTGTAGCAATTCATGATACCAACCACCTACCGATCTACTCCCCATATGTCTGCTCAGTTTTCCAAGGAAGGCAGCTACCAACTTTCCTGTTCCACACATATGGGCATGCTCTGAATCCTATCCTAACACTGCACTTGCAGGTTGAGTTAACTAAAGGCTGACACTTGGCATCTATCAATCTGCAACGTGCCTCAATGAGTTTGAGAAAGTATCCCATGTGGAGCCACACAAAACTTGGTATCTCTGTTAACAACAGAAAACAGATGGTAATATTGCATTCCAAAGGATCTTAAAGAAAAGCTCATGACATGGGCACAGGATTTCAGTCACTACAAATGCTGTAGGCTAGGATTTCAGATAAATTGTTGAAAAGCATCCTAAAGTCTTCAGCTATAAAAAAAAAAAAACCTTGCCAGCTGAGATATCTGAAGTTCTGCTGACGGTTTTTCCTGGGGCTATTGGGGAGCAATGCTTCTCTCTGCTTTCCATGGCCAGGTTGCTCTGCTGAGAGGACCTTGTATCTTTGCTTCGCCTTGCCCTTTGGCTTTTTTTCAGCTTCCATGAACAGGTTGGGTAGAGAGAAGCCATTGGTTTCTCCCTTTGTCTCTGCTTCTGGCTCTGATGTTCAAAGACGCTTTGGGGCCTTACAGACTGGGGAGTGGGTTTATTAAAGGGGATACCAGAAGATGTTCTTTCCAAGTGTTGTCTGGGGATGACTAGACCTCAAATGGGCTGCCTCTTGGTGCTGCTGCTGCTGCTGCTGAAGTTACCCCACTTGTCGGGCTTGCAGAACAGTCTGCATATGAATTGGTGCAAGAAAGGAGAAAGGGAACAAGCTATTAACTGAGCAAGGAGATGGATTATTCATGGCTTTGACAGATTTTGGAGCTGGCCCAAAGTGCTGTCAATTGCCAGTGGTAAATGGCCAAAAAAATGAAAAACGAGCTTTTTATAGGCTGTGTCAGCAGTATCAATCAGAGCAGTATCCAAAAATCTTGAAATGAATAGAGCACATTTCTGGCTGATGGTGCTCAAGCAGAATATATTTAAAATGGACATAAAAATAAGGACATAACACCTTAAGGTTGTTTGCCTAACCACATTTGTTTCAGAGACTATACAAAAAGGGAGTGTTTTTTAAAGCATGTATCTCTTTTTTCTTAATTGATTCTTTTCCTACTTACAAATGCTTAAGCTGATTTTTCTGTGACGCTTTTTGGCATGCTTATGTTTAATTTTCAGGAAGAACAAAGATTTGTTATGATATGCAACATACATCTGTTATGCTGCAGGGCACTATGGGAAGACATGGCAGGGGGTATTAACTGATGTTAGCTTTGCCACAGACCAATGTCGAATGCACACCTTTTGTCTTCATTCTTTTAGTTAAAAAAAAAAAAAAAACAAACAAAAACAAAAAAGTAAGTACTGGAAAATCTCATCATCTTTGAGCACTTTAACAATTACTGTTAAATCGTCTGTTTCTGAAAAACAGACGAAGAGCCCTTATAAACTAATGTGGAGGTCCGCATAAGAGATTTAGAGAGAAAACGATGGAGAGCTGTGAATATTTGGGCCGTGTTTCTTTTGGAAGATTATGAAACCTATCCTTTTAACTTCTAAGCAAAACCAGCACATTGGTGACAGTCCAGATTCAGATTTCTTGGGCTTACTGTTGTAAAAGGAACAAATAATAGTGATAATCATGAACATTTAAGGAAAAGTTATTCCTCAATTCTTTGTCCAGGTCTTGGAGAAGCATGGAGAATACAGTACAGATAGAATGGGGACTAAGTTAATACATAGTACATGCTAAAAACTCCTATAAAGAACAGGACTTCGAATATTGCTTTAATACATTTTGTGAGAAATCTTCACAAATTTCAAGTTGAACTCATTGAATTTCTTTAAGATTTCTTTTTCTTTTTCTGCTTAATAACCCATAGTACCAACAATATCACCATGTCTATTTTCATGCCTTCCAATTTTAGCACTTGCCTTTAAGGTGAAAACATAATTCAAATATCTCATTAATTTTTTAATGTAAGCCTTATAACTAGTCTCTTAATTGAACTTCAAAATAGTTTAACTGCATTTCCTTCAATACTTATCTTCTCTCTATCTTTCCAATAATCTTGGATTACTTTTTCCTTTAATTCATTATAAATTATTCAGTTAGTAACTTCTTTTTACTTCTTAATTTGAGGATTATTTAGGCAAAATCCTATGCTCAGTAATGGAAGGCCTGATCTTCCAAAATGATTTTTCATGTCTATTACTTACTCAGTGAGTAAACTTCTTGCATACCTGTTTTTTTAGTAAGTTTTAGAGGCTCACATAGAAGAACTAAACAACATTCAGTGAGGTGACTTGCTCCTCACTGTATGCCATATAGTTTCTCATAGTAATTTCTACAGCCCTTGGTACAAATATGTACCAACATACTGTATATAAATCTGTAATTAGAATGTTCTCTCTTTTTACTTGCAGCTATATTAATAAGCATAATATTAAATTATTATACTAAAAAGAATAGGTTCTTACAAGTCCTATGCTAATAAGAATTTTGAAACCTGTATGGGATTTCATATCTAAATGAATGTAAGTAATTATCTTCATACTCTATCCTCAGTTTAGCATTAAAATCCAATGAGCTTCGGTGGGAACCTTAGATATAGGACTGAAGTTGATCACAGTGCTTGACAGATTAGTCAGTCATTAATTATGCACAGACTATGCCTGTGAAACTAGGTTTTCATCCTAGGCCAAAGTTTGGTCCTTTTTATGGTTTGCGAGTTTGATTACATGGATTAAGGTATTAGTGAAAATGCTGAGAATAGCTCTGAGTTTATGGCAGCTTGAGAATTAATTTGCTGTCCATTGCTGTTCATTTTCATTTGAAACACCCCTCATGAGCTCACAGGGATCCAGCCAACGCAGCACGGTTGTTGCACACCTGCGGGCTTACGCAGAGGCAAAGCAGCAGGGCGTGGGGCGAGCAGCATGCTTGAAAGCAACCTGCTCTAGCACCACAGCTGCCAGAGCAGCCCACAGCCCGGGATTTGCCTCAACTCCCTCCACCACCCAGCTGTGAGACCTCTTGGTGAAGAGGTCGTGCAGCCCCAGCCGGGTCCTGGACTGTCTTCCATCCCATCAGCTTCCCTCGTATGCTACCTTGCTCCTTAGCTGCAGTGACTTCTTGCTCTTCCCTCTGCCCTTGCCCTCCATGGTGGGTAGGTTTGGAATGTTCCCGTTCCTCACCTGACCCATCCAGCATCTTCCCTTTCCCCCCCATGCCAAGGGTGTGTTTGCTTAAGTAGGTGCTTTTCTCTCTTTTCCTGGCCTCCCCTTCATTTTTTTACTTTGTGTCTTGGGGGGGCAGTCATACAGAGCCAACAGGGCACAGAGCTGAGGCTGTGGCTGAGCCAGAAAGTGTCACGGGGTCCCCGGAAACAGAAATTGATCTAAAAACAGTTGTGAAGAGTCCTGAAGCTCTGGCTGTGCTAAACTTACAAGATGATTTATCATGTGATGTCCAGACACACATTTAAACAGAGGAACATTGTCAAATTAGCAAGAAACATCCTTGTGCTCCTTCGGTAATGGCTAGTATTATATATAAAATATGCATTTGATATACTATAACATGTCTAATAATGATACTATTTCTGCAGCCTATTTCTTCAAATTATTTTAAAAGGCTCTTGCAATCAGTAATTATGGCTTAGAAATCCCTTGTGGGTATCACCTTCCATTCATGGCTGAGGAAATTTAAATCATTTAGAAGAAAACAATATTTTTTTATTTTCCTAATTTTAAAATCGAGTGAAAGCAAAATTTTCCTTAAAATGAACGGCACAAAGACATGTGTACCATAAGTGGACAAACAGTATGGAAGCTAAGGGTAATACTGTGTATCTGAGATGATGTATTTTAAACATAACATAATATTTGGATGATAAGCATAAAGAAGTATAATAAAATGCTATAGTTGTATGCATATTATTAGATACATAAACAAATAATCAACTATATAGTTTTTTTATTAGAATAGGTCATTGCAGCGTGGTATGTGACATATAACCAAATAATTCAAAAAGATTTGAACTGCATGCACCACATCATCCCAAGATAAAATCAAAGCTCTGTCTTTTCCAAAGCAAATTACTGCAGAAAAGCATTACAGGGACTATCTTGGTCAGAGCAGTAACGAATGGTGACATTCTTCACTGCTGCCGAAAATCAGTACAGCTTCATTACTCTGCCTTCCTGCAGGGCAGCTTGATGCACTTACGTTAAAGTCTCCACCTCTTACCTGTTTCTTAAAATGCTTGCTGTTTATGATGTCTTCAGGGTTCTACTCTAATTTTAGCAACAAAAACCCTATAGCTTTATAGAACAACACATTTTAGAATTGGCTTACTGTATTTTTATCCTGTATTTAAAAAACAAGCCACCCCTGAAATAAAAATGTGATTTGGTTTAACAACTTACACAATGTGATGCAAATCCTATAACATCTTTGCTTACCAATTAGTCTTTCCTCTCAGTTTGTTGCAATCTTAGATAAAAACCCTGTTTTGTTCTGCTGTTTGTTTTACAGTTTTGTTAAGGCCATCGTGTGATGAACATTTCATGAAGGACGATAATGAAAACACACCATTAGCCCTGAGTTTCAGCAACACAAACTGAGATAGGAAGCAAAAATGAGAAGCAATGTGGAGGGCTGGAGGAAGGACAGGGCCCCCTAAACTGGCTCTACAGATAAGAGAAACAGTCTCAGACTAATCTTCTAAATCATTAGCATTGTAGTAGTTCATACCACACAAGACTAATGATCATTCTTTACAGGCAGTGGAGATGTGCTAAGAGAAAAATACCTTCTTCCATATATACAACCACATAATTTAGTAACCCATTTTTACAAGGTCTTCAAGATGTCTTTGCTCTTAAAGTATTTTAGCTAGATCTCTGTTTTAAAATAATGGCATATCATCATTTTCTAACTTCTGTTTGTGTGTGTCAGATTTATTGCTCACATCAATGTCAACTTGAAAACAGTGGGGACTAACCTCCTTTGTAGAAAGAGTATTTCATAGGACACAGCAGTGCAAAGTTCCACATGCTGTTCTGCATTATAACTCAGTACTTAACAGGAAAGGCCACTTCTCAAAGTAAAATGTAGTTCAATTTTCATGCTGTTTTCCCTCTTTGGGCTGCTGACAACCTCACCAGTTAGCAGAACTGAAAGCACTTATTTTAATAAGAGTTGCCTGAGGGCTCAAATTCCTTCATCTTGCACAAAATGTAACAGTACCAGTGATACTCATCCAGACTGTGATCAGATATTTATTATTAATTATTATTTAGTATTAATTATTATTTATTATTATTGTTGTTGTTGTTGTTGTTGTTGTTGTTATTTTAGGTGCTCCAGAACTTGTGGTGTTTTGAAGGGCAAAGATGGGGAGTGCAGCTGTAATGTTTTATATGTACACTCATATCTTGGGACTTAATTTAAGGCTGCTTTTCAACTAACTAATAAACAGCTGTCAAAGTCAGTAAGTCTGCTTCTTCATGAAGGAGAAACTAGTAATATGAAGTCTAATTATTTTCTAAGCATAGCTTGTTCTGTTTACACACATAAACCCAGTCTTAGCAAATGCTTTTTCCAGCTATTCCCTATATCCCTCAGGAAAGCTGTATCCCATGTACTGCAGAGTAGTAGCATACATGGAGATCTAATTATCTGACATGCTAAATAACCAACAATAGCTGCATAAAGGTTGCCCAGTGTGCAGATTGATGCTTGTGACCAGTTTTTGCTGTGTAAAGATTTTGCCTGAGACGAAGGGAATCATGAGTCTCTTTCTTCCTCGCTGTTATCTTCAAACCCAGCCAGAACAGCTACTGCAGTGGCCGCAGCAGTCAGCAGGATACCTATTAAATCCTTTCTGCATGCAAAATTCCCATTCCTGTTTATGCCATGGCTGACTAGAGGCATTGTGAAGCAGCATGGCAAGTTCCTGCTCCACAGTTGGGCTGGCCTGGAGACATAAATCTGCCTCATTATTGTTACCGCTGCATGTAAACCAGTGTCTGTCCTTTACCTGCCCAGAACCATCGCACACAACCATAATAGTACAACTGAAGAACATGTGCGCACAGCGTGGTATGAACAGGCCAGATAACCTTTAATGTTACTGAATATTGAAGGGAATGTGCTGTGATATCTCTAGGTCTTCTCTCATAGGAATACTGTTTTACTAGCAGTATTGAAGACCAAGTTTGACACAGTCATGATTTCTCCCTCTGGTCTCATGACAGCTCATGCTACTGGTCCACATGTTTAAATACACTCAGAAACTGGAAGATACACATAAAAACTTCTTCTGTTTTCCCCAAAGGTATTCATTTGGATGACACTGTTGTTTTTCTTCTTGCCCACTTTGTCTCTTTTAGATCCAGCGTGTTCCAGGAACTTGTGAACATTTTTCTGCTTCAGGCTATACTTCTGGCAAAAGTCACATACCCTTAACTCAAAGAATTTATTTTGTTGCTCTTGTGTAAGATGATTTACTTCATTCTTGCGTAGGAGCTGGGATGGAAGCAGACACTACAATAGCTACAAGCATTTTGATAATAGGAATCCTCTAGTTATAACCAGAGAAGAGATGCTTTCAGTTCTGCCCTTGATGTGTGGCACCAGTCTTACTTTCTTACATAAGCAGAGCAGGCAGAAATGTGCTAAAATGCTGGGAAATAATGAAATGCATGACCTAGAAAAAAAGAAGAGCAGTGAAATAAAAAACAAACTAAACATTCTGTGCACCACAGTTAAAGAAACCTGGAATGGCAAGATTTTTAAGCTAGTGTTGTGGTTTAACCCGGCAGGCGGCTAAACACCACATGGCCGTTCGCTCACTCCCTCCACCCCCGCAGTGGGATGGGGCAGAGAATCAGAAAAAAAAAGGTAAAACTCATGGGTTGAGACAAAGACAATTTAATAGGATGGAAAAGAAAGGGAAAATAATAATAATAATAATAATGGTGATAAAAGAATATACAAAACAAGTGATGCACAATCCACTTGCTCACCACCCATGGACCGATGCCCAGCCAGTTCCCGAGCAGCAGTCACCGCCCCCTGGCCAGGCCCCCCAGTTTATATACTGAGCATGACATCATATGGTATGGAATACCCCTTTGGGCAGTTTGGGTCAGCTGTCCTGGCTGTGCCCCCTCCCAGCTTCTCGCTGGCAGGGCATGAGAAGCTGAAAAGTCCTTGACTAGTGTAAGCACTGCTCAGCAACAACTAAAACATCGGTGTGTTACCAACATTATTCTCATCTTAAATCCAAAACCCAGCACTGTACCAGCTACTAGGAAGAAAATTAACTCTATCACAGCCGAAACCAGGACAGCTAGCAAAACCCCAAGAAAGAGCTTAATTTCCATTTTACATCTGAAGTGTCAATTTTGTGATCTTTGTTACGTATGGAGGTTTACTCTGTCATTGTTATAAGGATTATCCTGAAGTCTCTAATCAAGTGAGTAACCTTTGTTTGTTCATGTGAACATCAACTTCAGGAGAATCCATATAAAGTCAGTGATGCTCATGCTGTTCAAAAATTAGTCCTTAGCTAAAAAGAAAGATAATGGGGGAGGGAATTTTCATACCATGTAGCTTTGTATCAAAATTGTGTTACATGCATTATGTACATTATTCACAATGGTGTTACTGAGCCTATACTGAAGGCTTTATTTAATACTTAAAGGCTTGTCCAAGGAAGAATGAAATACAATTAGCTACAGATGACCACCAGTTACACGGAGCAGCCTTTTTTGATTAATGAGTAAAACATCCCTCTTTTTTTTATTTTTTTTTTATGAACAATGTATAAATAGCTAAAAGGCATAGTACAACTTCATTTGGGGTTGATAACTTTTCAGGAATAATATATCTGATTAAGTGTAGTGTATAACATCGTAGTTCTAGGCTGTGATTCATCTAAAATACAACAAGCAAGATATGATTCTTGGTGCTTTGATTAGTTCAAGAATGTGTTCCAAATTGATGACTTCTTCTATTTGTTACCCTCTTGGCTTGTGCTGGGGAGAAAAACATTGTGTGGGGCATACCATCCTCAGTGGACTCTTCTTCAGCATGGAAAGTTGCAACCCTGTTGTCCATGAGTCCTCTTGTTACAGGGGTGTTTTCTAATTCATCATCTTTTCCTGATAATAAGGTTTTTTTTGTAAAGCATTACACATGCCATTTACAGAAGCATAGAAGAGGTGTTGTGCGTTTACTTTGGATATGGTGACTTCTGTATGCCTTGTAGGAAGTCAGTGAGCTTAATCACTCTCTCAGTAAGCCTAGAAGCCTTTAAGGCCTCCTGTGGTGCAAACAGGGGAAGAAGATATCTGTCCCAGAGGAGATGAATTGCAGCTACATGCAGGCATCTTCTCTGGCGACTGTGGAGGATGGCGCTTAGAAGAATTACAGCTTATATAAGCATAATGTGAATGCATGGTGGGCCATGGAACCCCTTCTTTTCTCTTTACATATTTGTTTTACAATAACAACGAGATATATTTCCTTTTATTCTTCCTTCTTTCATGGCTTCAGAGCTTGGGAGTGTTTCTTTTGTATATGCAATATTTTTAGAACATTCATCTAGCCCCCTAAACCAGATTTAATTTAAGGAGAATGCCCATTTTGATTATAAAAAGCTGCAGCTTTTTTTTTTCTCTTACAGTAATAAAGAAAAATGAAATTATATCAATATAAAGATATTTAATTGATACCAAAACAGAAAAAAAATTGGAGATATGAACTGTCCATCTTCATCCCTGTAAGAATTTTTTAGGAAACTCAAGGACTAACACTTCAAGCCAGCTTTTTAAATAATTAAACATGCAGGTCTGCTTCCACGATAACTGATATTGTTACTGCATCTAAATACTGGTCTCAAATGGAGTATAATAAAGGAATACTGATTTCATGAAAGTGTCCATCATAATTTATGCCAACCTCTCCTAATTTGAAGCTTTGTATTACTGGTTAAGTGGTGTGCCAAGCAAGTTACCTTTCACCATAGGTTTGTGCAGCCCTCTACTTCTGACTGATGTGGGCTGAGGATATCTGCTTGCTTTACCAGGGTTTTAGGCTTGGTCCACGAGCCATGATTAAGATGCAAGCTTTGCAGTAAAATACTTTGTTATCTCTGCTGCCAGACCTCTCCGTAAGAGTAAGTTAGATGACATTCTTTGAACTCAGCAGTGTCAACTGACAGGAGGAGTGAGAATGAGCTCCTGGGTTGCTTTTGGCATTCGTATGGCATCATGGCAGGCTGTTTAGATGAGGGCTGTATGCCTGCCAGTATGACTGTGTGATGTGTATCACTTGCACAACTGTGCTGCATGTAGTAGAGTACTACATGGCTTGATCTACTAAGTTCCTTGGGCAAACCATGGTATCTGAAGGCAAGCATGCTTAGATTGCCCTTGTTATATTTAGCGCTCTGGTCTGCAGATATTGCTGAGCACATTAACCCTCATTTTATTCTCCATATAATGTCCAGGGCAATATTGTTGCCCGGGGGGGGAAGTATGTTTTGGTTTGTAACAAACTGAATAAGAAAGCCAGCTGTGACTGCTCAGTGCCTTAACCTTTTATTCTTCCTGTGCCAAAACATCTCTTTGTAGGTTGGAACTTGAGTTTTCTTGCGTGTTAAAAACTTTATCAAGTTTATCAACACATCCAGTAACATACGGGTATGGTTTCACTGCCAGTGTAAGGACTAAATATGTTGCAAGTTCTAAGAGGGAAAATATTCACTATATCATATTACACCTTCTTAATTTGTGTCAGCTGGAACAACAAACTGGAATGTCTACGGCTCATCTTTGTGTAAGTTTTGTATCACTCCTGGATGCTCTGTGTGCTTTGGTGGGCCTGCCAACATATTCCAGTTCTGTCAGAAAAAGCTTCTCTTTGGACTTCAGATTTCAGATAGATTAGGTGGACTGGATCCAGAATTGGGTACTTACTAAAATGGTTGCTCCTATCATTTAAATTATCATAAAGTTCCTGGATTAGCTTGAAATTGAATGAAAAGTGTGAAAAGCTAGAAAAAGAGTGGAAAAAATGTAATTATCTCACAAAAAAAAGAGAAGAACTTAAATCTAGTTACTATAGAAATCCCTTCAAGGGCCTTCTAATTACCTTATAAAAGGCAGGATGAGTATTAAAATCTTTTAAAATTCAGGTCTAAACCAACATAATTGCAGAAGATTCACTGTTCAGATTTCTATCCAGATACTGCAAGTTGAACTAACAGAAATACTAAATAACATTTGGAGCAAAACTAAAGTTTCAGATGATGAAATTATCCCTGTATTTTTTCTGAGAAGTGATGTAGGTTATTCTAGCCTACTAACAACATTTACATGGGTTGTTTACTTTCACAGACAGCAATGAGTTTTAAACAGAAACTGAGCTGTAATACAGCAGAAAAAGGGCATTTTTCACTTCCAACTACACCTGGAAGTGTTTCAGCTGTATTTTCACTTGATTCAACAGCTGCTGAGGGTTAAAATACCATTTCTTTACTGTACCAATCAAACAGTCTCAATGCCTGATATTTTAACAAACGTAAATTTGGCATGTTCACTCTCTCTTCCAAGTTTTCTTCATAAGGCACCAATCTCAAAATCTGTTCTGAGTCTTTTAAGGTTTTCAGTGGAAGTGCCTTTGCACCTTGAGGTTTCTTGATGTCAAGTCTTGAAAACACGAGAGACAAAGCTTTGCTTATGGCTCTTAACAGTACTTTGATGACACCTCTTGTATGTCAAGTATATTTCTTTACTTAGACTCCTTTGGGGTCTGACTGGAGCAGCATGGTGCAGTTGTGCAGTAACTTCACTAGGTGCTAATTCCAGTACTTTGTTGACCCAAAACATGATTAACTTTGGACATTTTATTAATCAAATTAGTTATTATGGTATGATTGTGCCACAATCATCACACTACAATATACACAATAACTGTTTTTTAATCATTACAATTCATATGATTTGCAGCCATCTTGCATTTCCAAGATGTTAGTGAGCAGTAAATTTGTGGGGGCTCTCATTCACTGCAGCTTAAACTGCTATGAAAACTCAAATCTGTGAAAAAAACAGGTAAAAGAACAAATAGATGGAAGGTAGCCCTACAAAGCAATGGGAATGAAAATATTAACATGACTTTTAAAACGAGTCTTCATTTTTTGCTTGTTTAGGCTCATATCCCTATCTGATAAGGTCTGATTTTAGTCTGAGTGAGCCAGACTTACCCATTGTTTTTCACATTCCCTTCCTATCTCACATGCCTCCTGTCCTCTCTCAGCCTCCTGTCCTCCAGGAGCTCAGGTGTCTGTGTATGGGCCTGGGTTTTTTGCAGTCACTACAGAATTTCCATTGCTATTTGCAAATAATGTAAATAACAAGAGAGCACTTTAAGAAAAAGAGGTGGGTTTTTTTAAAGGTATGAAGGTCGTTCAAGTAGAAAAAGACAAGATAGGCTGGTAAAGTCAAGAAGAAATTGGGGGGGTGTGTTATTTTAAATGAACCTCAAAGAGTTTCACAAGCTTAAATGTTTTTTGTCTTTTTGCTCCATTTTTCAAATATTAAGAGTATTATTGTAAAATTCAGCACAGCAACTTGATGATGCCTGCTGTTTTGAAACATATTATGTTACCTCATTTTGCAAAGGGCCCAATACAATTTGATCTGGATACTTTCTTTAGGTATAAGTTAAGGCTACTGTTTTTCTTGTATTCTGGAGCAAGTGAAAAGGAGCAATATACAATGAAGCAAACTTAGATTGTTAGGTTATGTGATAAAAGCTCATCTGCACTCCCATAGAGGAACACAGAGAGACAACAGTAGAGGAACCCAAGTAATACCCTGCCCTGGGTACTCCCAGGCCCATCACAGGAGCCCTCAGCCCATCAGAGACCCATCTCCACAATCCCTGAGGAGCACAGGGGCAGGTGGGAATCAAAATTAAGGACTCAGAGGAATGAACACTCTGTCTGGGCTCCTCCCAGGGCTGTCCCAGGAGGGCCTCAGCCCCAGTCTCCAGGTGTGACACTCATCCCCATAAGCCATGGGGGGCAGCTCTGCAGCTCACCTTTTGGATTAAGGGTAGTTGCATGCTCAGGGGTGTGGGAAACATTATGGGATGCAGGGGAAGAACATTTTGGGATTGCACATGAACTATTATGGGATGTTTAGGGGAGGAACAAAAGGCGAGAAAAGGGAGGTGTTTAGGTGATTTGGGAAAGAACAAGTGTGAGAAATTGGAAGGGTAAGGAGATTAAAAAGGGCTGGTCATGCATTAATAGTTTGCTGGTCAGTATGATTCTCTGGTCATGCCCTGCACCTGACCAGCACAGTCTGTCCTGTCTTATCAAATACTTTTCTAACTCTTTCCTGGGTGAGAGGTCTCTATGCTGTGTGTACGCGCGTGTGTGTATGGGCTGTGAGTGCAGCCATGGGGGTCAGACCATGGGTGGGAGGGCCCGTATGTCCATGGTGCTGTGGCAAGTGCAGGTGTGCACATGAGCGAGTGATGGCTAGTGAAGGTCAGCCCAGACAAGGTGGTGAGCAGGTGAAGTGGTCTGGGAGCAAAAGGTGAGGGTGTCTCTAAGGGCAGCTCTGGGTGTGAGAGCTGCAGGAAAACAACTGACGTGAGCACTGATTCCTGCCTGGACCTGTAGATCACACCTTGTCTAAGGTGAGGCCAAGGTGGTTCTTATAAGTAGCTCCTCTTGCGCTTTATTGATTAACATTTGAAAAGGTCATAAAAATGCTAGAAGACAAGATACTACAGTGAACAAAGGGTTACTCAAAAGTCATACTAGTCCAAATCAATGAAACCTAAATAGTCGTAAGCATTGAATCACATTATTGTTACAGAGAAACATTGCAAATAAACCCAGTTCCCACTCAGAATAAAGTTGCAGGAACTTGATTATTTTTGAAATGACTTTTTCTCCCAACTCTAGGCACATC
Organism: Pygoscelis adeliae; assembly: GCF_000699105.1. NCBI lineage: Eukaryota > Metazoa > Chordata > Aves > Sphenisciformes > Spheniscidae > Pygoscelis > Pygoscelis adeliae. Next base: position 1,363,439 of record NW_008824551.1, read on the forward strand.
TAGGAGACATAATGGCAAAATTCTGGTTTTTTGCTGCTACCTGACTTGTCTAACTCTGTTCTGTCACTTTGTATCCCACGCTCATCAGGAAATGACAGATTTTTTCACAGGCATACACAGGCCAAGAAAAACAACAACCACTAAAACAGGGGAAGAGGAAAGATTTATAAGATCACTCCAAAAGTATTATTTAAAAGATTCTTTTCCTCTCATGAAAAAAATTTGTTCAGGGACAATATGAACCCGGGTACAATATCAAAACCCAAAAAATTATTCACATGTATAGGCCTGATATATCGCTGAATAGAATGGTCGTTTAATATCTTCTTTGTACAATACTGAAAAATAAAATGCGTCTAGTCCAACCGTTCTCTTTTTTTTCCTCCTATTCTAAAATCACTCATAAGGACACGTCTGGTTATGCAAGGTTGGATAAAACATGGTGGATTACTTAGATTTTAAATAAGAAATGGTATGAAAAAACTCCACTGATTTTGCTAGCAAAAAGGCAAGGACAAAAACTAGTTGGTTCAGAGATTTTTGAAGGAAAAAGAACATGTTTCAGTGCTACAGATATGAATATGTGCTGTACTGTTTAATTCCACCTGATCTCTGTGATAGACACGGTAAATATCCACAACTGTTCATGAAAGACATTGAATCCACTGTTTCCCTTCTTTCATTTTTCCCATAAAAATAAGAAATATAGCAGTAATAAAACAAATTATTAATTTTTAGGGCAACTTAGAGCAAACAGAAGTAGACCTTATCTTAATAAGTAAAGACTACCTATTTCATTATTTAAGGCTATTAAAGAAATTATTAATGTCTCCCTCACAAAGACAGCATGCCCTGCAGAATTTGGGGGGAAGAATGAAAGATCCTTGACAGCTTTTCCTTCCCACCTGCACTCTTGCTCCCATTTACACTCTCTGGGCTGTGGAACTCCTAAGCATTTTTTCAGCGCATAGTTTGAACAAATGGTATCAACTAAACCTATTTTTCTTCTCTTTTCCCATAGAAACTAAAAAATGATCTTTGATTGCTTCATGTCTAGCAACCTAATGCAGTATACATGCCTATGTATCCTGAATTTTTCTATCAGAATTGGCTGGACAAAATACTGAGAATCTGAAACTATAAATGAATGTAGATATCTATCTGGAACCTTTCTATGGTGGTCGATGGATGATTATAGTTGAAATAAAAGCATCATGCCACATTTTCAGAATCAGTCTTCATTTATGTGTCTTCCTTTGATCTTTTGTAGATAAAAAAGAGCACTCCTGCACTTTTCATCCTGGTACTGATTTCCTAGCCACTGCCTCTAAAGCTGTAAAATTTCAAAAATGCAGGAATTTTTGTTTGTACTAGTTTGCCATGTATCGAGCTCCTGAGTAGAATTACAATGCATCAGAGAATAATCTTAATTCAGTAGAAGTAAATACAGTTTTATATCTTTTAGGGGCTTTCAAATAAAAGGATTTTGACAGTGACAGATATTTTTCAAAAACTGTGATCTCATGTTAAATTTCATAAGTTATATGACAAATAATTTTGGGGTGCTGAATCACTTACATTACAAATATTATACAGAAACATATCACAAACAAAGCTTACTTCTTATTAAGTAAACATATACAGAATAAATATGGAGGAACTATCACAGAAACCCTTGATGATTTTTAAAAATGTATCTGCCAATGCTATGTATTGGCATATACAGAACATTCTGAGCTAGAAATGCAAAAATCCCAAGACGATGGAATTCATCCCTCTGGAAGTGCAGCATATGCTATACCACACTTGAGTCAACAAATTGGCAATTCTGAAAAGATAAATGAAGCTATGATTCCTAACATGTATCAACAAGGTTTGATATAGCTTTAGAACATGCAAGCATTTTTGTAATCTGATTTTAAATGTTCAACTAGAACTAGTAAAATAAAAATAGTATGGCAAAGGTGATTTTCAGCAGTACTAAGTATCTGTTTGTGTGCAATTAACCTGTACAGAAAAACAGACTGTTTCCTGACTGAATTTGGTTTATGTGGCAAGGTTTTGGTAGTGGGGGGGCTTCAGGAGTGGTTTAGTCTGGAGAAAAGGAGGCTCAGGAGAGACCTTATCATTCTCTACAACTACCTGAAAGGAGGTTGTTGCGAGGTGGGCGTTGGTCTCTTCTCCCAAGTAGCAAGTGATAGGACAAGACGAAATGGCCTCAGGTTGCACCAGATTGGATATTAGGAAAAATTTCTTCACCTAAAGGGTTGTAAAGCACTGGAACAGGCTGCCCAGGGAAGTGATGGAGTCACCGTCCCTGGCGATATTTAAAAGATGTGTAGACATGGTTTAGTGGTGGACTTGGTAGTGTTAGGTTAACAGCTGGACTCGATGATCTTAAGGGTCTTTTCCAACCTAAATGACCCTATGATTCTGTAAGAAGATGCCAGAAGCTTCCCCCATGTCCGATAGAGCCAGTGCCAGCCAGCTCCAAGACAGACCCATCACTGGCGAAGGCTGAACCCATCAGCGACGGTGGTAGCACCTCTGTGATAACACATTTAAGAAGGGGGGAAAAACTGCTACACAACAGCAGACAGGAGCGAGGAGTGAGAATATGTGAGAGAAACAACTCTGCAGACACC
>NW_008824551.1:1366566-1366774 GCF_000699105.1 Pygoscelis adeliae
CAAACCTGGCCAAAGGAACATTCCATACCATGTGACGTCATGCTCAGTACATAAACTGGGGAAAGCTGGCCGGGGTGGGGGGAGCGGAAATTAACTCTATCCCTGCCGAAACCAGGACAACCTGTGACCCCGTGGGAGACCCATGCTGGAGCAGTCTGTTCCTGAAGGACTGCAACCTGTGGGAAGGACCCACGTTGGAGAAGTTCAT
>NW_008824551.1:1367111-1373595 GCF_000699105.1 Pygoscelis adeliae
TCTCCCTGTCCTTATCTCGACCCACGAGCTTTTCGTTATATTTTCTCTCCCCTGTCCAGCTGAGGAGGGGAGTGATAGAGCAGCTTTGGTGGGTACCTGGTGTCCAGCCAGGGTCAACCCACCATACTGACTCCAATTACTAGTTTCTGATAACACTAATAGTAGCGATATTGAAGTAATATACAGGGATTTGGAGTGTTTATTTGGGTGTATCTCTTTGTTAACAAGTTACAGATAATCTGTCTGATTTTTTTCTTGAGGTTTCAAAATTATTTTGCTGCGATTTTTTTGAGTGTCCTTGCTGCAAAACAAGTTGCCAGAGTCACTGGAGACAGTTACCTTAAGAGCTTATGGAAACCTTCCAAGACAAATTAAAGTGATTTTTTTTTAATTGTTTGTTTATTTTTAAAATATTGGAGTAGCCACAGATTTAAGACCCAATACCTTTAAGACTGAACTTTCTAGGAAGAGAGATTCTCTTCCCTCCCATGTTAGCAAGATCCTATTTGGGGACCAGGAGATTCTATACAATAAATTAACATCATTTTTATGTCACTGTTACTTAAGTGAGTATTTCCTATTCTTGACTTGACTAGATGTGACTGTAGGAAACAGAAAGAATGAGAAATTAAAGAAGGAGGAAGAAATGTTTGCTTTGTCAGTGGTGGTAGGTAAAAGCTACCCAGGGTTTGATTTAGCATATTGATGTGTAACTCAAAGTTCAATGAATAAAAAATATTGCAATGAAGCAGTCACCCTTATATGATGAATTATTTGCTTATGCTTCATTGCAATTTCTATGTAAAAGCCATGCTACCAATCGGAAATGTTGCTTTGACTAGATATTCCCATCAACACTAAAGTTTTTCTTTTGGGAAATACGGGTTGAGTCTTAGTGACATGACAACCATGTGTGAGAATGAACAGCACTTTCAACTAAGAGAGTTCAGTTTGTAGCAAACACATTTCCTGGTAATGTAACTTCACTTAAGCCAGTGAAACTATCTCTGCTAAGACTTCTGCAAATGGAATTGTCCAAATATAATAAGGATGGATGACCAAAGTTACACCGTAAGATCTCTTTTTGATTAAAGTAGGTATTAGTGAAGTCCAGGAAAACTGCGAGTGTTTAGTATCTTGAAAAATAAGTTCACATGTTTTTTAAATACCTGGCCTTTGCCATTAAAGCTTGAAGATCCTAGCTGTACATAGTGTATAAATAGATATATAAAAACTTAATATAGTTCCCATATCAGTAAAATAAACATTATCCTTTCTTGCTATATCTCAAAGAACTATTATGAGGCCAAGTCGATAAATCCTGATATGAAGTTTTGAAACTCTTCAGAAAATTTTTTCTTAATATGGAAGAATTCTTCATATAACAAAACCCATCTGTTATGATCTGGACAAAAGGATTGGCTGTGCAATGCCCGAACAACTTCTGCATGTCGAAATGGAATAAACAAAGAGGAAATCTGATTAGGCAAAAAAGCATTTCAAGGGCACACCAATGAACACACTTGACCAGATATGATTTACTGGCTAATTCTTTTAAACTTTTCACTATTGGCATATGCTTTTGAACACCATAGTGTGGCCTTTGATATCAAGGATATATGCAAGGCAAGGGTATGTTAGCAACAGCAACATACTAGCTTATTTATTAATTGGCAAGGTTCAGTGTTCATTAAAAGATGGTTATTGCACATGTATCTTAGAGTCATCTGTGTAACAACTGCTCACCTCCTACCTCCCCCAGTCCTGAAGCAGTGCCTAACTTATCTATGACAGTGACAACAGTAACTCTTATATAATGGAAACTTCATGACACATAAAAATATTCTGGAATATTTTAGATCTTAATTTTTGTCAGTAAGAAATATTTTCTGAACCCAGGTTCAAGAATAGCTTTATAGTTCCTACAGTAATGTTAAACATTGAGAACCTCAATAGCTACTTGCCTGAAATATTATTTCTGTTAAAAGAGTGTTGGTACATGTGTAAAAGCCCATATGTTTTCTTGCTTACAGGATGCATAGTTTGTGAGGTCATTAGTATGTGGGTTGATTCAACCAGAGTTCTTGTAGGGCTTTCAGATGTCACTGATAATGTTTCCCAGGGCAAACAGCTCAGAAGCTTGGAGTCTTGGCCATTTCAAAAAGATGGACATCAAGAAATCCATAGTTTGGAGTGACATGGGTGATGGGATTACTCCAGAGCTTCAGGATACAGGCCTCCATTTTGAGTGCTAAATACAACACCTTCAGGGGGAGACTATGGCCCTTGGCCAAGTGGGCCCACTAGTCTTTTCTTCTTCTAGAGAAGGCTGACTGTATCTATCTTATGTGGCACGTGCCTCTTTTGGCCTATCTGTTGTCCCATGGCATTGTGACATTATTATAAGTAACAATGCAAAGGCTGTGCTGCAGCCCACTGGAATTGTTATTCTCTAATGTGAAACTGAGGACATATCCTGCGATATGGCACATTGAGACACAAACTATTCTGAGATAAGGCTGATGTATTGCGTGTGGCAGATGAGGCTGAGGTATTGCATATGGCAGTAAGAGTCAAAACTGTTCATCCTTACTGAAGGTTGGGAGGTGTCCCAGAACCATAGCTGGGTTTTGTTCTGGATGCAGGAAATTGATTCACTGCAAAAAACATCCTGAGGCTGAATTAAAATATATGAACAAGCAGAGGAGCAGAACCCCGGAGGGAACTGTGAACCTAAATTATTTGGCAGCACAGGTTTATCACTTGAGACAACTAGCTTTCTGGATCTGAAGAAGGAAGGTCTTGGGAGTCTGTAGTGTGTCCCAGCCTCAAACAGCATCTTGGGGAACCTAGAATGTATCCTCAGCTTCAGTGGAGATCCCCAGGCATCTAGCCACCCGGCTAAAGACTTGGGAATGCAGAATGTGGGAATCTTGGCTAGAAGAAGGCCTCCCACACTTTCAAGGTTACCAAAAATCGAAACTTGATATGTACGTCTTCCTACAGAAGCGTAGAGCCCTGTTTCCTTAGAAGTCAGCTGGGAAACCACACCGTTTAGGAAATCCAAGGAAACCTTCTCATAATTTAATGAATTTGTCAAACTTGCAGCATTTTCATGGCAATTTTTTTGGAACTGATGAATTAATATTTTTCACTGGCAAGGTCTTTTGCTTGGTAAATACAATTTTACGTATCAGGGAGCTCCTGGTGACAGCATCCATGTGACTATGTCACCATTAAGAATGGCCTAGGGTTGGAACTAGAATGCCAAAACTATAGTAACCTAGCCGTGCAGCTCACCTGGAATTTCCTGTCTCGGTGAATGTCTTCAAAATGAAACTTTTTATTGGAATTAGAAAGTTTAGCAAAAGAGTTCAGAGAGGGGTGGACTGAAAGTAAATTGGGCATGAAAGGCACATAAATAGAGCTTTCATATACCAGACACAACTATAGGAGCAAAGGAAAATTTTAAGTCAGAAAGTAGGCATTACTGGAGCATTGTTTACCTATTTTTAAAGTAGCCCCAACTTTGCCAGATGATATTTCCACTGGGTACGATTTTCACTGTAATCATTGTTTTGCCTTGCTAGGAGCATATCTGCGTCCCTTTGAACAAACCTGTTCTTGGATTTTAGACATTGAAGGTGTATTCAAATGCCGAAATACTAATAGCTCCCTTAAAATGCTAGAGGTGGGACTAGAATTCTTACACTAGAACTGCAGATGCCAGTATATTCATACTTTGAAGTTCTGAACATCTGAAATAGGATAAAAATGAATCTTTATTAGTGGAAGTATACAAGATTTTTTCCTGTCTCAATTTACCTTCTTATTAGTTTTGTAGCTACAACCAACTTCTTATTCCCTAAAAGGTATGCAGAATACAAAGGATGAGAGTCTAGTATAGATACCAGGGAAGCACAGAAGGTAGTAAATGTACTCAATGTATTTAGTATTTCTGCATAAAAATGTCTTATTTCTGCTACTTAAAGCACAATATTAATTTTAATAACAATATATGAACTGATTGTACAGAAGTCCTCCTGTTCATAGTGATCCACCTAGCTCCCAATATACAGCCCTTTTGCTCTTTCAGTTTGATTCTTATCAGATAAATTCCCTATAGAGTTACTCAAAGGGCAAAGGGACTCCTGTAGCTAGGTGCAGAGAAGCTGCCCTGAGAGGGGTGGCAAATTCCCCCAAAATATCCTACAGACTCCAGCCTAAACATCCGGGGCCTCATTCCAAGTGAAAAAGACCCTTCAATCTCATTTGAATACTTAGGCATCTGTGCTGTAGCTGGAGGTCATGCATGATTCATCACACCACGACACTCTCTGTTCTTCCGCTCTCTCTCCACATTCCGCAGTTTCCAAAAGACATTGCAAGCATTCCCACTCCCTACTTCTGAAGACGGCATGTACCATGAGCTTCAGCAAACAGCAAATGCAGCCAGTGCAGACATTAAGGAATTTCCCGTATCCAAAACTGCTGAAAAGCTTCCTGTCCCACTAAAGGCCCAACTGATCCCATAATACCTAGAAGATTCCCTTTTCAGAGCTGGCATTACAGGAGACAGGTCAGCACCACTACCGACACTCCAACACAGTGTTACGCAGTGTTAGCATATCACTGAAAGGATATACAACCGCAGCCAGGGCAGGAACAGGCACAGAACAGGACTGAAGATGGTACTGGCAGGAAAAAGAGCAGAAACGTTGCCAGTCAACGTCACTGGACAGCTCAAAAATTACCTAGATGACTGCCAAGAGCTGGCCATGTGTCTACGCACTACCAATCTACAGGCCATTTGTAAATCCGACCGAGATACAGATAGGGAAGAGGCAGTCTATTTTCTAGGGCAGAGGACCATATTGCCCGTCTGGTCAGTCAGCCCGCTTAAGGATGGGCTTTTCGGCAAATAGCTGGCATTCTAGTTGCACACTGGAAGACTTTAAAGCATTTCTACACAAATATATAAATGAGCAAAGGTAAGATCTATGCCTGATTTAGGTGACAGCATTCAATTTAATTCTTCTAGTCCTGTAGTAAAACAGTCATAGCTCCACTTTTGGCTCACCTTATGGACAGATACATATAGATCTCTGTCTCTCACGCTTCATCCCCACACTTGGCCACCTCATATTCCTCTCAGTTTATATTTCTGGAATACAGACATGTTTTTATTAGTCTAAACTACTGATATGAGCCCTTGGACAAGATGCTGTTCTCTCCCATAACTCGGGGCAGAGGAGGTTCTTCATCTGGCAGGATGTCTCCCAGTACTCAGCATCCCAAGCATGCAAATCAATTCTCCAGCCAGTAAGGAATCTACCACGTGAGAGTCATCACTCAGTTCTGACCACAACCTCTGGAATTTCTTGCCCTGTACTTACAAATGTTTTTTCCCCGTCGCTGGAACATACTGATAAGGGATTATAGTAATGACATGCCTGTGGCCCTCCCTTCTTCAGATTATCTGATGAGGAAGTGCACACAGGGCAGCTGGAGTGGATGAAGGAACTCGGACTGGTGTTGAATACTGATGACCTTCCTGGAGCCACCTGCAGTGAAGAGCTTAATGCCTGGATTTTTCCTGCTGCTGGGTGTGGTAATGAATGAATGTCTTTTGTAGTAAGCAGAGAACATAATTGTTTTTTTCAACACATTATTTGACCAGAATGGTAATTTTTTTACCAGAATGGTCAAAAAAATCAATGCAAGATGACTTTTTAATTCCCTAAAAAATTTAACCATTCCATCTGGCCTTCTGAAACAGAAGAAACGGCCTGCTCCTCAGGAAAGATACATGCAATATCAAGAATTTTAGTTTGGGTTTTGAGTAGCAACACTTTTCTCCCCAGTGCTCAGCTGTACTACCAGCCTCCTTCCGTATTCAGAAACATGTAAAAGACTTGCTAATACAGGCTTCTAAAATAGTAGGAAAAGCACTATCCATTTTCCCTCCCCCCCCCCCAGCCCCAAGCTCTGCAGTGCTGTTTGTTAGCAGTATAATGAAGGCACTGTAGGCTTAGTATGCAATTGCTGATATTTTGTAAGCACTAAACCATTTTCTAAAGTTCTACCTACTACAGACGCTCGTGGTTTCTCAGAACAAAAAAGGTTTTTTTCTGTTTTATTAGTATCTGCCTTACATGGCCAATACAGTGCAGCTGAGATCAAGAGGACATAGAATGAGAAGACCAATGCAATGGACACTGTGGAAGGACTACAAGAAAGATGAAGTAGATACACTTCACTACCTGTTGAATTCATATTTTACTTTGTATTGACATGAAGTTGCAACAAAATAAAATATCTCCTTTTCTTCCCTTCTTTGTTAAGAAGTAGCTGCCTGTCTCCTTTATCTGTATGAGTCTGAGATTTGCAGATGACACCAAGTTGGGCGGCAGTGTTGATCTGCTCGAGGGTAGGAAGGCTCTGCAGAGGGACCTGGACAGGCTGGATCGATGGGCCCAGGCCA
>NW_008824551.1:1374147-1393627 GCF_000699105.1 Pygoscelis adeliae
TGCCCAGGGAAGTGGTTGAGTCACCATCCCTGGAAGTATTTAAAAGACGGGTAGATGAGGCGCTTAGGGACATGGTTTAGTGGGCATGGTGGTGTTGGGTTGACGGTTGGACTCGATGATCTTAGAGGTCTTTTCCAACCTTAATGATTCTATGATTCTATGAGATAAAAATGTATATGTTTGCTTATATATTTAACTGAGTCTCAAGTACAGCAGTTGTGAGCTAAGGAAAGAAAAACAGTATTGATAAATGCCCTGTTAAAGATCTTGATTCAGAGAAGCTCTTTAAATCGTACCAAAGAGTTGTCTCAAACTTTCTGAAATGGGGACTAATGTGTTCACCAGTGTGACACAGGACCAAAATCAATGACAATAGGTTAACTTTAATATGCTAGATGTAATTGCTACATTTTGGAAGGAACATTATCTCAAATTGGCTTTAGCCATGCTGCTAGAACAAATAAGGCCAGTACTTACAAATAAGGCATTTCAATCCATTTAAATGAGGATGTATGCAGTTGACACTACCAAATGCACACTTTACTTCAGTAGAGAGAACTCTGGGACATCTCTCTGATGATTTTGGGTATGATCACCTATCAGCTACAAATACAATTCTTACTAATCCAACCAATGCTCAAGGCAGGTAAAGTAACTTCAACAGAAGATTCAGTTGTTTAGTGCCTACTCTGTATACTAAAAAAAATGTGCCTACTGAAACCAGTTAGAAAGCATTTCCAGATCCATTTTTATGACATGCAAATCTTTTCGGATCCCCCCCCATTCCCTAAGGCAAAAATTATTGGATATATTACAGTTCTGAGATAGTGGTGAGATGTGTTGCCTCATGACATCTTACAGAATATATCCCCATTTCTCTGTGCACTCACTTTTTCCAGACATTTTTACAAATCCTGACACAGTTTTGAGATATTTTATCTTCTGCAGGTGACGTTAATTGCTTTAGAAATAGATTACCCACTAGAGAAAGACGTGAGAGCGAGCTGAACATCGAAATTCCTGCTTCATTCATTGTTTAAGAGGTAATTTCAAAATTTAAAGCTGTCTAAAGAGTTTGTCAGAGATAGCTGGGAGATAGAGAGGGCAGTCAGAAAAACCCTCAGGGGATTATTTCTATTTGGTTGAGCAGCACAGAGTGTCAAACATTAGTGGAGTAAGACTTCATGAAGTGACAATCAGAGGGGGGCTGAGATGAATTCAACCTTGGAATTCAGCCAAGCTTTTCATCTCAGTAAAGGATTTTTTTTTTTTTTCAGCAGGTTCCACAGGTTGATTATGAACTCTGTCTTGAAATATTTCCTTTCATCATTTACAACTCTCTGAGGAAAAAAAACCAAAAGTGTGAGTACCCCAAAATATTTTTCTCCTTTAAATTTTAAGTTGACATAAGTGGCTCCTGTTTTAAAAGGGCCACCAACTATATGCAGGTTAAGAAGACCATAATTCTGACCAATGAAAAAACAAATTACAGATTCTTTTTTAAAGAAATATTAATAATAGTTGCTGTTAGCATCTATCTCTTCTGTATGCCCTTTATTTGTGAGGGACTCCTAGAATTATCTGTGAATCTCTGGATAGAGAATTTTACAAAAGTGGATGACAGTTTAGACGTGACATAAACAATCTGTTATATGAACGATGATGTAGAGAAAAGTGCTCATTATATGCTGAATATGAAATTATTATATTAAAAGATATCACAGCTAAAACTAAAAAAAGAGTATCTTAAAATACCATGTAGAATTTAAGCTATGGAATTAATTCACTGTCAGAAAAAAATAGAAGCAATTTAGACAAAAGTTAATAGGATTTCAAAGATTATTCATTTATACAACTGATTTCAACTTCATGGCTGGCAGACATCTGTCTACCTTTCGTGTTCATTGGCATGCTTTTCCCCCTCTTTTTTCAGAAGTACCAAATACAAGATGGATGTGTGTCTCACTTGAGGGACTCTGTTTCAAAAAGATCTGAATGAGTAACAGAATTAGACAGTTAGTACAGGAGCTGCAGGACAGGTAAAGTGCTCACCAAAGGGGATAATACAGCAGGTACATGAATAAATATCATGCCAGCAGAGGGTGATTGGTGGAGTTTCTTAAGTACTGCCCTTGAAACTGATCTTTTCCAATATTTTCATTAATGATGTTGGCATAAAAAAAGGTGCATGCCAATAAAGCATACTGAATATGCTAGGCTGGGATGTATTACCATAGAAGAGGACTGCAATAACTGAATGACCACAAGGACTGAAATAATGAAAATGGGAATAAAATCAGTATTGCTATATGCAGGTGATATACTTGAAAAACACCGTAGATCTCAGTGTAAATTGGGAGTTTCTTTTTGGAAGTAACTGATAAGCCTCAGGACTTGTGATCTCAACTAATTAGCTACAGGTTCACTACAAGCTATCAAGATTAAGCACCAAGGAAGGCAAATGTAATTCTATTATGTATGAGGAAAGTATTCCAAAGTAAGAGAGGGAAATATTAGTATCATTATAACAGATAGTGGTGGGACCCCATCAGGAATACAAGATAAACTCCTGACTATCAGGGCCAAAAAATATGAGTGCAAATCTGCAGCAATGCTTACACCAGTGAGGGATGTAGAGCCCTTTCACAGTATTAAGCTTTTGCCTGATTAATATGGCTAAATGGGTACCAAAGCACCCAAAACCTCTTTTTTTCCCCCTGACAACTTGAAGCAGAGCCATGAGCAATGTAGTCAATTTCTGGGAAATGCAGGGCTGATTAGCAAGGTACTGCTTGCAGCTGGAGGCAGTCAGAGGGATGATTTTACAAATGTCCAGAACAATTTTCAGATAACTTCTGTTCACCAAAGAGTTACCCTTCTGTTCGCCTCTCCGTTACCCTCCATTTTGTCTTGGTTTCTTTAAAAAGCATTCTCCATGTCCTTAATATTTTGTATTTCATGTAGGCGTCAAGGTGTTGGTAGTGGGGGGCTGCAGGAGTGGCAAGGAGGAGGAGCTCCAGAGCAGAGCAGATATCCACACAGCAGCCCATGGAGGACCCAATGCCAGAGCAGGGGAAAAAAGTGAGGAGGAAGGGGAGGCTAGGCCTCCTGCTATGTACTGACTGTAACCCCCCATTCCCTGGTCCCCTGTGCTGCTGGGTGGGGTAGAGGAGTCTAAAGGAGTGAAGCTGAGCTTGGGAAAGGGGTTGTTTTAATGTTTGGGGTTTTAGTTTTTCATTGCCCAAATCTATAAAATAGATTGGCAATACATTAATTTTTGGCAAGTCAAGTCTGTTTTGCCTGTGACAGTAATCGGTAAGCAATGTCCCTGTCTTTATTTTCACCCAGGAGTTTTCTCATTCCTGTTTTTTCTTATTTTCTCTCCCTGTCCCACTGGGGGGGGGTAGTGAGTGAGCAGCTGGGTGGGAGTTTGGTTGTTAGCCAAGGCTCACCCACCACATCTTTACATCTGCAGGATGTATATAAAGGTGAAAAAACAGACTTGCTCCCAAAGCTGTAGGAGAAAATAAAATCCTAGGAGAGAATGAAATTATCTCAACTTCGTTTGCTCATGGCTTTAGCTGATTTCTGATCAACAATCATTCTTTTCTGTACCAGTAAACCAATTGAGATTACAAGTATTGGGATTTCACTCTTTAAAGTGTCATTCTCTTTAGCTGTATTTTTTTTCTCTACCATATCTATGCCACAGGCTCATTTATTTTTCTTCAAACAAAGTTGGAGGTTCCTATTTCACATTTGTAACTCTTTTGCTGCAGCACAACTACCCACAAAAGATCCCTTTCCACAATCCAGCAAGTCTAACAAATTCTTTTCAGATTCAAGGAATACTAATTTGAATGCATTGCTTTGTTACAGTCCCCTAAACCTTTTTGAGGAGAGCACCTACACATGCTTGCCTCTGCAGAATTATATATTCATAATAAAACTGTCAATTTTTTACATTTCTGAACATTTAAAGACAGTGCAAAGCAATCCATTCAGTGGTAGTCCACTATACTGGCATGGCATTCAAAGCCTGATATGTGCATGCCCAGAGGGTGTTGCATTCTGGAATGAAGCACAGTTGAGGATCACATTGGACGGTCATGTGAAGCAGGCCAAAGCTCACTTATAGTCACCTATTCTGTGATACCTAGACTGCTACAGGTTGTGAATTTGTGTATCAACCATACTGTCAGACCTTGGAGAAATCTTCTTCAGCAATCTAAGTGGAGTGGAGAGATTGTGATGAAGAAAATGTTTTTAGCATGCACTCTGAGATCTGTTGTTGCATATTCCATACTCAAATGATTGCTCAGAGGATGCAGTCTTTGAATAGCTCTGACATTAGTGAGGTCCTCAGGTTTTTTTCCTGCTTCTGAGGAACAGGTGAGGAAAAAAGCTAGGTTTAATAATACATCTTTGTAACGGAACTCTGATCTCATCTGTTTCTTTGTTCTTTCCACTCACCTGCATAGAGAAATGTGTTATTTATCGAGTAATAATGCAAACAAAATAATTTCACTAACATGTATATTGGAGACAGGAGTTTGGAGAGAGAAAGAACAACTGTTGCATGCTCACTTTGTTCAGTACTGCCTAGGGTTAACTGATGTGGGCAACAGGTGCTTTTTATTCACTTAAAAATCATAGGGTGATTCAAAGGTACGGTGTTTACTCAGTCAGAAAAGGGGATAAATTCTGTCCTGCAGGCCGGGTTGAACATGCTTCTCTGAGGACATGGGCAAGGTCACACAAAGATAGCATTCCCACTCATGCATTTGGTTACTCCCTCACTTGTGGCAAAAGCAACATGCTGAAATGTTTCCATGGATATGGTGGAGTGCAATACAGCCAGGATTTCCCTGCTGGTAGAGCACTACACAGAACTCCAGAGATACCCAGTGGAACTCAGTTATGTTAGGGATTGACACTGTTTCTTACCTCTGTGTAAACTGGACAGACTTCTGACATGATTCTGCTTGCACTGTTTCCTTAATCTGAACACCTGAAGTACTTGTGTATGCTAGGCTAGTACAACATGAACTAGAGCAAAAGATCTTTTAAACAGAAAGGTCTGTAAACATGCCTCCCTCTCCCAACTGTCTCCTTTCACAGTCCCTTCCAGTCCTGCTCTCAGTCTAACAGGTTTCATCAGGTTTCCAGTTGCAGCAAATACTGTGTTAACCTCCTGGGTCTGTAAGAAACTATTTCGGTGCCAAGCCCTATTCTTCCTAAGACTTTCTTAGTGTATGCTATGCTGCAGACTCCCAACCCCCCCCCCCCGCCCCCAACAATCCAGAGCAAGAAACCACACTTCTCACTTCTCCCTGCTGTCCTCCCACTGCCCTTTTAAGGGAAGATAATGTATAGCATCTGTAAACTCTAGATAAAGAGCTACTACCCAATACGTGTTATACAATTAGCATTCAAGTGACAAAAAGATTGCCTATCAATTATTAGTGCCACTAAGCTAGGATTGAACCTGACTTAGTTGTTCCTATGTTTATGTAAAAGAAAAAAGAACGTTCTACACACATTTATAATGAATTATACAAGATCACAATGTTAAGGGGATATTGCTGTCTTTGTGGGGATAATTTTTGCCTCAAACACACAGAGTTCTACTACCTTCCTATCACTCATCTGGGAACATTTTTATCCTCTTTTTTTTTTTTAAATGCATCTGCTTTAAAGAAACAGTGTGTTTCCTTGCGTTAAAGAACTGCTGTACATAGGGGCTGGCTGGTTTCAAAGCTTAAACTCTTTTCTTTTGGTTATGTGTTTTTCATGGCTGCTGAAAATAATTTGACAAAAAGCATATTACTTACTTCAGTAATTATAAACTAATAAATGTTTCTGAATGTCACAGCTGCAAAGATTTGCATTAGTCTATTGCAGTTTCCTAACTACAAGCCTGCATATCGTTATGTCTATACTAGGAACACAATAGTATTAGGAAAATTAACTTTAAACTGTATTTGAACACACTGAAAAAGAGAGGACTGCACAATTGGTACAATTCCTATGCAGTTGTCAAAGCCTTTTAACAGTCCTCCCCCTCCACATTGCTGTTTTGCATAATGTTGTTAATATTACATGTACTCAGTGCCAGTCTTCCAGCTTAAAGTTGTACTGTAAGAATTATAGAAAAATTCAGGTCGAAAAGGACCTCTGGAGGTCCTCTAGACTAAACTTACTCTAAACAGGACTAGCTTCACCAGGTTGCTCAGGGCTTCACAGTAAGGGAATGAGGATGACTTCCTGTTGAGGGAAGATGACTGCATGACTTTCTGGGTAGTGTGATGCGATTCAGCTATCTGAAATTAATAACACTAGCAATAATGATTACGTGTCATCTAAACTCCAGAACCGTCTTGTAGACTTAAAACAATTAGGTCTACAACACTTTAGACATCAATGGGAAGAGCTGAGAAATCAGATTTGGGAAGTTTCTGTGCAGGGAGAGCCACGAGAAGAGCTATCTGACATGCTGTAAAGCATCACATTAGATACCTCAGCAGAAACAAGGAGAGAGGTGGAAGGGTGAATGGAGAAGAATACAAAGCCAGGAAAAGGAAGGTTTGTATTTGGTTGTCTGCTTACTGGAGGAACAGTTTTGTAATTTTTACCATCCTTCAGCTTGTACTAGTAACAGCCATTTTATGAAATATGTTTTCGCAAGGTGTGCTTTATAGATGCATTGTGTAATGCAAAGCAAGAACCTTTCAAATAGTTACATTAACAAGCAGCCATGAACCTGGCTCTGTTCTGCCTCAGTTGTATCTTGTTTGCTCAGCAGCATATAAAAAATTAAAATTGTCTGAAACAGTCAACGACTGGCTCCTCTACGGAAGCAACACCTCCAGATGCTGCATATGAGGAGGCTGTTGGCTCTGTATCATCAGCTTTTGACCTCATTTTGCTCAATGAACACTTCAGAGAAGGTGCAGGGGGGGTGGGAATACATTATGACTGACATGCACTGTGCTTCAGTGGTCCTGACAGCCAGAACAGTCCCTGTGAACCAGCACTGCCAGTGGAAAATAGAAGCACTCTAAGGCTAGTTTAGCACATTTCTTGTGTCAGACCAGAGCATGACTCCCCCAGCATGAAAGTATGAAAGGGTGGCTGAACAAAATCAAGCCGCATGTGTCTCATAACTGGCCATTTGTCCTGCTTCTGCAGAACCTTTTTCTGAAATTATTATATTACTGATGGAAGGTTTTCATAGATTATTAGAATAGGAAAAAGCAAATACCGGAGTTTGATATCAAGAATTTGTCCTGAGAACTCTACAATTTTGATACACACAAACACACACACACGTTTTCAGTTATGTACCATCCAACCAAGTTGATTTTAAGCATTTGCCTAAAAGATCCATTTTATTATTCAGAGCTGTCTTCTTTGCTTGATTTCACTGTGAACTGGGATTTTTTTCAAGGAAAAAAGAACTCTA
Source organism: Pygoscelis adeliae (assembly GCF_000699105.1). Lineage (NCBI taxonomy): Eukaryota > Metazoa > Chordata > Aves > Sphenisciformes > Spheniscidae > Pygoscelis > Pygoscelis adeliae. The sequence goes on from NW_008824551.1 coordinate 1,381,613, forward strand.
TCATATTGATATTTCTAGCTTATGCATTTTTTCTTCCTTGTGAAGGATTAGGATTTTAAAAACATTCTAATAAGGCATGAATTGGAAGTGAAAGTTGTCATTAAAATTCTGTGAAATGGAGTACTGCAGAACTTTTTCAGTCAGTTCCTTTTGAGTTGTTTCTTATCATCTAATTGAAAACTGATGGTAATAGTTAAAATGCATATTTGTAAAATATGTCATAGAAAATGGAATCTCAACAGGTCTGACCAATGGTTTTTCACAGTCTTTTTACTAACTTACACAACATAAAAAGAACATTTTGATTTCTAAGTGTACAGTATTTTAAACAGCACTTAAAAAGAGGAAAGGAAAAATGGGAGTTAATAACAGATAATAGAACTCAAATAATTTTGTACCTTTTCCCCTTAAAATATAATTTAGGCATTTGTTTCAGTACTGAATCAGTATTGCAAAATGTGCAAGAACTATCAAATGATTACAAAGCAAAATTATTTGCATTTTCTCCATATGGTGCAAAGTAAACAACAGTCTTGACACAAATCAGAGTGCCTGTTTGACATCAGGATTTCTGCCAAAACGTAGGTGGTTGGGACAGCATTCATGTCTTTTTCTAAAATTACAAAACTTGATTGTACTGTCAAAACAAAAAGGAAAACTTCATGTAGTTTTCTAACCTGATGCGCTAACAGAATCTGCATGTTCACAATCTAAATGTTGACAAGGTCTGAGAAAGTAAACACATCTCTCACAAGAATGGAGAATGGAGTGATAAATGGAGGAGACAGAGATACCATATGAAGATCGATTAAGTGTCTGAAGATAAAGAATACGCATCAGTAGCAACTGTTAACTAAAAGGGGTGCAAACATCCATAAATAGAATAATTTGTTCTTAATACCAAGAAAAGAGAACATAGTGACCTTCATGAACGTTCTTGCATGGCATATAGATAATAGATGACAAAAAGCCACAATGAATTAGCAATCCTTTTTTGAGTCAGATTAAACACAGTAAAAAATATTAACTTCAACAACATGCATTTTCACCTAGCTTTTTCATTAGTAGCCTGATTTTGATAGGTATAAAACATTGTCAGCTTTATTGACTTAATTTTCCCTGTTATTTAAGATGCCTGCAACTGCCAGCTCTGAGGCCCTTTTAACACCCCCAACAGATAATATGCACCCCAGGTAGAACATGATATTTAGCACATGATGGATGTCATAAAAAGTGCCTGGAATTTGCAGCCTGATGCCCTGCAGGCTTCCAATCTCAGGAGCCATCCTGTACCCAGTTATGTTTGGTAACATCTAGTGTCAATTTACAATTTACTCTCTGTGTCAGGACCATTGAGTACTTTCAAAATGACCTACCTGAAAAAATCACAGAAGTAGATAACACTGTGTGGTAACTCTTTGTAAGGAAAATGAGGTTGGTTGTCTGTAACTCGACAGGGCATGCCCAGCTGAGGCCTGATGTATTTAAGGCGTGGAAGTAGCCAAATGCCGTGCAAACCCTTCCTGCTCAAAGCCTGGCACATCCAGGGCAGCGCACACCTGATAACCTTCCATCGGGATCTTAGATAGACTCCGAAGGAGGGTTTGTCATTGCAGGCACCACTCTTTCTGGCAGGACAGAAAATTTCAGCTACTTGAGAGCTCCAGCTGCAAAGAATTTTCTGACAGGAGAAAAACCTGTCTTGATCCTCCAGCAAATCAAAGCTCTGTTCAAGTATTGCATTTGAATCCCTATAAATACACAGGTGAGAAGCTACCTATCTAGTGTGTGTGGTATCTTCTCTTCTGTGTGTTTGGCATTGACAAATATACCTATGAAATAAATGCAGAAGAACAAGCAGTAGCAAAAAACATGTTATTGAAAAAAGAAATATTATTTTTTATAACATCAAATCTTATCAGAGAACTGGGCAAGTGTTTTATTTTTAGGCGGGGGTGGGAGGAACTGACTGGAAACTTTGCCCCTTGCCGGGAAAAAAATGAAGATGAGGAGGATGCACAAGGGCAAATGACAGCATATCAGGACCATCAGCAAGAAAAAGAGCTGGCTACTTTGCTAAAAAGTCTGGAAAAGCTGGGACTGTTCAAAAAGTGCCCATCTTTCACTGGGACCTATGCTGCTATGAGGAAAATTCTCTTCCAAGCAGAGCTGGACATTTGTAAAAGCTAAGGCACAGATACTCCTCTTTCTGTTTAAAAGAGAAACAACTGTTTCTTCAGTTTCAATCTGCTAAGTTTTTCATATATCATAATAGTAGTATGCTTAGTTAAGTAAATTATAAGAATTGGAAAAAGAAAAAAATGGGGGGTGGCATTAGTGTGCAATTATTTATTCCACTTCATGTAAATAAAGAACTATTCTGTATCTTTGTAAATGTCAGGTTGTCTGGAAAGGTTTTGCAGTGACCATCCTTAGAAGGTTTCAAAAGTCACCTGAACAAGGCTTTAAGCAACCTCATCTAGCTTTGAATTTGGCTCTGCTCAAAGGTGGGGTGGGACTAGAGACCTCCGGAGTCCCTTCCAACCAAAATCTTTCTATGACTTTGTGGCTCTATTTATGAATAACAGGAGAAAAAAAAGAAATGAGAAAAATTGTGCAGTTCTGACTAAAAAATTTATTGTCCCTGTGGAGAGGTTGAGCCTTGTCTGTCAAAAGTTCCCATTTTTCCCTAACTGGTCCTCTGATGTCAAATATTTAATCAACGTTTCAGTCGTTTGCTATCATCATAAAGAAAAAAAAAAGGAACTTGGCATATGCAGTTGTCTTGTTGGTGTCCTTATCATTAGTACAGATAGAAAAAGGGTGTTCTTGACCTTACAGAGAAGTAATTTATAAAGGAGAAAAAATATTATTGTGGCATAAAAATTCAAGCCTTGAGTCCCTTTAGGTAGGAATATAACTATTAGTGGCTACTGCAGATTCTGTTTGTTTAAATTCATAATTTGTTAATGTCCTGTCAGATCACAATTTATTTCATGTTCTTAAAGGAAGAGGTATTGTCATACACAGCTTACCTTCTTAGTTCATTTTGTGCATAGGTTCATTGTCCCCTAATAATTCCGTGACAGAGACAATAATGCTGAGAATCTGAATAATACTGATAAATATCTCTTTTTGCTGTCGGAAGATACACCAAAGCACATCTTTGGCTGTGCTGTACTGGGGAAAATGCTTGCAAAGGTATGTTTTTTCATTACATTGCTTCAGTTTCGATGAGCTATTGCAGTAATTTGCTTTCTGACAGTCTCTAAGAGCATCCCTTTCAAGGATCCCTTGTGCTGAACTCCATAAATGTGGGGTTTTTTTGAAGTTGTCCTGCCCTGAAAGGAAAGATTAAATGGAACCATCACCAAACTGCAATAGCTCACTGTCCTCCAAGCATATAGGTATAACTGTGCCACTGTCACCCCTCCACTACTCACACACCTGTTGACATGCCAGCAGGTATGAATGAGCATGTATATAAGCCTCTTCCTATCCATGAGTGCGTACATGGATAAAACCTGCCCCATCCTTTCCTGCTGCATGCCATTGCTGCCTTCCCTCCATCCTCTCCATTGGTACAATAGCTAATACTTTCTGACCTCAGCTAGGCTGTCTTCTCTTTCTGCCATTCAGCTCCTCAGAGGCAGAATTGTCTGTCATGATTTTTTGGCAAAGAATATAAGAGGAGTCTATTTTATTTTTTAGAACAAATGCATTCAGATTTAATTTTGTATTGTGAATGTGGTACTTCTACACAAATATTCCCTTGATGGTTACAGCTGGCCAGGCACAAAATGCCAGCAGTACATCAAACCTCTCCAGCCCTGACCTTATTTACACTTACAACATGCTCAGTTTTCACATCCATTGAATCCTTTGGCTTTGTTCAGCTGACAAGTAAATGTTCCTATTATTGTACTTTTGATAATGTGGATGCAGTTTCATGAGTATGCATGCCAGGAGCAGAAAGTAAATTAGCCATGATGGAGTATCAGTTTGAGGCAGAAGCACTCCCACAAAGGAGTTATCTAAAAGTCAAATTCCTCTGAACTCTTAAGTCAGATTTCATTAGCGGACAAAAATATTGAACGCCACCCTGCTTCATCGTTTGGCGCAGAACTCAATCCCTTCTCTGGCACTCTCTGTGGGGTGAGACAGTCTTTCCTGTTGTGTTTTGCAGTCCAGCTCCTATCAGGTAGCTTCCTGGGTTGAGCACACCGTGCATGACCACCTCTGCATTTCTAGGAATGTCTTTTCTTTGCAGTCAGCTCTAAAGCTTGACCTGTGCTGCAAGAAGACACCTTCCCCCTCCTCCCCTCTCCATTTTCTCCAGCCTCCCAACACCTCCCTGGTGTTGTAGGTCTTGCCCTTCCCAGCATGTTGGGAGCCTCCCCATGCTTTGTGTGCTGGATAGCTCTAAGGGAAGCAGTGTCTCCTCCTCTCCAGAGACCTCCACTCAATTTTTAGTGGCATGGCAGCCACTAAAAAGCAAAGAGACACCCTCTTGCCTTGTAGCACAGCCACTCTTTTTATAGTAGGACATACCACACAGTGTGCATAAATTAAACGTTGAGCAAACCAGAGCTGTTCTAGCATCTTTTCACAGTAATACAGACAACTGAACAGGCATTAGAAAACCTTATTGTGAAACAAGAAAGGACCTGAAACTATGAAATGAGAGTTTCTGGCCACTAAACTAGTTTGGCCCTGAAGTGCCAAACTTCTTCACTAGGCTTTAAGTATTTCTTCAGTATTTTGTCTAACGGTTTAAAACATTAGCTTTCCAGATATATCTACATATATTTTTTTGGTTCCACTATATTATGACACACGATTTCATATTTTTGGCTCTCTGACTATTTAAATTCAGAATTAAATGTTTTCTCTGTTACTAGTTATGACATCTTGAATCACAGTTGACAGAGTTGAAGCAGATGAATAAAAGGCCATAGGACTGCTTCCCTCAATTCTGCTTACTGATAACTAGAAAATTCACTCTCTTGATAACCTCCTCACGTTGAAATGAATATTTCAAATTTCTCCTCATAGAAGTGAAATAATGGGGAAAATGCAACATAAGTCAGTAGTGCTCCAGTAGAACACTCTAATTGTGAAAAAATGATGCAGTGGGCAGTAAAGAGATGTGCTGAGTGTTGCTCCTGAACCTAGGTATCAAAATAGATGTGCTGAGAAAAGCAGCATCTTAAAGAAGGTTATGTTGTCCCCATTCATTACTTCTTTTTGTAATTTATTACCTTTCCCTTACACCTTTCTCTGAGGAGGAAGAAGCAGATTAGTTTTCAAAGCCTTTGGAGGCTGTAGGTGTGTTTAGGATTAATTTCTGCAGTTCAGCTTCTGGGCTGTGTGCCACCCACAAGGAGTGGCAGCCTCCCACTAGCAGCCAGCAGGATGATTCCTGTAGCAAGCATGGCACTTCTGTCTCCAAAGAGTCAGAATATGCCTCCTCACAAGGCAAGAGGGCAGAGGACAGAAATGTTCAAGGGGCTGAAGCTTTGTCCCTCCCTTGCCAACAGAACCATGCTGAAATTGTAAACCAACATGTACAGAAGTCTTCATCCAGCTGCAGGAACCCCCCGAGCACCAAGTACATAGGATTTATTCTCAACCAGCGTCATACTAGTAAAACACACTATTATGGTGGTGAAGGAAACACACGATGGGTGCTTTATATTCCAAAGTTATGCTGCTATTACTCCTGAGAGATTCTGGATGGCTGCGTTACAGTGTGCAGCTCCAATCACCACGTCAGAAGGTCTGAAGCTCTGGGAATGTCCCTATTACGCTGAGGAGACCTGCAAGTCCGAGACTGGTGAAAACGAAAGACCCGTGCCTTTATATCCTCAGTTTGAAGGTGATCTCACGCACAAGATGGGAACAGGCATTCAGCACCCGAGAATGGGTCATGTCACTGTTAAGGCTCCTGTGCTCCGGCTGCCGCTGTGTAACCCTTCTGTGGAGAAATGGAAGATGTGAGATTTGGATGCCGTCAACGTGCCAGTTTTCACAAGCACTAAACACACACAAACCTTCACATTTTAAAGTGGTCATGTGTACAGTCGTTGTGCTGATTATACTGATTTGTTGGTGCTACTGGCACTGATTTTGTGATGCTAGAATGCGTGAGACTACAATTACTGGAATTGTTTACTTCTTCCCAACCATCACACTTTCTATTTTAAAAATAAAGTGTAGGTGAAGAAGAGAGAGTCATCCAGAGACACGACAGGCATTCCTACTGGAAAGCTCGGTCCACATCCATGACATTAAGTTAAATAAAGCCCAGGAACATGGGGAGTATCTAGAAATCAAAAGCAATTAAAAAAATAAATCTCAGTGACTTATTGAGTTAGGACGATTCAAACACTCTAACCAACTTGCTTCCATAACTATTTTCTTTATGTCAAATAGTCAACATTATTTTCATTGTTAAAAGATTTCAGCAGAGTTCACATTAAGAAGGAAGGAGACATGAAAATATGGAATACAAAGCCACACCTTGTAACCATTTTTAATGATAATCTAAAAATAAAGATAGAAAAGCATAAATTAAGTAAAATGTTGAAAAAAACGCTTCATGTATTTTCAATATCAAATGAAGGAGCTTTAGTCTCCTGTAAAAGTCAGTCTGGCTTTTTTTAAGTGACTACACAGGGAAAGCTACATGTATTAATTTCTGTTTGGTCTCTTTCTTCTGGAAATAAGCTTTTGTGCCTCTGCAGCCAGACCTCAACCTCCATATTATTTTCTCTACTCTGGCAAGTCTTCCCAAGTTCTGTTACCTCTTCCTCATCTGCATATCATCCATTGTTAATTTTATCTGCATTCTTGGTTTCAGTCACCACATATGCCTAACAACAGTCACATACATTTGTCAGCTACAAGCATATCTTGTACTTCAACCTTTTCCCTGTCATTGCCTCTTTCTCACCCTACGCTGAAGGTTTGCTATGAACTCAATCTGCACACATTTACAAACTCATCATAACCGTTCTTGCCTGTTCTGCTCCTCTATTCTCCATTTTGTCTTCTGCGCTTCCTAGGCCTGCACAAGAGGAGAACAGCACAAAAAGAGATAGAGTCAAACAACCCTTTCATTATATAATGTAATTCACACATATCTTGTGATCTGACAGCACTGATCTGAGAAACTTGCTGGTTTTCTGGGGATTTGTCTTTGCTGTTTTATCCTCGACTGTCCTGTGCCCACCATTTCATGTTTTAACAGAATTTGATGAAAAAGCTCTTTTCTAATCAAAACCATATGCAATGTACTTTTTCTGAATTCTGTATTTTAAACCTTTGAGCCAATTGGCTCAAAAGAGATTATTTTTTTCTGGAAAATCATCCTGTTTTCAAACTGAAATGGAAGTAACATACCAGCTGAATTAAAAGGATCTTTATTTTTTGGAGTATGTAATGAAACAGGAGAGTCCTAAACTTTAGGGGAGTTTGGCTTTCCTTTATGAATGTTTTGATTTCTCGTTAAAAGTTGCATTCTTGGGTAGACTGTTGGAGAAGAAGTGAACTGCAGGGATGAGAGAGAAAGGCTCATTTGGCAAAGTAGCAGGTAACTCAGTACATCTGCTTACCCCACTTAAAAGACTGACAGGATTTGCTGCACACTGAAAGAAAAGCTAGTTAAAAATACTGCAATGTGTCCTGCTTTTGTCCAAGTGAATTAATTCTTATTTGTAGGAATAGATACAGGACAAAAGAAATAAAATCGTATTACATCTCTGAGTGTTTCAAACTTTGTGTTGGCACGCATTCTTAATTGAAAGAGTTCCAGTCAGTTTTGTACAGATTCTGCCTTGATGACAATAATTATTAGCTCACAAGAAAATGCCTACTTGTATAATACAGGCTATCATACACTATCTTTTTTCCCAGACAGCTGCTCTTTTTCTTTCCTCTGAATACATCCAGGCAGATTTTTGATAGCTGCAGCCTGGAGCCAGCTTTTGTTTTTCCTGTGGGGAAAGTCAGGAAAGGAGGTGGAATCAATGACAAATGGATGCTGGAGAGTAATCTGAGTCCAGAGGTGGGGGAGGAAGGAAGAATTATCAGTGATTTTAAAATAAAAAGAAAGGGAGTTGCAGAGCAACTGCAGACGGTAGACATGTGGGCTGAGGATGGGGGCTGAGAGCAAAGGGGTGGAGGGACGTCTAAGTGGGAGCAGAAGCTGAGGGGTGGGAGGAGATAACGGGACGAATGTGGTGAGGAAGAGGGTGCAGTCCTGTGGTCAGAAGTGCATGCACCAGTACGTGCTGCGGGCTGACCAGCTGGAAAGTAGCTTTGCAGAAAAGGACCTGGGGGTTCTGGTGGACACCAAGTTGAACATGAGCCAGCAATGTGTCCTTGAGGCAAGGGTGGCTAACAGTATCCTGGGCTGCATTAGGAGGAGGAGTGGTGCCAGCACGTTGAGGAAGCTGATCGTTCCCCTCTCCTCAGCGCTGGTGAGGCCACATCTGGCGTGCTGGGTCCCATCCTGGGCTCCGCAGTACAAGAGAGGTATGGAGCTACTGGAGAGAGTCAAGTGAAGGACCACAAAGATGATTAAGTGACAGGAGCACCATGTATATGAGGAGAGGCTGAGAGAGCTGGGACTGTTCAAGCTGGAGAAGAGAAGGCTCAGGGGTATCTGATCAATGTATATAAATACCTGAAAGGAGGGTGCAAAGAAGAGGGAGCCAGGCTCTTTTCAGTGGTGCCCAGTGACAGGACCAAAGGCAATGGGCACAAACTGAAACACAGGAGGTTCCCTCTGAACATCAGGAAACATTTTTTCACTGTGAGGGTGACTGAGCACTGGCACAGGTTGCCCAGAGAGGTTGTGGAGTTTCCAACCTTGGAGATATTCAAAAGCTGTCTGGACATGGTCCTGGGCAACCAGCTCTGGGTTGCCCTGCTTGAGTAGGGGGGTTGGACCAAATGACTTCCAGAGGTCCCTTCCAACATCAACCCTTCTGTGACTGTGAGTCTTGGGTGTGGAAGAGGTTCTAGGAGCAAAGCTTTAGTACAGTTATTGTATGGGAGTTCAAATTTGGGAAGCTTACAGATGGGAATACTTCAGGGTTTGTGCTGTAAACAGTAACCTGGAGCTCAGGAAGTGGAAACTTAAGAACCAGGGATTCTGACAGAGAAAGATGAGAATTAAATGATGTTATTCCCGTTTCTGTTTTGGGGACAGATTAACTCAGGTAACTGTCCACTTCCATTACACAACACTGAAAGGCACAGGAGCTAATTTGCCACCTCTCTTTTACAGTGAGAACATGGTAGCTTTGTTACTGAATCTCAAACAGTTTGTTAGAGCAGTCATTTGGGCCTACCATACTCCTAACAACATGCTCACCTGCTTTCATACACACACATACACACACGTGCAATCCCTGCTCCTGTAATCACATACTGCGGAGTTAAAAACATTGTGCACTGAAAGAAAGCTTAAAATAATGCTTATTGCACTGACTGCAACACAGCAGCTTTAACAACAAAACAAAACATAAATTGCTGTTGTCACCAGTAGTGGTATATTTTTGAAAGTTTCCTTGAAGTAAATCTGACAGGCAAAACCCAAATCCACAGCTTCTTTTCCATTTTATCAATTTTTACCTCGACATATGATGGGTCTTCCAATGCTGATTTGCTATTCTTACTGGCATTTTTAAAGATTTGCCTTGGTTTAATTTCCTTTTTTAACCTCCTGTTGCTTTAACTCATTTTAAGTATTATTTGTATGACAGATGTATCTTATCTTCTTTGAGACGCAGGGATTTATTACCACAGCAATTCCTTGTGATGAACAGTTGTGTAAATGGAACAAATAAATTCTTTCGAAGAACGACATGGGAGGGAGATCAGTGAAAAAAGTCAGTCACCATGTTTCTTTTACTGGGAGACTTGTACCCACTTCTTCTGTGACCACTTTCTCTTGTTTTCAATTATTATTAATACTTGATTACTAAATTATTACAACTTCTTAATTTTTCCAGATAATATCAGCCTCCAATGGGCTCAATACTGCAGGCGTGTAAAAGGAAAGGTCTAAAAAAGAGTCAAAATCTGAAGAAAGAGTTCCTCCCACCTGTTTAGCTCTTTTCTCTCAAATTCTCACAGCCTTACAGAAAACTTTCTCATCTGGTCAGGACACAGGAAGCTGCATGGCATCCCAAATGCCAGATATCTTAAGCTTCTGCAGTGCTGCTTTTCACTTTCCTGAAATGCCTTCTAGCAGGCTATGTCTAATGCAGGAAGCCAACCGAGCCTTGAAGCATAAAATTCTGAGACCAAGACAATATCTTAAGGACTCAGGGAAGAAGAGGGATGGGTTGCATGGGATGCAACCATGGTGAGATAAAAGCATTGGCTCATTCGCATACATCAGGCCTCAATTCCTGAGCTGAGATGCTGGCAGGAGAATCCTAGTATTTTTAATAGAAACCAGTACAGTCTTTCCCTTAAAGTAGTGAAGAAAAATCCATGGAAGGTCTGAAGTCATTGAGGGGAACTAACTCTGGGAAGAATGGCCTGCCCTACCTAAACCAACCTCCTAGAGAGCTCAGTGATCTGCATGGAAAATGGTAGGGAAAACATATATTGCAAGAGGAAAGAAGTACCAAGAAGTGTATCAAAAAATATGTTTTTGTACTCAGGGGACATAATGGCTGCACTTGCAGCACAGTTATGACAGGTTTTCTTAAGAAGGCAACCTAGTTTTTGAAGTATGGAGTTCTTTCGACTTATCACCCAATAATTAATGAAACAGGCTTCAGATCTCACTGCTCTTTGTAGTCCTGCCAGACACACCTCAGAAGACTACTTAAGAATAACAAATAGCATCATAGATTTGGTGAATTCTTGACTTGCTGAGGTAAGGAAGCGAGGCTCAGTGGGGATGACATACAGGTCACTCCGGCACTGCTTCTGCAGCTCAGAGGGGTAGTTTTCATACAGCTGTGGCACACTGTTGCTGCTGACTGTTGTCTTAGGGGACACTGCTCTTAATACTGAGGGAAGATGATGGAAACCCCTTATATTTGGGGAAGGGAAGTGTTTGCAAGTGGTACCTTTGTACTATTTAAAGGGATTTGTCTGCAAAATAAAATACAGCAGACGGGTGAAGGAAGAATGCAAAAATCACTGTGAAGGGTAAAAATTCTCAACTGTGGCTTTTTCGTACTGAATTTCAGATAGCAGTCCAACCAGGAGAGTCTGATTTATTCTTAGCCATTGAAGTAATACAGGCAGTAAATTAACAGTCTTTCTTCAGGGAAAGCATATAAATTCTCTGGAGCAAAACCACAAAATGTGAGACAATGCTCCATTAGGGTGGCAATCTGCTCCCTCAGCTCTGCATGACCTTTTTCAGTCAGGGTTCGCCACCCTTGACTGCAGATTTGCAACAAAGTGTTCAGATGCAGAACTGCATTTCACCGTTCTTGGTTCAAGCTCATCGGGCAGATGGGTCTGGAATAATTTATGTAAATGTTTGGGACAAGGATACAAGCATAGTAAAATCTACACCTGGATTACAGAGTGCACAAAATTAGTGAGTCCTGTAGAATCCTGAATATTTCTTGGACATAGTATAGCTGAGGTGGGTGCTGAATATCTAGCTGCAGTGTGCTCACCCTGTTGTCCATGAGAGAGAAACAGTAAGAGGAGGTTTCAGTACCCTGAGTTCACACTGAGATGTGTTTTGCTAACACCAAGGATGGAGTAGATTCAGATTTCAAAACTTTAAAGCATGACTAGGCTCAAATCTAGGGCATGGATCTGGATAGAAAGGCTTTGTAATTCACACCAACGGCCAAATCACAGACCTGAACTTCACAGCTCTGAAAGGGTTTGGATCTAGGATTTATAGACAAATACTGTACAAAAGTACCTGAAATAAAGGCAGTCTAGGGGAGGGGGGAGAGAAACACCAGTGATTAAGCAGGTCCCAGACTCTAATGGGACAGAATTATTACCATTGTGTTTGTA
>NW_008824551.1:1393669-1401683 GCF_000699105.1 Pygoscelis adeliae
AGGAGTGGCTACAGTAAAGGCCAGCTGGCACAAAGTTGTCCAAAAGCACTAGCTTTATGGTGGAGTTTTTTCAGCTGATCCAGTTACTTGTCTTTTCCTGGCCCTGTGTTAGCCATTGTCTCTTCTGTGCAGAGGACTCTGTCCTCCTTTTTGGAACTACAGCAACCTGATAGATGCTTGATGCTGAACTTACTTCGATTTATCTACTAGATATCTTTTGGGACCCTTTCCCTGTGTAGCTGATACAACCATAGCCGATACAGCTAATTTCTCCATAGATGTCCTGGATCTTAACTATCACTGGCCTTGACCTTAATAACCTGCCCTGAACCCTGCCCCATTCCTTGTCGGTCTCTAAGCAGTGGCCCAATTAGACCTCCAGCCTGGCCCATGTGCTGTTTGAAACCCCTAGGCAAATAGTCATTTCAGATGGCAGATTGTATAATCTGATGTCTTTGTTCATCCCCTTTTCCAGCTATCTACATTTTTCACCATCTTATTTTTTCCCTGAATGCTTCTTTCTTCTTGTATAAGTATTAACTAAGAACTTCACACACCTCAAAGAAGTAAAGATACATTTGACCATATCCAAGTTCATTTCTACTAGTTAGAACAGATACTGATGTTGTGCAGATTAACCAGAATATCTGTTAAATCATGGTGAGTCCTAAAGTTATGGTTACCTAACAGGAGCCATGTTACGTATCAGAAGTAGTCAGTAGATGTTATCATCTTGACTGTGTTACCTTGTTACCTTGTTATCTATCTGTGTTATCTTGACTTTTCTCCTGCAGTAATTATCACTGCACCTATACTGCCTCCAGCACCTCAGCCAAACTGCACATGTTCCTGACTTGGTTCTCCACTGTGTTGTCTAACATATGTTGTCTTGTTCCCAGGAGACATTTTAGTCAGTGAACTCACTGAAGAGTGAGAGGAGATCATGGGCACTACTGGACTGTGATGATGAGCAGGTTAGAAGGGTAGACTAGAAAATACTGTATATGAACTCTAGATATGAACTCTAGCAAATATTTTCAAGAAAATTCTCTGCTACAAGATGAACACCAGCTCTCCTTTCCTACATTGAAGTGGCTTGTAGTTGTGCTTTGCACTATGATATGCATCAAGCATACAGCGATAAGTGGGTCAATGGTACAGGATGTACCAATACTTCTGAAGGTATTCACAGAAACTAGTTGGGTGTCTTGGTGAGCTCCACAGTCTGCCTCTAAAAGGTCAGACCAAGGACCTGATTTTCTTGAATACATTCACTTGATGTGTGTCACCGGAGAAAGGAGCTTATTGTTTCTCTTTTGCCATGTTCATTTTTGCCATGTTCCTGATGAGACACATACTAATTAAAAAAAAAAAAAAAGACAGTTTACTAGAAATCCTGAGCATAATTTCTCTCTCTTCCTCAAAAAAAAAAAAAAAAAAAAGAGTCTCATAAATATAAAACAAGAACAGAATTAAAGATTGATTAAATGGTTATGTCAGGCCTACTAGTTAGGATCTCGGAGAGCAAATGCCCATGTTTCTTAATGCCACAAAGAATAAAATCTAACTATGAAAAACGATACTTTTTTTTGTTTGAGACCATGAAAAATCAGTACTGACATCAGTTTCTACAGCTGAGTTAATGGTTCACCTATCTAAAATCAATAGTACAGTGGAGGAAATGAGTGACTTGCAGCAACAAAGAACTGACATACAAAAGCTTACCTATTCCTTGCATCTGCAGTTATCAGGAGAAGCAGAGAAATAAATCTGCCCTGGAAGGTTGAAAAGTATGGAACAAGCACAGGGCTAGTGATTCCAGCTTTGGTCTATGCATGCTGAAGCTTCTGGAGATGGCATTCAAGGAGGATGAAATGTACTGTATTGTGGTGAGAAAGCACAGCACGTGGTGAAGTGGGAACAGTAGCCAAAGTCTGCACTCAAATAACATGATTTGGCAACCCAGAAATTGCAAAGACGGTCAGGACACGGAAACTTTGAAGTCAAATTAGCAGATCAACCATGGTTAAGAAGAGGTAATAATGAACAATAGGTGATATTAACTACTATTAATAATTATTAATTGAATAATTAAGGAGAGTTGATGAGTCTATTTTTGGTCATCTGAGTTCCACTGTCTTTGCACAGAAAATTGATTTAGAGTTATTTGTGTTATGTCCAGATATGCAGTCTAACAGAGGTTTGTTTTCACTGTTTTAACTGTTTCATTTAGGACATGAAGAAGGCATACTTAACATTCTGCATGTGAGTCACTTTGTGGTCCCGGTAGCATGCCATACACGGTTAAAGAACACGTCTTTGCACATTAAAAAATGCATTTTCTAGAAAATTATACTAAGATTCACTGAATAATTAACTCACATTTCTTCTTGCTGCCATTGGGATAAGACACTATTGAAGATTACTTCATCTTAAGAAAGTGAATTTTGGAAGCTGTAATTTGGTAGCAGGGTTGGCCAGAAAACAATTACTTGATTTTACACAAAAAATAGTTCTTGACATCTGTTACACAAAAAACTACAACACTAGGTTTTCATGAAGAAGGTGTGGGTGGAGAAAGAAACCAAACTAATGATGTTCTTTAAGGATGTACACCGACTGATTTTTTGATTTTTCTTGCTGGCTCTTATTCCTTGTATTTGATTAAAACATTTACTGGACCAGAGAGAGACTGAACGACTAATTAAGTGTCTTTGTTTCGGATCTAGAAAGCCACTGGAGCAGATAATGACAGAAAATATTCATTAAAAATATACTCATTTTTCCAATTAATAGCTTAGCACCAACTCCAGTCAAATAGAAATCTGAAATTACTAACTGTGATAATTGAAAATACCAGCTACTAGGAAGAAAATTAACTCTATCCCAGCTGAAACCAGGACAATGACTTAAATATCAATAATATAAAGTTTGACCAGAAAACTTTAAGCTGAGATTAAAAATCATTGTTAGCAAGAATGTCATGAAAAACAGCCCCAAAATATTTATTATGCTTAATCTTGTACCATTCCTAATGCTATATGCATACATATGGACATCTGGTTATCTATTTAAGTAAACTTCTGATTATTTAATTTGCATATAGCCTATTATATTCATGGATTGTAACAATTTAGGCATGCAAATGCAATCAAAATCTCCATTTGGTTTTTAAGGAAGACAGAGGGAGTTCTGTTAAGCATTTTAAACTGGCAAAACCTGTCTATCACATTATAATTGGCTCTAATTAATAATGCCAGAAGCTGCAGCTATAAAAATCTTTACCAAACACTGAGTCACACTTAAACTGGTGCAAAATCCTTCTCTTGCCCAAGCAAACATTAGAGAAAATCACTTCCAATGTGTTCCTTAAAACTGAGAGCTGATTGATGACTATAAGTGAAGACAAACATATGAGCATAGAAGAAGCCATTTTGTTGAAATGTAGGATATGATGTGTTTTCCTAAGTGGTCAAGACAGATGTGAAAATCAGTAAATTATATTGCATACATAATGCATGTATGTATGTTTAGCCAGAATAGAAGAGTTAAGCACCATCCTTTTAAAGATGGAAAAGTGGGACGTGAAGTGTGCCTATGTAATGAGCCTATGTTATAGGCTGTAAGATAATTCAGCCAGCCCTGAGGCACATGAAAACAACGGTGGAAAACAAACATCATATAAAAAACCTTAGTCGTCATGCACAGAAACTTTATCGAATCAGAGAGGCACACAGTGCCCCTGCCCAAACACAGTTCAGAAAGAAACTGGCAGCTGCTGGAGGCTGGAGACACGCTCTTTGTAGGGGGGACTCTCTACACAAAACAGAGGTACCTACACCTCTCGGGACTGTGGCCCATGGACACAGGGCAGGCACTGGGGGAAAAAGTGTCCGACTCTAGTGGGAGAAGGCTTTGGTTTGAATAGATGAGATTGGTACCTCCCACCTACTGCCACTGGCCCTGATGCCCCTGCCATCATTGGGATTTACTCTCTTGACCATTGTAGAGGGACTTGCAGGGCAGGAAGGCTTTGGGTCTTTGGAGTAGGTTGTGTAGCTACATGTGCTCAGGTAGGCCAAGTTGCCATTGCTGAGGGACCAAGTAATTTGTCAAAAGCAGTACCAAACCAATTGAGGGGCTGGCAGTGAAATTTAAAAATCAGCTGATTCTCTCAGAAAACATCGGGTTGTGTCCAAAATGTGTGTACCTTACCACAGTCCTGTTTGTCCTGTTCAGGAGAACATTGCAGAGTGGTGGTTAACTGACTTTGAATTAGGTCACACCTGTTAGCTGCTGTAGTTCTGGACATGGTACAACCATTGTTGGAGCTAGAGACTAAAGAATATACCTGCTATGATACAAATGGTGTTGCAAATGTCTTTTTTATTTAACTTTCTAGCCAGAGAAGTGAGATTCCCATTTGCCTTCTCCCAGAACAGTGTACAATACATTGGGAACCAGCTGTCCCTGTGAAGGAAAGAGTCCTGCCATCTGCCATGGCGTTATCCGTGAAACCTTAGCAAGACACCTCTGGAGAACTTTTTCACTATGCTATGAGGTATTCACTGAAGGAACAAACCCAGAAGAAAAACTAAGCAAAGGGCAACAGGTCATCATTGCCTTCTTGAGGTAAAATTCCCTGACTTTGGACTGTTTTGCTTGTGATAGCCCAAAATCACATTTTAGGTGACTCAAGATTTAAAATGGCCAATATTCCACTAAACTTGGAATCTTTGATAGTATTATTACTCTTGCCAACCATTTCTGTCTTTCTCACTTTATTCAATCCATGATATTCATCTTCCCTGACAGACTGAAAAGAAATGTGGATACAAAACAAAAAATGGATTTCCTGTTAACTTCTGTTGCATGTATTGATTCTCTATCACCAGTCGTGTGGCAGTGGTTTTTCATCCCTTTCAAAGACACAGGTAATAATGGCAGAGTTCTTCCTACCACAGCTGTTTCCAATCACACAAAAAGGAAACAGTGGCATCCCTTATCTTGGGAGTAACAAGAGAGTGACCAAAAATCTCATCTAGTTGTCTAACAGGTAGGCACTACACACCCACATATCATATACAGAAAATGATGGGCCAGTATCAAATTCATTTTGAGGGCAATGGCATAGGTTCTGTGGAGCAAGCCAGACATTTCTGCATTGTTAACACTTTGGTAAAATTGTCAGCTTTTCCTCAAAGTCACAAGGGAAAGAAATGCATACTTTTACAACCTGAAAGCAAGTTTGCTCTTTGCAGTCACATGATTCCGGGGTCTAGAGAGTAAGTAATAAGTCTATAATACTTCGGTTTCAACTTGTGCTTGTTCTAGCCCAGGCAGACCTTCTGCCTCTGTTAAGATTTTTCTGTGGTTCCTTTCCCAGGAATAATGTGTGACTGGGAATATTCAGTATGATTAGATTATTTGCTGGTTAAGGATAAGTTTTAGATACTAACTCTTCTTTGCTTGTAGCCTGTTTGAGCTATGACATGGGTGGTTCCAGTGACGTCTTTTCTCAGGTGAGCCTGGCAATTTCTAATAGTTCAGGACAGCTGCTTTTATCTCTAGAATACCTGTACACGTAAGCTGCTCTGATAATCACGGTGTGCTAGATGGTTACGCTCAAAATCTTGTTCAGAGCAGAGACGAACACAAACTAGGGGTAGAGCTAGGAACTAAATTAATATTTAATTGGCTATTTTTATATGTTTCCTTATCACAGCCCACTTCCTTGTCACTTCTTCGAGACTAAACGTTGAGAATTGCCTGCAGCCCTCCCCCAGCCCCGTTACCCCGGAGGGGCTGTTTGTCCCACAGTGACTACATAGAGGTGCCAGCCCCCTGCCTCAGGTGCTCCCAAAGCAAAACCAACAGAGAGGAGGCAACAGTGATGTGGCCACCAGGCAACTGGTGCCATGGCTAATACCAGCTAAAACTAACAAAAGCCTAAACAGACCCAGACAAGGCCAGAGACTGCTCTGTGAGGTCAGTACAAAGCCTGTGGCCTTTTACCAATAAGGGGGAAACGGTATTTACAGGGCTACATATGTATAGTCCAGCATGGTCATGGAGGGTAGGTGAGGTAGAGAAGTAGGGATGATGGTCTACATCCCTACAGAGTTTGTCTTTCTGTAAGTTGCATCTATTCCTACATAGCAGCAAGCTGCTCAGAACTGTGAATAACCCAAATGTTACTTCTCAAACAATGCAATGTCGGATTTTTTTTTTTAATGTCTAGTTGAGATTGTGGCATTTAGCAAAAATGAGATCTGTGATCTTTGCTAGTAAAAGCAAATGCAAGAGCAGGAGATAAAAAAGGCAATGAAATAAAAAGCAAAATCTTTGTGTTGAAAAACAATTATTTGTTGCAAATTGTGAAAAGGGAGTCCTTTTGTAGTGCTTTTAAAGTTTTAGCCAATGAGTGAAAAGAGATTAATCTGGAATGGGCACGCCTTTCTTAAATACTAGATATATCTGAACCTCTTAGATAAATGCTGGACTAAACTAATCCTGCTTCAGCACAGATACACTGAAAGGAAAGGAAGAGATGTGACTTGTACTGTAGCGACTGCTCCTTCCATGTTCAGAAAATGGACGAAAGTGCTCTTATGTGAATGCTCAAACAATAATGGAAACTTATGTATCATGAGGACATAGTTTTGAACAAAGATGAAAGGAAAGTCTAAGAAGGAACTGAAGTCAAAACTGCAATTCAAAGAAATTCTAACCTCAGCATACGCAATACTTATAAAAAAATTGTGGCAAACTTTTTATTTCAGTGATTAGACATTCAGTCTTGAAGTAGTGCCCTAAAGTCTTGAAAAGTAGTGGTAAATTAAAAATGCCCTTGAGTAAAAAGAACATGATACTGGCCTATGAACTCTGGGAGGAGGAGGAAAGACTTTAAAAAATGTTCATCTCCGAATCTGTGGTTGAAATGGACTTTAGAAGGTTTGTGGCCACGCAGCTATCTCCAGGCTTCTGTATACCAAGGGCAAAAAACACTGACTAAACAAAACAAGCTTTTAAAATACTACATATTGATAGCTCCATATACAGTGTCAGAAAGTTAGTCAGCATCATTGGAGCATGCACTTAAAATGACAAGATCAAACCTGGTTGCAGAAGGATGCTCGGTGCAATGAAAAACAATGCCAAGGGTATTCTTGGGTATTTAAAAGATAAGCGTAGTAATATAGGTGAAGTAACTTAAAAAATAACTATGAGACTTGATGATCAAAAAAATAATTTGATAAGGAGTGATGTGCATTTGTGTATGAAAATATAATATATTTATGTGTGTATATGTGTGCATAAGGCCATCAACCTTGGAGATTAATTAAAGTTAATGGAGAATCAGGGGTATGAAAATAATTAGTATAGCATGAATTAATTCATGAGGTCTGTAGCTCCCCTGAAGCTTAAAAATTAGAGCAGCCTGATGTCAGCAATCTCACTTGCAAGGTAAAAGTTATATATAAATTAGAGAGATGCAATAAGAAGCCCATGCAAAGTCTAATGGTTCATTACTATTCAACAGAAGACATGATGCTCAATGAATGAGACTTAACTAGCAGCCCAAATGGCTAATAAGAAAAGTTGGCATCACTGAAAACTTCTCCAGCCTAACTTGCAGGTATACCTGTACACACCCCAAGACACAGAGTCCTTTGTTCCCTGACCATACTGTAGGACAGCTGGTTTCTCAGTGATGTTCCACCGATTCATTAAGCACAGGAATGAGTTTGTAGGTCATAGACAAATGCTCAAAACCAGAAGTTCTGATGAAGAGGGCATGTGGCATCTTCTCAAGGTATTAGTTTTGTTTACAGCTGATGCAGTTCCATCTGTGAGACTTGAGTTTATGCTGAGAGATCCCTAAACATCTTCCCGAACTCAGAACTTAGGATAAGCAGCACTCCATCTATCTATCTGTCTATCTGTCTATCTATCTATCTATCTATCTACCTACCTACCTACCTACCTACCTACCTACCTATTTATTTTCTGG
>NW_008824551.1:1401735-1426181 GCF_000699105.1 Pygoscelis adeliae
GGAACAAGATGCGCAAAAGCCGTGCAGTATGAACAGTGTCCAGACTCCTGATATTGCCCTACCGCCTTCTGCATTTCTAACTTACAACTCCACATTCCCAGTGGGACTGTCCAGACATGATTCTTCTCCCCCTTCCCTCAGGAGGCTGAGAAGAAGCCAGGATGATTCTCAGAGATTTTATTTGCCCTGTGCAAGAGCAGTGCCCCAAAATACAACAACATAATTCATCAACTTCAGTATTATTGGGTCTGCAAAATACTTGGAGTGTTTGCCATTGGAAATGCGATCATACATAAACATATGTAGTTTGTTAATAACAAGAAGGAAAATAAAGTAAAAGAGGCAATATATTTTGCTGTGTTTTAAAGAATATACATTGTTCCATCCTAAACCACAGTGTAAATGTTATGTCGAAACCTGTTATTGAAATAACAAGCCCCTCACTACAAGAAGGACATCGAGGTGCTGGAGCGTGTCCAGAGAAGGGCAACGAAGCTGGTGAAGGGTCTGGAGAACAAGTCCTATGAGGAGCAGCTGAGGGAACTGGGGTTGTTTAGCCTGTAGAAAAGGAGGCTGAGGGGAGACCTCATCGCTCTCTACAACTACCTGAAAGGAGGTTGTAGCGAGGTGGGTGTCGGTCTCTTCTCCAAAGTAACTAGCGATAGGACGAGAGGAAATGGCCTCAAGTTGTGCCAGGGGAGGTTTAGATTGGATGTGAGGAAAAATTTCTTTACTGAAAGAGTGGTGAAACATTGGCACAGGCTGCCCAGGGAAGTGGTTGAGTCACCATCCCTGGAAGTATTTAAAAGACGTGTAGATGAGGTACTTAGGGACATGGTTTATTGGGCATGGTGGTGTTGGGTTGACAGTTGGACTCGATGATCTTAGAGGTCTTTTCCAACCTTAATGATTCCATGATTCTATGATTCTATGAAATGTCTAACATACAGATTTTTGCTAAAGAGCTTCAGGTTTTCTAAGAGTTTTTTTAAGAGTTATTCATAGTATACAGATTCCAGTTGCTATGCTCTATACATTTTATAATGCATTCCCATCTCTCAATACTATTTACAATATTTAACTAAGAAAATCTATGACAATCCCTCCCCGAACTTGACTGAGAGCTATTAACACCTATTTATAATTGTATTTTACATGCAATTTCCTTGAGGTTTAACTTTCAGTGTAATGCTAAATAAAATTAGATACTCAGCGCTGCTTCAAAGAATTAATCTGAGAGTAAGAAAAAAAAGTAATAAAACACTGTTTTAGTATTCCCTAATTCTCTCTCATACATAGAGACTTTTTAAATTAAGTTAATTAGGCAAAGCTGCTAATATAAACACATTTCAGCACCTGAAGTTTCATGAATCGTATTTTATTCCTTTTTTCACTCACTAGCTCTGGGAAATAGGAGCTAAATCATCAGTAACAAAGTCCACGTGTGTTAGATTTTGCAAGCCTGCAAAAGCCAGCTGGAAGTCATGCAAATGTTGGTGTGCAATACTAGTAGATACCCTATCTATTTTGAAATTTGACCTTGTAAGAAAGGAAAAGAACAAGTGGCACAGAATGGGATACATGATCTCACTTATATCAAGAAGTGTAAGAAAGAGTCCTTGGATACAGTTATTAACACCTGTCATGTCGTGGGTCTGTAAAAGTGGATCTGTTTTCTGTTAGAACTATTAATCATTGTAAACTGCTTTAGGCACAATCACTAAAATAGAAATGCTAAGGTCCAGTCATTAAACTGATATGGAGACTCAGCAGCTTCATACTCAACAAATATTCTTGCAAGATCACAGACTTCATAGCAGTGAGTTCTGGATCTCAGTTGTATGATAACACTCTTAAATAGAGAGTAGGAATCGTCTGCTTGGGGTCTTGGGGTTCTGAGTTATGGCCTCAGTCTCTTCTGTCCCTGCACAAGCAACTTGGTCTCATATTTTTACTAGAGGTCACAAAACAATGTCCTGCAAAGACAACCAAACTAGGTCTGATTAACTGGTCTGCATGGAGCTCTCTGTCAAGCTCTACACTGCATTATCATCTTTTTGCATACCTCTGCAATGAGGATATTGTGTTGATTCCTTTTCCTACCTATTTAGTAACTTGGTCACGTAGCCACATTAAGAAATCTCTCATTTCACAAGTGATTTCCCTGGCAAAGAAATTACTTTTTATAGTATATGTCACTAATCACCTAAATTAAATTTAGCAAGATGAAATTCCAGGGTGGCTTGAAGTCATCAAAACCCATGTTGCTATAGCACTGTCCTGCCCCCACCTCTACTGGTAGCCACACATTTCTGTGTGCTCCCTGGCAGCAGCCTTGGTGCTCATATAAGTGAGTCGGGAGTGGTCAGGAAACTCATTTATCTGAGCATTAATTCTCTTCAGTTTTGTTTTGGTTTTTTAAAGTATGACACTGCTATGATATATTTTTGTGATCAGGTAGTCTGGCTGACAGACAGCCAAGTCAGCTAAGTCAATCTCTCCAAATATCAAAAAAACCTGCAAGTAAAGGATACCATTTCACATGGAGATTATTTAATGGAAAATTAACCACCTGCTGCCAGTAAGCTTCTCATTGATTAATGTCCATGGAGAAAGTCATGGCTGCAGCACTGACTGCTGACATTGGTTGTGACTGAGCTCAGCAATAATACTGCTCTAAAGCCATGACAGCCTGAATATTAGCAATAACAAAGGATTGTTAGTGATGTTGACAGCTGTTTCAGAGCAGAAATCTGGTTTAGGTGATAGTCAGAGGGGCTTATATGGTGCTGCTTGTCAGGTGTATATAAACAAAGTTTAGAAGAAAACTGATTGTCTGGTAGCTATGTGAGGGTTCTGTAGCGGGTCGGTGCTGGAAAACAGGTTGCTAGCCATGAAACAGAATATTGTTTTGTTCAAAAGGTTAAAAGATGGCAAACATTTTAGGCGGTGAATAACTTTACTTAAAGGTTATTCAAAACTAACAGAAAATTTAACCTCTGTTCTTCTCATTTTACTTTAACAATAAAATCCAATAACACTTCAATTTTCCCTGAATGAAGAAATTACATTGCATGTAACCTCTTCCTGTTATCAGTTTCTTGCCCAGAATTGGGCTGAGAGAGGTAACACACATTCTTTAGGACTATGATATTTGTAGAGCCACTTTGTTCTGAAAGGACCCTGTCAAACAATTACTACAGCAGCAGAATATGTTCACACCTACCATTCTGCCACCAGGAAGCTGCACTTGACCGCTGAGTATTCCTGCTTCAGCATTACTGTGTGGAAAAATAAACACATATTGAGTTTTGAATGTTTTGGACCAAAGACCTCTGACAGACGTTAAGAAAGAGGGTCAAGTCAGCAGAGAGATGTTACAGAGTCCTGTATTAATTGTACGTCATTAGGTTCGTGGAGTTCAGTCTTAATGATACGATGGCTGCCTGATTACTTACACACTGTGCTGTTTGGCAACAGCACACAAAAGAGCTTACAGAGTAGAAGAATGTATTTATGTGAGTATTTATGCTCCTGCTGTCTCAGGTTGAAAAACAGACAGGGTTAGCCCATCAATGGCTTTGCAGAAATGAAATAACCTTGCAGTTTGGCTGGTATGGAACACCTGGAAAATAGCCCTGATGACAGTCAGAGAGCATTGCAACACAGCCTTATTGCTAGAATGTATACAAAAGATAGCATAATAAGACCTGCAAAGCTAATTCACACACAGAGAGAAGTTAAATGGTTCCTGTTAAGAGAGAGTTTCATTTAATCTGTCATAAGAGTGCATGTTATTTCCTAGGGATCAAAAAAGATTATTTCAACTGGTTACTTTATTTTAACAAGAAAGATGATCATACCTCTCTCTCAGAATCTCCTGAAATGGACTCAGATCAACATCTTTTTACAGCAAATGAGAACTGAACCAGAAATCCAGACCTCAGCCTGAAGGAAAAGTGTGTCCATGAACCTGAGAAGGCATCAAACCTTGTCCAGCATGAACATAAGGAACAAAAACAGGAGGAGAAGAAACATCCCAAGGTGAGCCAGGAGTCACAGGCAACATACTGTGGCACAATGCTGCACCAGAAACTGCCAGCATAGAGGCATAGAGCTCAGGACTTTCTTAGCACTAGAGACTGTGATAAAGCATCCACGTAAAAGCAAATGAGAGTAACCAGAGTATGGGCACGCTGTTTTGGAAGGCAGAAAGTTTACTAGCATAGGGCAGCTTGTGCTGTAAAGGCTTCCGGGCCCAAACACATGCTCTGGCTTGTTTAGTTAACAAATCTAGACACTGCCAAAGTTTTGTGTCTCAACTAGTAACTGCTTTATTTTTTCCTCTCCAATTGTATCCTCCACGCCCCCTCTTCCAAGGTATTTACACTGCCTCCACTCCTATTCCTAAATTTCGCCGATTTTAACTAGAACTGGACATCTATGTACCTTGAAGAGGAAAGAATGAGAAGATTTTGGTACTTATGGAAGCTGAGCAAGAGGTCAGCTGGACTATATGGTAGGAAAAACTGAACAGAAGGCTTGGGGTAAGACCTGCCACAGTATGAGGTTCAGAAGTCCTGTAAGGAGCATGATTGAAGGGGTCGCAGCCAAGGCAGTACTTTCTTGTAGTAAACAAAGCACTTGTGCTGCCATACATTTTAGCCAAGAATAAAATCCCTCCTCTGACTCATACGAACATCTACCCAATATACAGACTGTGCAGCAAACATTAGTTTTTTTCCGTCTTTCTTTTTCTGACTTACACACGTGGAACAATTTCAGGGGTAGAGACAGAGGGACCTCCAAGACCTCTCTCTCAGCGTGCTTATAGACCAACTGCTAAAGATTTACCCTAGGAAGTGGTGGATAGAGAATCAAACCCTGGCTTCCAAACAGACCCACATAGTTTATGAGTTTGGGTCTCACATACCAGGCAATTGCTCTAACAAACACATTCTTAGGAAATGCAGCAAAGATAGAGGGTGTAGAGGGTCTTCCATCTACAAGAGCTGAATATGAAGACAAGTGCTGGGGGCAAAGGACCTGATCCCTCCTGGATCAGGTCATCCAGAGAAGGATGCCAGGAGGCTCCTGGTGACTTTACGTGCTAAACAGTGCAAGACTCCTGCCAGGACTTACTGATACTGAATCTACCCATTGGCAGAAAAACATGTGTCTATTGATTTTCACTAGTGGACTGTCAGTATCTCCAGAGCAGGAGGTATGGGTTTGAGAAGGTTTTCTTGAAGTTAAGAACCTAAAATGGCTGGTGGACCATTTTACCATTTCTGTTATGCAACTGTACCCCTCTGCATGCCTCCTTCCCGAAGGAGGGACTTTTATACATGCCTGTATAAAACACAGGCATGAAAATGAGTTCCTCCAGAAAGAGCTGCAGAAAGCCTACAAATTATTATTTTTCAAATGGTTCCCTTTTTATTAGAATTTATGGCACACACAGGAAAGCCATTGGTTCATGTTGTGCCAAATATGAGAAAAAATGTCCACATTTTAAAAGCGAGGGTCATTAATAACTGAATAACCACTAAAGAATGCTGGATTATTAATTTCTCCAAGTCTTCCAAAACTTCTAGGAAGACATGACTGAAACCACTTGTCTGAATCCCTCAACAGAGCAGTCCCTAACCATACTGCTGCATGGCTTGTGAGGACTACAAAGAAAAAGGTCAGGTTTTAAGGTCTCTTGTGACCTTAAGATTTATGAAAACCTGCTTTTTCAAAAAGCAGCAATGTTGACCCTATGTGAAGTAGGAGAATTTCTTTAAAGCTATAATTTAAAACTCTTTGAGAACTTTTTTAAAAAGTATGTGCTTTCATATGCCAATTGTTTTGTATCGGTTGGGGAAAATATTATGAGAATATGATTTAGTTATATATAAAATCCCACTGTGGAATAGCATAAAATCATAGAAGGGTTTGGGTTGAAAGGGACCTTTAAAGGTCATCTAGTCCAAGCCCCCCTGTGATGAGCAGGGACATCTTCAACTAGATCAGGTTGCTCAGAGCCCCATCCAACCTGACCTTGAATGTTTCCAGGGGCATCTACAACCTCTCTAGGCAACCTGTTCCAGTGCTTCACCACCCTCATTGCAAAAAAATTTCTTCCTTATATCTCATCTGAATCTACACTCTTTTAGTTTAAAACCATTACCATTTGTCCTATTGCAATAGGCCCTATTAAAAAGTCTGTCACCATCTTACTTATAAGCCCCCTTTAAGTATTGAAAGGCCACAACAAGGTCTCCCCGGATATATGCATTGCTTTTATGTATGTACTTATCCATTAAAGCATGAAGAGTTACAGAAATCTTCAGTGTCACATCATTGATTAAATTTTGCAGGCACATCTACCTGGGGCTCAACAGTTGGCAAAATCCATTAAATCAATACAACCTGTTCTGCAAGGGGGACGCTCTGAAAAATCCAATTGATCTAAAAAGATTTTGGTTGTCTAAAGCAACAACTGAGAACTTCTGGGCATGTGTGCACAATGGTCCCCTCTTAACAGACTGGTAATTGTCATGCCCTAACCCTCCTACACTTGTTACCAGGAATCACCACAGTTATGGGAACAGAGTTCCAGCACTCCCCATCCTGCCTGCCCACATGACAAGAAATTGCATATTAATCATTCAAAAGCTTATGTCAGGTCATAGGACGGGACTGACATTGTCATGTGATGAAACATGCAAGCAGTCCCTGCGTTATCATGGAATGTTCTCCTGTGTGACTTTGAATGTACTATATTTTTCTATCATGTTTTGCATTTTTTATGGCATCATCTTTGAATCTTTTTGAGAAAAAAAAAATTTATTTTCCTCTTCTCTATTCAGTGTGTTGCTACTTTCTAATTGGCCTGAAATTATTTCCCCTGATCCACTTCCTCACTCATGCAGCTGAGTCTTGTTTGCTTGCTTGTTTCTGCAGCTGCAAAAATCAAATAGAAGTCTTTTCAACTGTAAAAGCACAGCTATGGGAAGATGGGTGTAGCACATGCATGACTTCTAGTGACTGCTGCGTAAATGGTAGCAATGCAATACAAGTTCTCAGCATTAAGGAAACTGGATACACTTCTTATATTTCTGCCCAAATCCATCACCTGGTTAATTCTCAGGACTACGAAGTACCAGTGAATATGGATTAGGCTTTTGAGGCAGGAATAATAAATTGCATAAATATAACATAGGAAACAGCCACTGAAGTAAACTGCGGCAAGGAACATTCACGATAGGATCTTGGAAAAACATCTTATGATCATGATAGTGAAGCAACTGGGATAGATAGCACAGGGACATCTCCATCATTTGAAGGTGGTGGACAGGTCTTCCTTGAGAACAGGTTAGGGAAACACACTTTGGGAGTGACCTAGCTTTAGCTGTCTAGCTGCTGTGAGGAACAGGATGGACTAGAAGCCCTCTTGAGATTCCCTCCAGCCCTGTGATTCTATAATCCCTCATTTCCTAGAATTTAGTCATTAATAAAATCATCACTGTTGCTTACTTGACCTTAGAGGCCTCTTCCCATATTTGCTTATTCAAGCATTGTCTGGCCACATACATCTGTGTGGCAATTATAAGAGTAATTGTACCTGTAAAAGCCTGAAGGGGAGATTGATTGTAGCTTGCGTGAGTGGATGTCAGCAGTCTGGCTGAGACTCCAGCCCCCTCTCCTGCCCTCCCAAGCTTTTCATTTTGATGTACTGTAATGTGTTTTTTAAAAATCCATTATTCCCATGCTCTAAACCAGAAGTTTCACCTCAGCCACCACCTTAGTGTGTTACAATACAATTCAAAAGAAAGGATTAAGTAAATTTAACCCGAGCCTGAAGTTGGCCTGCTGGCTGTAAAAGCTGTAGCAGGTTGCCTGTATTACCCTCAGCTGGAAGCACGGAGGCTGTACTATGCTAGTGTTGTCTGCGTCCTTGCACGCTGTATTCTTTTTTAATTTTTAACTGTGATTGCTCTGAAGTTCTAAAGTGTGGCACAAATTCAAATGACACAACCACACAAATGATGATATTGTCAGTTCTACATTTATTTGCCACCATTCTTGGACTCTATCTGAGAATACCCAATCAGTTAAAAAAAAAAAAAAATCCCTCCTAGAACATTTTTAAAACTTAAAGCTTACTTTGTACCTTCTCCTCTGTATCTTTTGTAACCTGTCTCCTGTAGTTTGACTACCCTTCACTTTTAATTTGGCCAATATGCTTTATTTCTTATGCTTTTAAACAGATTGTTTGTATCATGAGTACAAAGATGCAAACTGATTACTGGAAAAGAAACTATGATTTTGCCCTGGAAACAAATAATGTCTTTTTGTTTCATGAAAAACTTATGTAGAATAATTCACTTTCAGAACAGACTAAGAAACATGCTGAGCATATTGAAAGATTCATCTAAATCTCAGAAGCTGTAGCCCAAAGTCTTTACAGTAGACATCTTACATTAAATTCTTTTTAAAAATCTCTTATTATAGAAAGTTTTATAAGAAGGATCAGCAACTGAAGGACCAAATCTTACAAAGATAAAGCATCAGATTTAAACTCAAGCAAATGGATTGGTTAAATGCAAGGCATATTTGAAATAAGACATAAGTAGCATCTATCCATGTCCAAAATGACAATCCTAAAATTTTTGTTTATTTGCTTTCTGCTATTGAAAATACACAAATTCTGGGGCTGCTTATGTTTGGTTTTCCTTTAGTATTCCCTAGTTCTCCACATTTCTGCTTCTAGGCATGTCTAGAAATGCCTCAGTATTAACAGATCTGAGCAGTTCAGAATGGAGCTAACACAAAAGATGTTAGCTCCATTTAGAGCTAACAATTAATGTTCCTCTAAACATCTGAGGACTTGCTGAAGTAGATGCAGTCTGAGATCTGTTAATGTACATGTGCAAGAGAGGGCTCCTCACAGTGGATTTTTTTTTTTTTATCACAGGCACTGGAGCAGATAAAACTCTCCCTTCTTCCTTTTTGGGTTTTTTTTTTTAGTTTTTAGAGCAGTTATTAGGGTGTGGGAGACCAAGGTCCATTTCCTTCCTGTACGTAGCATGGCATTGAAGGGATTCTACTGCCCATTGCAGGCCCCTCTGAAAGATGCCTGAAGCATTAGCCAGAGCAGACTGGAAAACAACCCTTGCTGAAACTATCCCATTTTGCAGAAACATTCAAAATTTCTTGGCTAAAAAATGAATCCGCTAAGCTAATTGTTCAGTACTCATGGGAGAAGAAGACCTGGTCTCTAGTCTGTGTTTCCAGGGCCGTATTTCATTCTGTGAAAGGTTTGCACAAGTTATTGTTATTGAAAGGACTGCAACTGAGTCCTTTCTTTTTCCAGAGGGTTTCCTAAATACTTAGCACAAGAAGTTCCTATCTTCTCTAGATCAGTAAGAGTTCAGTGAGGACTAGTTCATGGTGGACTACTGCCAACAGAAGGGGAGTACAACCCTCCTGACCCCTCCTTCACACAACACACGTACAATAAACCCAAGACAGAAATATGAGTGTGAAACAGCAGGGAGAAAGGAAACCAGCTTGTCTTTCCCATATATGAACTACTGAACTTGCTTATAGAGGAGAGAGGGTAGGGAAGAGGGGCCAGGACTGTAACGGCTTCTCATGCTCCAACAAACTCTGTTTAAAATAAAGCAGTGATCCTTGCTTATTTCAAGCTTGTACGGACTATTTTAAGGAGAAGGGGACACAGCACAGTGGTCAAGACCTTTATGTGACCCTGAGTTAGGCATCAAGGACACAGAGTGGAATTCAAGACATAGCCTTATTTTTGAGTATTTTCCAGCTGACTACTACTGGGGTGCAATTTCTGCGACTGGAGCCCTCCCTGGAATGGCCAGTTCTCCCATGCGCTGCTTAGGGAAAATATGGTTGTGAGTGCTGCTACATTGCCAGCTACAAAGTAGATGTTGCAATGATGTCCATAATAGCAGCTATGCCCCTACTTTGAATCTAGTCTTTAAATCTGAATGAGGAAAGCAGTCCTGTTCACTGATATTCATATCCTACCGGAGAAGAACATGACATCAGTGAATGGGGAAAAAAAGCAAACTAGAAATGTTTTGTCATTCCTTCATTACCATTCCTAGTCTTAGAGATTTTAAAACAAATCCACACACGTGGCTTACAAGCAGATCAGTAATTTCACATAGCAATTGTTTCAGAACTCTGACAGATAACCTAAACCTCTGGGTTACAGGCAGTATAAGCATGTTGGTGTTCTCTGGAGGTGCGCAAAGTTTTGTACTGTTGGGAGAAATCTTGGATTACAATGGTGTTAATCTAAATATGAAGGAAGATTCTCAAGCGACAACAATTTATACAATTATGCCTCTATGAGCTCATGTGCCTGCCATCTGGGATCTACCTCCCATCTTATTTATGATCACCGGTAGACAAAATTCTGATTTGGCACAAAGATCAAAACCGTGTGGCAAAGTTGTTCTACATCACATTTTTAAAGAGGCATGTGAGTATAATGTGCTATGTTTCCACAGAAGCTCAGTACTAATAGCTGTCTGGACCAAAAGGCTATTAAGCAGGGACACTTAGGCTAACAGCCCTGTAGTTACGAGCACTTTGCAGCGCACTCTTCAAGATAATCAAGTCATCTTGGGGCTGAACATCACAAATGTGCCACTTGGAGTTAGGTTTAACAGAGACAGATGCAATTTACAACAAGCAGCCTATTCCTAATTATTCTGTTATATGCTTACTAAGATGCCAAAGGCAGAAATCCTTCATCCAGCTCCCAGCATCTTAAAATGGGAATGCTAACCAAGAGGGGAGCCTGGAAACATGTTGAGATGTGATATTCTGGCTCCAGTGAAGCTGTTTAAGAAGTAACAGTGATCAGCTCTTTTTCCTTAGCTTGGATACTTTACTTATTATTGTTTTCAGTGGGTTAAAAATCCCTAGGATCATTTCAGTGAACCTAGGTTAGAGAGGGATATTCCATGTGAATTTATGCTGACAGACCCAAGGAGGTG
Organism: Pygoscelis adeliae; assembly: GCF_000699105.1. NCBI lineage: Eukaryota > Metazoa > Chordata > Aves > Sphenisciformes > Spheniscidae > Pygoscelis > Pygoscelis adeliae. The sequence goes on from NW_008824551.1 coordinate 1,412,766, forward strand.
GTAACTTTTGGGGAGGGGCAGTGTTAATCTGCTAATACAAAACTTTTCACTTATTGAGCTGAGGCCAGAAGACTACATCTGATCATAACTGACACAGTGGCTAAGGAGGTCCAAGGGCTGGGAGAGTGCTAGTGTCATGCCACCATGGAATGAAGAAAGTCAAGCAGGGTAATTGCAACAGTTGGCTAATTAAATTATAACAATCCCGGGGGGGGAGGGGGGGAACAAACACACAACCCCCCTGAAACCATGGAATACAACAGCAGAGGAATTAAAGAATAGAAATAGAATTAATGCTGATAAACAGGCTGTGAAGGAAGGCAGATCTTATCAGACACATCTGATTTATTCTTTGACAGAAGTGCAACTGATCATCTATAAAAGGTCTGATTTTCTAACACACCAGGCCATCCAGTTTGGGGTGGTTATCCAAAGAAACAGATCCCCAAGAAAGTAATAGCTCCACCCTTTCTTAAAATTCAGCTAGTCTGATCTCTAGGCTCTAAGAACTCGCCTTCAGATAACCCCTCTAATTGTTTTAAAGGCAGTTTCTCAGCAACAATTTGTCTTCATTTTATTATCCTGCATTTGACCTCAAGTTTTTTGTTGTCCCTCAGAAACTTAAATGTCACACTGCCTTGTTAGTCTTTCAGCTACAGTAGTATGTCAAGTGTATGGGTATAAGATTGGATAAAAATTGGCATTTTGCTAACCTATTTGTTGGGCAGTGACCAAACATTTATATTCTATTTTTAATGATTCTCCACCTATTCCTTCCCACTGTTTTTATTTTTCCTTATTCTGGTTTTCTTTTATTGCAGTCTGCATTTCTCTTGTTTCTTCGTGCTCAGTTTCATATCTTTTTTTTTTCCTACTTTTCTCTTGCTCTCCCTTCACCCTTCTTTCTGCTCTGTTGTGCCCCATTTTTCAGACAGGGCAGCTCCCATTACTATAATACAGTGCAAAAAATTGCAAATGGTTTGGAACTTTATGAATATTTCAGTGTTACACCCAAACCTTGAAATGTATTACTGGAGAAGAATAAGCCAGACTAAAACCAAATTACTTTTAAAAAGCACTGCTGTAGAAACTGAAATAGTAGATCAGTGTGAACTCATAATTACCAGTTGCAAACAGATAAAATAAGGCAGATAGGAAGAGTTCAAACAGCAACTTTTTGAATATCTTATATAACCACTGAATTTTCCAGTGGCTGCACAAGAATTACATCTCACAGTGACTAGACAAAACAAACCCAATGGTACCATTGGGACATAAAGTCAAATATACAAATCGTGACTAGTGCAAAGGGCTGATTGTCATACATTCTAAATTACCTAATACTAAAATGCTTTTGTTTTGCTTAAAGATCATGTTAGTGTCATTGTTGTCTGCATGACTTTTAAAAGCTCGTCTCTCTGAAGGGGGTGAGTCAGAGAGCACACTGAAGTTGCAATTCGCTTCCATTTTTATGGGTCAGGTAGCAAGGAGTAGTTTTCCTTGACTCTTCATGCTAAGCACAGATCAGTCTTAATAATTCTGGGACCTAAAGCTTCTTTGCTGTTAGTTCACACAGGGCTCTGAACTCCCTATGACTAATTTTTGCATTAAAAAAAAGCTGGGAAAGTGAGCTATTACCTTAAGGCAACTCAGCTGCTGCCTATTTGTCAGGGTGCAGCGAGGGCAGGCTGCTCACTGAGGGAAAGTGAGACTCCAGGTTCAGCCAAGAGTTCAGATTGCCACATCCACATGGCAAGCGCTATGGACAAGTGCACAGCAATGAGGCAGGCCCAGGATCACACCAGGAAGTCGTGTCAGCAAGTCAGGATGAAGACCAGGTCTGGAGACAGTGAGCAGGGTAAGCTGAAGTCCAGTGAGACCCAGCCAAGTACGAGTGACAGACAAGTCTGCGGTCAAGATGGAAAGTCCAGTGTGTGGGCCAGGGTCAGGATCTGGATCAGTGGGGTAGGTGGGCAGGTACAAGCATGGCTGCAATGCAGCTCAGGTGGAGACCAAGGGAGAGAGCTTCAGCATGAAGGCAGCTCCCAAGGGAAGGACAGGGGACCTCTGCTGAGTCTTGTCTGTTTCTTCAGTACAGCTCCCATCAGTGAGCTGGGCATGAATGCAGTCAGCCAAACTCCCAGAACAGAGGGAGCATGCTCTGGGCCCCAACACTATTCATTGCAAATGGAGATATCTTTATAGGCAGATACAAAGGACACCCCAATTTGTACAGCACAGCAATGTCAATCTAAGGGAGGATAAGACTCCATATTTGGGAGCTAAGGGGCAGCATTCATGTAGTGCCCGAATTTTCGTTGAACTACAGACTATATCAGCTGTGAACTGAAACTGAAAATGTAGAGCTAACAGTGCTGAAATTTTTAATAGAAACGTAGGCTTTGGAAGCCTGTAAAGTGTCCCTTATGAATGTGAGTTGTTAAGCACTTCAGGAATGATTCCATTCAGCAGTCACTTAAAAGAGAACATTTGCATTGATTCCCACAGGAGATATTTCAGAAGCAGATCACCAGGATGTGTAACCTGTATGCTTTAAAAAGGTAATGGTCAATGGTGCAGTTGTCATATATAACTGTACACTACAGAAGGACTTTGGTAGACTTTATCAGCGTAGGAAACCAGTGAAAAATATACCCTCAGTTAGGAAAACACTCCGACTTTGGGCTTGTGACTCCCATGAATTATCATTTGAGTCTAGTAGTTGGAGGAAACATTATTCATACTGTCAAGATTTAGTCCTTTCAACTGAATTCTCTGATTAGCCCAATTAGCTATAGAAAGTGGGTAGTTTCAAAAATTTAGTAGATTGCTGGAGACTGAGACTAAGCACCCAGAAATGCACTGTGGAGAAAAAACATCCAGAGTCTCACAGTAAAAAACAACCACCAGAAAAATGAAAATGCAAGAGGTTGGGAGATTGCTGCATATGACAGTTGACATTACTGTTTCCCAAGGAAATTCCTGGCTGAATTAGGTAGGATCTATTCCTTCATAACTAATTTCATCTTCATTGTGAAATTTTTTCATCTTTCCTGCTGCCTTTGGAAAGTGTAGCGTGCAGAGCAAAACAGTAAGCCTTAGCAATGAAAAAAGGGTTAAGAACGTCCAGGAAAACAGAGAACAAACAGGTTAGGGGCCGATTTGAAGCCTGCAGTTGACTCAAAATGTAGAGGGGGAGGAGAAAAAGAAAAATGGAGACGAGCCAAGGAGAAGAGGAAACTGCTTTCTTTCCTGTCCCCCATGAACCTTACTCATCAGAAGTGCCCCTAGAGTAAGCCACATGCATAAGCAGTGCTCCACAAGCAGGAAGTCGGTGTCTCGTCCCTGACACAAAGATGTTCAGAAGCACAGTCAGACATTGTCAACAGAACGATAACATCTAATCATTGAGATGTCTGCCTAAGTTTGCAAGGTGGGAAGTGAAAGTAATTATGGCATATGAACAAGGCTGATTTTGTGCGCAAAGGAATGCTAATTTTGCTAATTTGGTATAACTAAGGAACCACGTTAAGAGCTAGTGAGATAAAATGAGCAGCTAGAGAAGCTCCTGAAGATAGTTTACTTCTGTAGAAGGTTACTATCTGGTTAGTGCTGATTCAGAAAATCACAGAAAGACTTAGGCTGGAAGCAACTTCTAGAAGTCATCTAGTCCAACTCCCTGCATCAAGCAGGCCTACCTCTTAATCTAAATCAGGTTGTTTAGGGCCTTGCCCTGATGAATCTTGAAAACCTCCAAGGACAGCGATTCCACCAGCTTTCTGGTCAATCTGTTCCAGTGCTTAACCACTCTCATTAAGACTTTTTTCCCCCTTCTCTTTCATTTCTATACTTAGATACGTCTTTTGCCTACACCTACATACACATTCCCTTCTTCTCTGTCCTGACCGAGGTTTCTGCCGGCCATTATGCTAAATGCAGATATGACAATGTGTATACCCAAGTACTGAGGAAATGAATCTGTAGGAGAGGGCAGCTAGGGATATCTTCTTATCAGCTATTGTTTTTGCAATCCTAGAATAGAGCTCTTTCTTCTCCATGCACAAGAATTTTGTAGGCCACGTAAAGCTGATTGATTGCTTAAAGAAAAGTATCGTTGAAAGGATTAAAAACAGCTGAGCTGAATTGCAAAAAACAACGCATTAGACCAGGTCTGTAGCAGCCATATTTACAGCAATGCCTGAATTTTAACATTTAAAGAATGACAAAATTATGATTTCTCTACCATTTCAATAGGACAAAAGAGCTTACTTCACAAGAAGAAAAAAGTTATTAAAGATGAAAGCCTTGTGATGAGAAAGAGAAATGACCTTTTAATATTTTAAGTGACATAGCCGAAATCTTTCAGAAAGGCAGGACAAGATACATTCTGTTTCCTCACTTTGTCTAAAAAATTAAACATTTATAATCTGAAACAGTTGCCTGTTTGTCACCCATCTGTAGCTTATGAAGGAACAACCGCATTAATTTAGCGCAGGCATGTCAAATATAAACAAGTGGGTGAACTTTTAAACATATTTAATTTATCCACAGTAGGCAGCACCTTCTTTTCTGCTACAGTATGTTTTTCTCCTTCCCTTTCCCCCAAAATCTGCTGTCCCCTTTGCCTATCCAAATAAATAAAAAAGTTGTTTAAATTAGTATTGTAATATACTTGTGCACTGACAGGTTCGCTTGCCTGCAAAGCAGATCCACACAGAGCCAAGATCCTGCACACACACTTCCTTGGGCAGCAGGTCAAGGAAAACACATGAGCATCTTGGCGTGTTGACAAACCAGCATACCTCCAGTCTGGAAGGTATGGCCATGCCTTTTTGGCTGGCCACTCAGAGGCATGCTTACTCTGACTGGTCAGCTAGCTAAGAATCACACTTCCCTTCTCAGTGGATGATAAGCCAAATGGCATAAATTATCTGTCAGTGAAAAGTATTGCTTACTGAGCTATATTCTACACATGGGCCATACATCATGCAGAAATTATTCCGTCAGCTGTCTGGTATACCTCAAATCACAGCACTCTCCTGACTTTGTTCTTGTTTGAAATAGTACATTTCTTTTTAAAAGACATTATTGGTTTTATTGTCTTTCAGACAAACATAAAACAGAAGTTTCTCCACAGTTGGAGGTAGACTGATGCAATAAAAATTGTACTGAGGGATTAGCATAAGGGTATCTGTATGTTAAACTGCAGTGATTGTCAGTCTTGCAAGCATATGCGGACTGTATTTTCACAGGAACATTTCTCTAAGGATATACTATTGTCACTGGAATAATAATACATTTACAACTGCTTATAAGCAGCACATGGCCAAGGTATAAGGTACATTACTTTTAATGAGCACCTTGTCTTCCTTTATTTACTAGATTGAAAAATCTGGTATCAGTTTATTCTAGAGGAGGGAATAGTTTCAGAAACCAAGCTGTTTCCAAACTAGCTTTGCATGCACAGATGACCTGCTTTGCCATTACTCCCAGTGCATTGCAACTACATAGCTTCTGATTTGGAAGTATCTTGCATCTGACCAGATCAAGACGAACTCAGGGTAAAATTCTGCAAGGTCATGTGAATTTGCAACTGACTGAGATAGGTCTCCTACAACCTTCTTGGCTACCACAATTGACTGTGGTTTGGAATCCCTTACTACAGCATACTTTGGATTTACCTTACATGAAAAACACAAGAAGCAGGTGATGACTTCAGCCAGCTTCAGCTCTAGAATATATGCAGATTAATGCTTCCTTTTAGATCAGATAGATGGAGCTGAAAATCCAGGAAGAAATTTGCATAAGAAGAGAATAAAAAAAGCAATGATAAAATGGAGCAGAATATTTTAGCCTACCAATAACATTTTGAGTTAGTCATTTGAAGAGTTTCAGAAGGCTTTTTAGGCAATTCATGAATGCAAGTCCATGAGTGCACTAATAGGTCTAAATTGCCTTGACCAGCCTCACTTGGGACCTCCACCCACACAAGCTCTGCAGATTGGTCCAGGAACTCCATTTAAGCTCAGGCTTGGTCCTTCAATCCTAGACAGAGCTATGTTGCTTTTGTAGGTGAAAAGCATAACTTACATTGTTAATGCTTACAGGCTGCACATAATTGATTGTGGATGGCTGCCTGAAATTGAACTTTTGAATTCTCAGACAGGAACCTGCTAGCTGCAACTGATACAGGCTGGTTGTAAATTTTGGTAACAACTAAACCAAAGCAGCACATTCTGAATCCTCTGATTAATGAAGGGACATGAGACAAAACCACCTGCGCATAGACTATATAGGTTCTAGTGAACGCAGCTCTGCAGGGGAAGCAAGCGTGTAGTCATCAAGTAGAGTAATGGCTCTATTCTCTTTTTTTCTTAAACAAACCCCAGATCCACTATGGGCTGTTGTTTACTCTACTTTGTCTGTGACGCCTGTAGTTGTACGTATCCTCTTCTCTGTTGCTGGCAGTGTCTCCTGAATGGACTTCAGACCTATTAGCTTCTCTTCAGCCCTGCCTCCTTTTCTTTCTTCATTTCTGGGTGCATGTCTTCCTCCTCCTGACTGGGATCCCTGAGGGGATAATGGACCTGATGAATCACTCCGTTTTGGTGGAGCCCTGCTATGACCCACCCTGCTCAGATGTGGGGGGACTGCACCCTTGTTGGGGAGAGCGGTACCCCTACCTGCACTGCAGTCACCCTCTGCTATTGCTGTTCCTCCCTTGTGGAGCAGTCCTGCTCTGGCTGTTTCTTGATGGTACCTCAGAACAACAAACCTGCCTACACAGCTGGAGACAATGAACATCATTGACTAAACTTGCTGTGCTCCTAGAAATCAATTTCCTGCCATTTCCAGGCACAGTACAGCCCACAGGAAGTCTGATATATTTTGAGTACTTGCTTTGTTTTAACCTTGATCTAGGGAGGGTATGAGTTAGAACTACTGAATTTGGGAAGAAACTTGGTGTGCCTTCATGTGCCAGGACGGCAGGGGCTAGGAGAAAGATTCAAGAGTCACCAGGAACATTTTGTTAAAACAGAGAAGAAATGGAACAGAACAAACTGGAAGAGTTTGACAATGGAACAATAGAAATCCAACAATATGTGAAAGTACAGCAGTTTCCCATCATTTATTGGCAAGCTAACACTAAAAATCTCAGCTTAAACCCAGCTGCAAGACATGGGGAGAAAGAAATACCTGTGGTTAGTCAGACTGTGAACTAGCAGTTTGAAAAAGTTATAGAAGAGGCAAATATAATGCTAAGATGCATCAGGCAAACTATTTCCAGTTTTCCACTTTGAATGCTATTATGTAAGAGCTCATCCAGAATATTGCCTGTAATTCTGGCCACCCACTTCAAATTCATCTATTTTGAGTCAGATATAGTTAGCAACATAACAGGATCTCCATTCTATTCTATATTTTTTGAGAAAATACAGTGATTTAACTGGTTCAAACCTAACAAGATACAGGCTGACAGAAAATTAAAATATAAGGGTAGTAAACAAGAGAAGGGAGAAGTTATTTGTGCCAGAACTTGATTCCGTTGGTGCAAGATCACTTGAACATCAAGCAGTGATGTAATAAGATTGAACATCAAGCATAAATTAGTAAGTTTAGTCCAATAGTTAGAAGACCCTTTTATAATATAAAACAAATGAATGAGCACAAGAAGACTAAAGGACATTCAAAGGACATTTTAAGGAAACATCACATCTCTCAATGTATCATATTTTTCTCTTATTTTCACAGTTCCTTTTTCTTATACATCAAGTATTTTAATTCAATGATCTGGTCTTTTTAGCTCAATATACCTTTACTTTTTCCAATCTAATGCAGCAAAATATTCTTTCCCTTGCTGTATCAGAGAGAAATGGATATAATAAAGACAACACATTTTAAAACTGAGATAATTAATATTGAATATGGAGTATCAGTCCACTCCCTAATATAGGACCTGAAACATTCTTTTACATTCTGCTGAATTTCTCAGACAATATTCCTCAGAAAGACAAGCCATATCCAAACCTTCGGTCAACAGAAGGGCCTCTCCATCACCTCCATCTTTATTATCAAAAAAATGCAATTGGGTAATAGATTAAAATAGAAAAAGCTTCTAATAAAAAGAAACGTTTTAACATACCATCCACTGCAAACTGTGGAGAGAACCACCTGAGAGGAAACAACTTTAAATTTCTATGTATTTGTGTATGATAAAAGAAAACACCTTCTGAAACTTTGAAAATCATTAGGAGAGGAGGACAAGTGACTGAACATCTTCAATCATCTGTTTAATGTCTCAATAAACAGTCTGTATGATAGGACAGGGTACATGCTCAACAAGCTTGTGGATGATGCCAAGCTGGAAGGGCTTGGGAAGAGCAATCAGTATTGCTTCCCCAAGAGACAGGACTGCCATTCAGAAGGACCATGACAACTGGAAAAGTGAGCCAACGGGAAACTTGTGAAGTTCAAATTGTTTGGGGAAAATATGGACAAGGAAGAATCCTAAATTTGTACATACAGTTGTGGATTCTGAAGTGAGTATGACCCTTGTGAAAGAGTTCTTGGGGTTATAGTAACACTTTGTGAAAACATCAGCTCAGTGCTTACTGTTGGTCAAAAAAGAAAATCACGTTTTAAGACCTGTTAGGGGGGAGAGAGAGAGAGGGGGGGAAAAAAAAAAAGCCAGTAAGCATAACCCCATTGTACAAATCCATATGAGATCTGTATCTTGAACTCTACATGTGTTTTTGCTCCTGACTTTGAAGAAGGTTGTAGGAGGGGAAAAAGAAAAGTGGTAGAAAAATAAAGAGTATCAGAATATTGTGTTGATTTTGTACATGAATAGCTAATAAAACATGATTATTTAGTCTGTGAAGAGAGGTGACTGGGGAGAAAAATGTGCTAGAGACCTATAAAATCAAGCATGGCCTGCAGAGGGTAGGAAGCTGTTCTCTGTCTCTTTCAGTAACAACAAGGAACAGCAAAGGAAATTAGGTGCAACGCTTTCAGAACAACAAAAAAAACCCACTTTGCAAAGGGTAGATTTAAGACATGTAGCTCCTTGCCACAAGAATTGATGAGTTTTTAGAGTTCCTGTAGGGTTAAAAAGAGATTGGAAGATTTCTGGTGTGAGGAAAAAAGACACCAGTGGCTATGAAACACGAAAGATGTTAATTGTGTTAAAAGAACAAAGGCAGCTGGGTGAGTATTTGGAGTATGCTTGTCTGCTCTCTCACTCCACCATAAGCACCTTCCACTGATCACTATTAGAGGTGAGATACTGTGTTAGATGGACCTCTGATCAAACACAGCTATGCTTATCTAGTTCAGCTCTCAATCCTTGATGGATCCCTTGTTGTGATCCTCTTCCGTGTTAAGTGAAACCATGACAATCACAACCTACTCTTCCCTTTGCTGCACACTCGTTTTCACTCAAAGGAAGTCTAGGCATGCGTCCTGCACGTGCTAAAAGAAGTGCCTAACATGGATAACCAAAGCAGCAGGAGGCAGGGGGAAAGTGCAGCGTGCAAGCAAAGATTAATTCAGATGTAGTCGGTGTGCTCTAACCCTCACTCCAGAATCAAACCCTAATTCAGGAGAACATTGGAAATTTGCTTAAATGTATTGTGACTCATTGATGTGAAATGAGAAAGATAATAGCATCTGTTTTTCCCTTGATCTTTCCATTTCAATTGTGTTTGTGTAATACCTAACACAAAGGGAACACATCACCATTTGAAGCTTCTAGTGCTAGTACTAGTGTTATTACTATTATTATTAGATTGTAACTTTTAGCAATGAGGACTTATAACCTAGAGTGCTGAATGCAAGCAGCAGAGGAGGAGGCTGTAATTCAGTTCAGGCAATTATTTCACAGATGAGTTCCTTTCTAGCATCCCAGGTGTAACAAACCTATTTTTCAATGTCTCTTTTCTTTTAATTCCTACTATTTAAGCCTGATTCCCCTTAGGAAAAAAAAAAAAAAAGGCAGGTTTAATGCCTATAAGAATGTTTCTTACAAAGACAGAAACAGTTATGTTAAACAGCATTTTGGTATCCCTTTATAGTATATTTATCCTATTCTTGCATTAATAATGAGTTCGTTTGTCAAAGTAAGTCTTTGCTATCCTCCCTCAAGCCAATAATACAGTTCAGAAAATCAACCTATTGCATTTCCCTTGCTACACATACACCATGTTTAACACTAATAAAGAATGAGATTTTTTTCTGGAAAGTTTGCCAGTTTTTGGCTTCATCACATAATTAAAAGTAAAGACTAATTTTTCAAGATAAATCCGCAAGGCTTTTAGCAAAGGAATCATAGAATCATAGAATCATTAAGGTTGGAAAAGACCTCTAAGATCATCGAGTCCAACTGTCAACCCAACACCACCATGCCCACTAAACCATGTCCCTAAGCGCCTCATCTACACGTCTTTTAAATACTTCCAGGGATGGTGACTCACCCACTTCCGTGGGCAGCCTCTTCCAATGTTTAACCACTCTTTCAGTAAAGAAATTTTTCCTCATGTCCAATCTAAACCTCCCCTGGCGCAACTTGAGGCCATTTCCTCTCGTCCTATCGCTAGTTACTTGGGAGAAGAATGGGATGCAGCATCACCTCTCCTTGCGCTGTCCCTGCATGCACGGCACGAAGTCCTCCGGAGGAGCTCGCTGCCGTAGTCTCATTCCCTTTGAATCTCTATTTACGGTCTCTTATCTCCTGGTGGGTTTTTTTAAATACTATTTGCAGTAAATATCCCCAACTTGAAAAAGGGTTGCGATGCACATTAAAAAAAAAAAAGCCTGAGCTATATAAAACTCATGTATATGTCAGCTTTCATCTAATGTCAATTAAAGCACCTAGCGTAAACAAATCATTAATATAAAGCCCTTGATAAAAGCCTCATCTTCAGTGTCTCACAGCCACTGTAACATCACTTACGAATAATCATCCCCGGTCTTTCCCGCCCTCAACCCTCCCATAACTGCTCTTACTGACAAAAAAAGATTAGCTCTCCCCTGACCAGCGCTAACACCCGGGAGGCCTCACCGTGCCCCCGAACCGCTGCCAAAAGGAAGAAATAATACTTTTTTGGGTCCCTCTGCAGAGCCTTCCTACCCTCAAGCAGATCAACACTGCCGCCCAACTTGGTGTCGTCTGCAAACTTACTGAGGGTGCACTCGATCCCCTCCTCCAGATCATTGATAAAGATATTGAACTAGCCCGACATGCTCCAGCACCTCGACGTCCTTCTTGTAGTGAGGGGCCCAAAACTGAACACAGTATTCAAGGTGAGGCCTCACCAGTGCCGAGTACAGGGCATATGTAAATAATATGTTAATAAATGTGGTAAGAAGAAATTTCATTATAAAACTAAATGTTCAGCTTGAAAATGCATAGGGGGATAGTAAACAGCTTTTTTTTTTCTTTTGTTTTCATGAAAACAGGTTTTTAAAAATATTGTGCACCCCTTCATTTTTTCTAGGATAGGTATATCTAAGTTTTCATTTGTTTTTAATTACAGTATCAGTGGTTGCAGATAAGTGTTCTGGTTTGTGGAGTAATCATATGCTAACGCAACAAGTATTTCAGATCAGGGAACAACATTCATGTCATGTAATGTCTTAAAAAGATCATGATATGCTCACAATTCAGTGTGAAAATCCCAAAGCCCTCCTTGCCTCCTGGAAGCAGAAACATGCCAGCAAGAATTCACATGGACTCGTGCAAGAGATAGATAAATACCAAGTCAGAGGAAAGGGGTTCCTTTACTTACATGAACTTCTGTTTCCCTTCTCTTCTTGTCACAAGGTAAGCACTACCAGATGCAGATGTGAGGTGTACAGAGGAAGATCACTCTGAAGCCCATTGGAGTTCTGGTCCGTGTCCTTTGAAGATCAGGCATTTCGTGTCTACTTGCCAACATTGACTACTTAATAAAAGTTCTTACTGTGCTGAACAGGAGTTGTCTCAATTCATTGAATGGAAACATGAGTTTATTGTATCCTGTGGGTACGTCCACGTCTATTTCTGTATCTGGAACCCTAACCCTGGATTTATACAGAAATAAGAGATGGAACAGAGGTTAGGAGGAGTGAATTTCATTGTGATTGAGAGATATAATAATTGTAATGTACAATTCTTCATACCATTTCTAATTCATTGTTTTTATGCCCCATTTTTTTCCTCCAGTAATTATACTTTTCCCTAATCAAATGTAGAAGTTAAACCTATGACTACACATAAGTTCTCTGATCATTTAGATACAGTTTTTCCTCATTCATATTATTTGCCACATACATTCTTGGAAATCAAACTCTGCCTTTGTTGTTAAGATTTCCCAAACTACAAGGAAACTCTGATCCTAGAAAAGGCATTTTGCGCTTTCCAAGTAGTGAAAATCCTACTCATTTCTGCTAAACTTGAAGATTTTGGATTCCATTTTTTTCTTTTTCAAATTAAAAATAGATATTTGCAAAGATGGGAACATAAAATGACTGAAGATAACAATCCTCAAATCTAAATCGTAAAAGTATGCATTGTTTTTGAGAACTAACTGCAAATCAAGAAAAATATTCTCCCTTCAAGAAGATATAGCACCATCATCAGCTCTCAGCAACGCAAGAGGCTTTCATCTTTTAATGCATTTAAATGTTATGCCTAGTCCTGCAGTGTTTAATCACTCCTTTCTCATAAAAAAGGTTAGTATTTTTTAGAGACATCTTAGCCATCTGCAGTCTTGCCTCCCAAGAAAAGACATAGAAGAAGTAGGTGTGTAAACCCTTCTTTTTTTGTCCATTTGAAAGCATCTGCAGGACTCTAAGCATGAGATTTTTACCTGAGCAAGGACAAAAAAGTTCTAAGGGCAAAGTTACTTCAGAATTACTATAATGTCAAGAGGACTATTATGAAAATTGGAGGTAACTGCTCTGTATTTTATAAGAAAATAACCCTCAAAAAACACTTCAGGATCCATTTTTACATACTCCTCAAGTCTCTTTGATTTGCTAACTAAATCTGGGACATCAGAGCTACCCAGATCTGCATCTTATTACCAGGAGAGCAACACAACAGTTAAAAACAATTTAAAAGACCCCCCCCAAAATACGAAATATTATCTACCTATTCAGAATATGTTCTGACTTCCCTTCAGGGAAGCAGTAATTTCCTTCTAATCTGTGCAAGACACTGATCAGCTTCATAAAATGGCTGCACAACACAACTGAACAGGGATTTCGATCCTGGAGTGAATTTGAGAAGCCTCAAGAGAAGCTAAGGCAGCTACTCAAGATTTAAGAATGAGTTGAATTTTCCCCCTGAATGGAAAAAATTTTTCCCTGAATTGCTTATGATTTTTCAACTGACAATCCTCAGAAGCAGTCAAACTTTTCAAAATCCCATTCTTG
>NW_008824551.1:1429521-1439386 GCF_000699105.1 Pygoscelis adeliae
ACATGAGCCGACAGTGTGCCCAGGCGGCCAAGAAGGCCAACGGCATCCTGGCCTGTATCAGAAATAGTGTGGCCAGCAGGAGCAGGGAAGTGATAGTGCCCCTGTACTCAGCACTGGTGCGGCCGCCCCTCGAATACTGTGTTCAGTTTTGGGCCCCTCACTACAAGAAGGATGTTGAGATGTTGGAACGTGTCCAGAGAAGGGCAACGAGGCTGGTGAGGGGTCTGGAGAACAAGCCTTATGAGGAGCGGCTGAGGGAGCTGGGGTTGTTTAGCCTGGAGAAAAGGAGGCTGAGGGGAGACCTCATTGCTCTCTACAACTACCTGAAAGGAGGTTGTAGGGAGGTGGGTGTCGGTCTCTTCTCCCAGGTAACTGGCGAAAGGACGAGAGGAAATGGCCTCAAGTTGCGCCAGGGGAGATTTAGTTTGGATATTAGGAAAAATTTCTTCATCGAAAGGGTTGTCAAGCATTGGGACAGGCTGCTCAGAGAAATGGTTGAGTCACCATCACTGGAGGTATTTAAAAGACGTGTGGATGTGGCGCTTAGGGATGTGGTTCCGTGGTGGACTTGGTAGTGTTAGTTTTACAGTTGGACTTGATGATCTTAGAGGTCCTTTCCAACATAAATGATTCTATGATTCTATAAAAGAGTAATTTTTTTCAAAACTGGTTGTCAAAAGTATCTTTTCATTTTTATATCCAGCCTCCTTATTCTATTTGCATAAAAGTTAAAGGGCAGCCCCTGCTGGCCCCATGACAGCTCATAAACCTACACAGGCAAGAAGTATGCCATACACGCTCATTTTCTAAAGCATTCTGTTAATATCCAACTGCATGGCAAGTGGCAGAGAGGAGCCACCTCACCTCCTGCCTCTCCCTGTCAGAAACTGTACACCTTCCCCAAGCCTGGATCAGGATCCCATAGTCTCTAAGAATTCAGGAGCAATCTGATCTAACACGTAAATTAACCCTGCTTTTAGTAGGAGGTTGGACAAGGTGACCTCCCAAGCTCCCTTCCAGCCTATATTATTCTATGATAATATTCTTCCTGCTCTTCCCACCAGACCACTTCCCCAGCTAAAAGCTTAGCCCCACACTGCCACACCTACTCTCCTACCACCTATTCCCTACTGCTGAAAACCAAGACCTTTTCTCTGTTCCTCTCTCCATCCCAGCCAAGTCTTTCCCCTGCCTAGCGCATACATGGTCTAACCAGCTTCATTTTGCCACTTCTACACTATTCTGTCCTATTCCTAAACATTGAACTACTGAGAATGGAGCTCCTGACATTTGGCTAGGCACACATAGGGACTCTGAAACACAGCAAAATAGATTCAACGGCTGAAAACTAAGCACACCAAGTACCTGACAATCACCTGGTTAAGGTAACCTGCATGAGTCACCTACCTGCACAGAAGCACTCTTCCTGGGATCAGAGACCCTGCATAAGCAGCCAGGATCTCTTGCTATTAGACACTCATAGTAGCCACAGGCTGAGAAATTTTTAAGAGATGTGAGAAACACAAAATATTTTTAGGATAGTAAATTCTCACCCTGGAAATCACTCTATTTTTCTTGGCCTTTCTTTTTTATATACTCCAATATATTTTATTTTCTTTTAGCATTTTAAATCTTCCTAGGGTTTTATTTTTAGGATATTATCATGGCTCCCACAACTTCCCTAAAATATTTAGTGAAGCATGACTGATGCTTTTCCTCATTGATGGTTACCAGGCATGTACACATGGGAAAAAATCCTGCCTGATGCTCACAAAGCCATGCATATCATTCATGTGATCCCCAGCAATGTCAGGCCTTATCAAACTTCAGCCACACAGTCCCCTGTGGGAAGTTCCCTTAGAAATTGTACAGAAATTGGGACAAGAATCTCCTCTGAACAGGTTTTACATCATTTATATATCTGTGATACAAGGTCAGATATGGCTTTTAATCTTCAAGCAGTTTGACTTAACTCATGGGATTCCACAACTGTGAGCCCTTTCTTTCTACTGCATCACTTTAATATTTGAAGTGCAAAATCCTTTTGAAGTTAGGATGCTTTTAGTTCTGCCTTTGCTTATCAAGGGACCTCATTAGTGTCAGTCTTCTAAGTTATCAACAGGCAAAGAGAAGCTCCACGTGACTGTACTTTATTTCTTGGCACACCGCATTGTATGTTCGTTATGTAACTAAGATGCTTCCTAGCTTGAACCAATATGATTACAGAATCTTTAATTTGGCACAGTTGCATTCAAAATGGAATAAAGCCTTGCATGCTGTCCTGAAATTCTTAGCACAAACAAGATGGGGAAACATGTTGTTTCCTCTGTGCTTTCACATGAGTTAGAGTCCAACACAAAAAGCAAGCAGCTGAAGTAGGGAGCGGCCAAGTCTCTGGAGGGGAAGGTCCAAATCCACATTCCTTTTACGACCCCATACTGTCTTGTGCACCCTCAGAAATACCAAAAGAAGAGACTGATCAATTCTATACCTTGAAATGGAATCTAATATCGTACAACTGCCCTCAGCCACCAGGTAGGCTCAGTAATCACTACCCTCTAACAGTTCTTCACAAGAAGAGTAGAAACTCCCACGTTTTTAATCAGACATCCATGTTTCTTAGGGTACTGCTCGAAAGTAACTACCAAACACACTGCACAGGCAGAACTTCATCTAGTTCCTGACCCCCACCAAAGCGAAGTCTTCTCAGAGTCAATAGGTTATTGAAATTATGAGTGATGCAATCACAAATTCACGTATGATAGAAAACCTTAAAAAGACTTGGATCTGAGCTGTTTTAATGCAGGAGCTCAAATACATCTTGTTACAGAAGGGGTGAGTCTCTTACACCTTGCTTTGCAATATCAGGTACATGTGAAGAAATATTACCACTAGTAACTGCAAAAGTAATGTTCTCTATCCCCTCCAAAATTCCTTTTCACCAAAAGCAGACCAGACCCATCAAGGGCACCTGGGGCTTTCATCACCTTAAGCCACTGGTGGTGGCCTGCACTCTCATAGCCAGCCTGAACCCCGCCATCCAGCCCCAAAGTCTCTCATGCCATGCTATGCCATGTTCCTTTCCCAGTTCCCCATCCTGGCTCTATGTGCCCTGAAACAGCCCACTGACACCCCATAGCAATTAAAATCACTCTATATCAAGGTTCCAGTGAGCCCAGACATCTGTGAGGTCACACCTTACTGGGAGGAGAGGCTGCTGCCAGGGCCCTGATAGGTCTTAATGGCCCTGACCAGCCTCACCTGAGGCCTCCACCCACACACCCTTTCCACAGGGCCCAAGAGACTTATTTAAGCTTAGTCCTGGGCTGTCAGTGCCTGCCTGATCTCTATCGTAGGGGTGTTGATCTCCAGCTCAGTCACAGCTGTGCTTGGCTGTGAACCCCAAAACTCTGGCCCATGACCTGCAGGCTGACTTCCCAGTATGGACTCAGTCTTGCCTTGTCACCATGGTGCTGTCTGATGATCATTGGACTATGTCTGGCCCTGGTTACTATCGTTGGACCTGACCTGCAGATTGAATTTTTGGCTTGACTTTGGCCCTGCCTCATTACCATGCGCTTGCCTGAGGATCTGGACTCTTGGCTGAACTTGGCAGCCACCTCTTTTCCTTGATCACTTTGTTGGGTACTGTGGGACTGGGCATTGGCTGGAGTGGCCCCTGTTTTGCTGACCATGTTTTCATGTCCCTGAGGGGGCAGCTGGCCTTTGCTGCTGCTCCGACAGGTGGAAGGGTTTGTGGAAGGTGGAAGTCTTACTTGCATCATCCTGATACAATGTACTCACAATGCACAGTTCATGGTTTTTACCTGATTTAAAGCCAGTTCCTTGCCCCATCACTGCCATATTCCATTATGATCCTTTCCTCCAAGCTACTTGAAACTAACTTCTAGTGTGGTATCTCTGCAAATATTACATTTATACAGTCAAGCCATTTATGAATACACTGACTAGGTTCCTACCTGAGGAAAAACTTCTGTAACACCTTGCACAATACATCTCTTCCAATTTGATGTTAAACTGTGAATATAGCTTTCCAATAAGCTCTGTCTATCCTTCAGTTCTCCACCTTTATGTTGTATTTTTTCCTTAACTTCATCTTGACAGCATCATGGAAGATTTTAATAAAGTCATAATGTGCTATCATACAGAAGAAGAGCTAGCTTATTCTGAAATAATTCATTATTGAAAATGCCATGTTGTTATTTTTCACTGTGTTACTTTCTAGTTGCCTACAAAACTGTTTATCAGTTCCAGCAGCTTTTTGGAACCAAACTCAGATTGTCTGGTGACAGCTCACCTGTGTACACCACCTCAAAAAAACCCCAACAGTGCTATATCTAGTCTTCCAGAACCTCATTCATCCATTCAACAGCTCTCAGAGATAACTGGGCTGATACTCTTGGACCAAATCCTCACAGTATCAAGCTGAATTTCATTTGTTTATGCCTAGTTGAAATCATCAAAGTACTTTCCAACCCGTTCCCTTTCTATTCTAGTCTGAGCCTTTGTTAGTTATATTAACCCAAGTTAAACTTTTTGTTGGAGACTAACACAGAAGAGATCTTAAACACGCTGACCTTCTTAACATTATTTCTCATTAGTTTTTCACTTTCCTTTATCTTTTTCTCTAGCTCTGCCTTAGCTTTTCTGACTCTGTTCATAACCTCTTGTGCTTATTCTTTCTTCTCATCT
The DNA here is from genome assembly GCF_000699105.1 of Pygoscelis adeliae. Lineage (NCBI taxonomy): Eukaryota > Metazoa > Chordata > Aves > Sphenisciformes > Spheniscidae > Pygoscelis > Pygoscelis adeliae. Next base: position 1,434,235 of record NW_008824551.1, read on the forward strand.
TTAGTAATTTGATTCATTTTATGCTTTCGGTAGGATTCCTGCTTCCCTATATTCTTTTACATCTTGCTACAAAACCTCCTTTTCTGGAGCTCTAAGCTTCACATCTGACAGTGATGGCTGATGGTCAGCAGCAAGCCAAGGGTGCAAGGAATTGAACTGAAATGGCACTAGTCTGGTGAAATATCTTTTGCAACAACTCTATTTCTCAGGCATCAGTGTAAGCCCAGGGCTTTCCTAAAAGCAACCTTTTTAAAAATTTGGGAAGAAATGTTAGAAATAATCAGACCTGAGTTTAAAAGAAAATCACAAGTTTTCATTTTTTAAAAAACTCTGTATTTTAGAAAAGCATCATAGAATGCAGAAAAGCAGGATATCTTCTTCCTTATCTTTATAAAACTCCCTTTTACCTATTTATGTTTAAACTGAAAGTTCAAACTACTTGGGTATCTTTCAGGCTAGAAGAATTACTTATCTTCTGTTCAGATTTCATTTATTCCATGACTTCCCCAGTTCTGGATCATCAAAATCAATTCCTAGATTGTTTTTACACAGAAACAAAATGTAATCAATGAATAGTTATTACTCATAGGGTGTTACATGCTTCAATGCTATGAATTGTGATTTTTTTCTTTTTTGTTTGTTGGTTTAGAGCTAAGCCTAATAGTACAGCCTAGCCATCTACAAGTAATGCTCAGAATATCTGGTGGTACTAAAGATACTACAAGTTCTTTAAAACAATCTACTGCCTTATCCTTTCCTCTGGCCCTGAGTCACATTCTTTGCGTTAAACACTGCTCTGCATGAGAGATGTTTATACTTTGTTCTGGCTACATAAACTTTCTATAACAAAGGCTCAACATTAAGCTCTAGCTAATATTTGCTAAAACACTTATCACAGATTAAGGTGTGGCTACACACAATGCTGATTAAACAGCTCTTCAAAATGTAAAAGTTTTCCAGGAGCCTGAATACAATATATACCACACAGTTCTGACTAGTACTTCCAACTTTAATAAGGGAATAATACCACTTGCACAGAGAATGAAAGGGTTTGGGTTTTTTTTCTAGATTGGCCTGTATTCCATTGTTATAAAGAATATATAAAAACTATGTATACAGATATTTTAACACTTTTGGTGAATGATAATACCTCTAGCAATGCTATCTTTTCCTATGTTCTGCCCATTTCTCCATAGTAGCCTGGGTATCAAGTACAGCGTGCATTGTCATTACTGAAATTCAGTATCCAAGTGCCAAGGTAGAGTTAAATGATGATTCTTCTTCCCAAACAGGCATACAGTGCCTAAAACAGGTCCTAAACCTGAAATCTATAATGATTGATCTGCAGCAGGAACATTCTGCTTTTGTCTTCAATTTTTATGACTGAAGCTATTGAAAAAACTTATTTAGCAAAACTGACGCTGGAAACAAATCAGCGGCTTAGACCAGATAAAGGAAGAGAAACAATAAAAGATCTTTTTTTGAAACTGGAACTCATTGTGTAAGGAGTTGTGAAATTAATACAGGCTAACTAATAGCTGAATGATAATTATTACCTCAGTTATGCAGTCATAGTATGGGACAGCAGGTTTACACCTCTTTCAAATAATCATTTTTAGTATATTAATTATGCAAAAGGTTGTATGCAAATAGAATTTCAATTCCTAAAATGTCAAACAGCAAGAAATCATTTGGGAACTAAATAATGACTTCTTTGCAAATGTCAAATTACTAAAAACAACACATTTTTCAGAAACCTTCTACTAACCAAGTCACTTAACCAGATAAAGATACTGGTTCAGGAAAAAAGTCTCTCAACTGCTAGTTACAAATAGATAATTGCTAGCAAAATATGTCACTTTTCCTACACCAAATGTTTTTGACTATTCACGCTGAAGGCAGTGTATGTTCATTCAGAGAAAGACCATTTGGAAGAAGTAGTGATGTGAGAAGAATGTATATTACTTTTGACTTCACAGCACACTGTAATGCTGTTCTGTTGCGAAAACAAGAAAAATTGTCACCAAAATAATATTTTGGCATTAAATAGAATGAGCTCACTAGTATCAAAGAGTCAGTCCTGGTTTTATTCCATATCACCTTAGAACAGATATTGCATATATTTACAGAATTTAATTCAATAAACTAAGTAGTTTCATGGAAGTTTTCATCTTCACTGACTATGTGTTGTTCTGTTTACAGAGTTCTTGAATTTCTCTTGAACCTTAATATTCCATGTCACACAATAGGCCTGTATTGGCAATGAAGACTATCCAGATTATGGTATGAGTGTGAAGGGGCACAAAGGACAGCAAAATAAAATCATCCAACGTTTATTCCATTGCTTTGTCCTTAAGCAGCAAAAGGCAGAAGAATCTCTGTTGAAAAGTTTCTGTGTAGAAGTTTTCATTGACTTTTGCACATTCATGTCAGACCAATAGGAAGAGGGATATTTTGCCATTTTTATGCATGTGATTTGATTTTAATGGGTAAGGTTAAGAATTCCAGTATCTGAACTATACGTATAGAGAAAAGCATTATTTGTCTCATCTGTTGCATCAGCTCGTTCATTTATTTTAAAGAAACATGGAAAGGAAACCTGCTAAACAGAAACTGAGGAAAGATATTACTCTAGCTATCAGCAGCAATGTATTCATTTAATATTTCTTCTTTTCCTGTGTTAGTTTATCTACCAAATTTTAGATTAAAAATGTCATTTGTTTTACAATGTGATTATGTTCGGATTAATTGTAATATGACTCAAGTATCAGAAGTTACTGACTCAAGTATCAGTTATAGATATACTCTCAAAATGTCATATAATCTACTCCCTACTTTTTAGCAGATCAAGTGTATCTAAGTAATTTGTACAGATACTTGTCTAACCTTTTCTTATTAACTTACAGTGAAAGAGATTCCAACACTTTTCTACAGTGCTGGTACAAGCTAGTTATACTATCTTAATAATGAGAGAGTTTTACCTCTATCTAATCCTAGTTTTTCCCCTGGTAAGTTGATTTCCTCTGATCATTTCCCAAGGGGATATTTATACCCTTATGAAAACCATAGTTTCCACAACAATAGAGGAAAACTCTTGTGATCGCTCTCCTTGTTATGAGAGGATAACAAGGAGATAACAACTCCTCCCAAAACTCCTCCATCCCCCAACAAAGAAACAAATCCTGTTTCTTTTGTCTTCTTGGTCTTGCACCTGAGGTACATTTGTGTGAAAGAGAGTTTTAAACCTAAGCATGGTACTTCAACTCAGCTTCTCCCATCACTGAATAGACCAGGAGACAGGTGGGTTCTGATGTCACTGCAGCTTTCAGCCTTGGAGGAATTGCTCTGAAAGGCAGAGAAGCCCCCCAGTCAGACCAGCGACATATATTGTGCCTCTGGACCTCTAAACCCAACCTAAAATGGTGATGAATGAGACTTCTAGCAGAATTTTGGCACTAGCATGCCTTCATGGCATTTACCTAGCTGGAATCAGGAGTGCTGATACAGAGGGTTGTTGATGTCAACTGCAAGAGGACCTCAAAAGTCTCTGAAGGTGTTGATTTTCCCTGGTGGATGTCTTTTGGTATGTCCAGCAATGAGAACCTCAGAGCAGTGCTAGAGACTTCTGGACTCTTCTAGGTAGTGATTCCGGGAATAAGGGTGTCCACACATGTGCCAAGCTCAGAGACATAGTGTTTCTGAGGTTTAGCACTCCCCTTTTAAATCAGAGACTTAAGATATAACTGGTGTAAACTGATTAAGGTGTTTATTGATTAATGAATACAACATGAGGAAATTGGAAAAGAACAGAAAAATTATCAATAATCACATTAGCTAAATAGCATACTGCTAATATTAATTCATGATTACGATTGTGTAGGCTATTATGTACTGCTATGAAGCTGTTACCTATTGTTCTTAAATCCAGTTAATTAGATAAAGAGGTAAAATACTAAAAATGGAAGGTGATAAAAGAAAGATTCAGTAGGGCATAGTAAAAGAAGGTAGGTTAGATAAAGATGAAAAAGGATTTTGAAACAGAACATGGGTGGATAGGTAAGAAAGGAGCAATGAATTTGCAAAGAATTGAAGGCTGGAACTCCTTAGTAAATATGAAGGTACACGTGATATTTGGCCCTTCATATTGCCTGAAAATAATTTCAGGGTGTAGCATGAGCTCTTGATGGTTAAATGGTTGGTATGTTCTGGAGTAGTTCAGCTCAGTGTGATCAACATATTGGTTTGGATCTTTATCCCTCTTTAGGACATGGAGTCTGCTTGGTAAGCACTTGGAGAGGATCTTCCAATTTTAGACTGCTCTGAAAGGCATCTAGTTTAGGTCTATGAAAACTGCACAGTGAACAGAACCAATGCAAGGTAAGTGAGGACTACTGAGTGATTTGCTTAGAGAACACTCTCCCGTTCTGAGCCAAAATGCTAATGTAGATCTAGGCTCCATCAGCTCAAACCACTGGCAGCCTGGTCAGAGCATCTAACCAGGCATCTCTTGTGAAGGCAAAAGTCTTTGATCAAGATGCAAGAGTTCCTAAAGTCAGCAATGCTTAGCAAGAAGATAGGATGACAATAATGCCTGTTCCACTCCAGATGGATGCCTGTGGGCTTATGTGCTGAACATGTATCTCCTTATTGTTGCAAGCAAGGATATAAAGGAGAATGTATTATCATAGAATCACAGAATTGTAGAATGGTTTGGGTTGAAAGGGACCTTTAAAAGTCATCTAGTCCAACTCCTGTGCAATAAGCAGGGACATCTTCAACAAGAACAGGTTGCTCAGAGCCCCATCCAACCTGACCTTGAACGTTTCCAGGGATGGGGCATCCACCACCTCTCTGGGCAAGTGTTCAACACCCTCAGCGTCAAAAATTTCTTCCTTATATCTAGTCTGAATCTACCCCCCTTTAGTTTAAAGCCATTCCCCCTTGTCCTGTCGCAACAGGCCCTGCTAAAAAGTTTGTCCCCATCTTTTTTATAAGCCCTCTTTAAGTACTGATAGGCTGCAATAAGGTCTCCCTGGAGCCTTCCCTTCTCTTCTCTAGGCTGAATAGCCCCAACTCTCTCAGCCTTTCTTCATAGGAGAGGTGTTCCATCCCCCTGATCATTTTCGTGGCCCTCCTCTGGACCCGCTCCAAC
>NW_008824551.1:1439531-1442314 GCF_000699105.1 Pygoscelis adeliae
GTCTCACCAGAGCAGAGCAGAGGGGCAGAATCCCCTCCCTCGACCTGCTGGCCACGCCATGCTTCTTTGCATGCAGGATACAATTGGCCTTCTGGGCTGCGAGCGCACATTGCTGGCTCATGTCCAGCTTTTCATCCACCAGTACCCCCAAGTCCTTCTTGGCAGGGCTGCTCTCAATCCCTTCATCTCCCAGCCTGGATTGATACCGGAGTTTGCCCTGACCCAGGTGCAGGACCTTGCACTTGGCCTTGTTGAACCTCATGAGGTTCACACGGGCCCACTTCTTGAGCTTGTCCAGGTCCCTCTGGATGGCATCCCGTCCCTCTGGTGTGTCGACCGCACCACTCAGCTTAGCGTCATCTGCCAACTTGCTGAGGGTGCACTTGATCCCACTGCCTATGTCATTGATGAAGATATTGAACAGTACTGGTCCTCGTACAGACCCCTGCGGGACACCACTTGTCACCGATCTCCATCTGGACATTGAGCCATTGACCACTACCCTCCAGATGTGACCATCCATTATCATGTGATAGACTGTAGTGTTAGGAATAGGGGTAGAAAAAAGATTAGGAAACTCTAGCATTTTGTATGGATAATGAGAGCTTTGCCCTGGGGAAGCAGATAATAAAATCAAACATTAAAATCTAAGATTTCCTTTCATGCTATCATAAACTCTATGTGCATGTTTATTTTCCACTTAAGAAAGCTATCATCTTCTTTGTTTCCTGTTTTTCCTGAGTTTCCTTCTTGATCAGAGAACACATACATGGAGATTTCCTTACTTCTTTATCCCTTTGTTTAACATTTATATTGTACAGTTTTATTAGCACAATCCTATCTTCAGAGTGCCTCTTTCAACTTCAGCTTTCTGAAGATCTTCCAGAAAATTTCATCTACCATATTAGGAGAGATGCCAAGTGCGTAGTCTTCATAATACCTATGAAACTCTTTTTGTTCTATGAGCACTGTACAAGGATTTCCTGTCTGCTCCTAAGTGGAACTGGGAGTGCGTGAAAGCAACTGGAGCAAGAGTTGCTGGGTGGTTTTGTGGGGTAACTTCTAGGTGAGCTTAGCACACTCTTCCTGTCCCAAGGAATATACAACCTCAATAGTCAAGACATAAGGAATGATCAGACTGAAGTAAGAGATGAGATAACAGGCAGAGATACCAAGTGTACATATTATTATCATATTATTATCATCATATTTTATAGCTTATTATGACCCTCTGCACACAATACATGCCCATTTAACATACATCCTAAGCAGAAAGCTCTAAGAGCCCAGAATAACTGATAGAAAAATGATTCATTATTTTGGGTGAGCTGTAAAGACACACTGAATCTTAAACACCTTAAAATGTCTTCAGCTGAAAAATGGGCAAAATGGAGGCCAGCACAGCTGCATGCTTTGTATTATACTGGATTGAAATAGGAGTGCTTCACAACCAAGAAAATCTCCCTGCCAATGAACAGGAAAGTAGCAGGGAAGCTTCTCATGGATGCTTTTTGAACATAACTCCGAGCAGGCCGGCTAAAACAAAAGAAATGTGCTCACACAGACTGTGTGAACATACAAATGCTCAACATGAAGTACATAGCTTTGTAGATAAGCCTGTGAGTGAGTAGGTGCAAAGGCCTGTGCAACAGGTACCAAGCTAGGACTTATTCCAAGTGTTCTGCAACATGGAGGTGCTCAGTTCGCACCAGTTGGGAGCAGCCATGGACAGGATAGACATGAGCTGTTTGGATCAATTACTAGAAGAGGAATTGCTCCCTCAAGCAGATCATAAGGACATAATAGATGTAGTCTTTGTCTGCTTATACTTCAGGCTTCGTATTACTCATCCTGTTCCTGTTCTTTTCTCCACTGTCTCTTACTTTTTTGGTTGGTTGGAGGTTTTTTTCCACTCAGAGCAACATCCTTGTTGCATCAGTCCCTTGTTGCCCAGACTCTTTCATCCTGGCCTCCACTTGTCTCTGCACCCTGGCCACCTCTTCTCCCTAGGTTATTTTTGTGGGTTTTGGGGGTTTTTCCCATGTTCCTTTTCTCATTCTCTTTCTCCAGCCCACATCCATTTCTTTCTCATTCTCTCCACATTTTCTGCCTTCCCTCCTGCTCATATAAGAATTCCTGCTCCCCTTAATTAAGCACTAGAAGTTCTAGGCTGAGGGGAGATCAGTGGTAGGGAGGGTGGAGTCCCCCTCCCACCCCCTCTCCTGGTATTAAGGAATTCCTCTCCCAGGAATTAAGTGTGATTTCAGAGAAAGGGTGCACATTACTACCTTACATATTGCTAGAATTTTGTTGATGCTGTTGGTTATATGCTTTTTACTCATTGTATAGCTTGGAAACTTGAATCGTACTGCTAAAGTATAGAGGAATCAAAGCTATGGATTCTGACAAGAAGAAATATGTTTTTTCAATATCTAAACATAGCAATAAAGTGTAAGGTGCAAATATTGATTTTGTATATCACTATCATTCGTTACTTACGAGTGTTCACTGAGACAGTGATGTCAGTGGTCAGTGGTATTACAGTGGTACAATGGTTATTGCTGTAGCATGGACTGCAGCTGACCTGCGACCGAGACAGCCATTAACATGCTTTGAAATAAAATCGTTAGATATATATCCAGAGCTAAATTTAGACAATTATGTTTATGAGCAAGCTTGAGGAATAAGTCTGGTAGAAGGACAGTTTAGTAGACTTTTCCTTATGATCCAATAAACTGCTAATGCATTTTACCACAAAATGATATCTTGGAGCACAGCTATGT
>NW_008824551.1:1442332-1445336 GCF_000699105.1 Pygoscelis adeliae
ATATGTCAGGATCCAACCCAGCAGTAGATATTTACCTCTTCTGGTCTAGGTTATACTTCATTTCTTTTATCTTTTTTCACACTGAAATGAGAAGAATGCTAGCACTAGGTAATTAAGAATCCAATACTTGGATTCTTAATCCTCCAGCAGGAGGGAAAAATGTGGTTGTTGTTCAGAAACATAACAGAGATAAGAGCTAGTTTTTTACGCCAGGGACACAGATGCCCAAGTTAGGCTTATACTCTGTAATTTGCTTTGCCACATGGCACATTGTACACAGTTACTCTTGAGATGCCCTCATTTTTCCAGTAGTAAAATCTGCATTCATTGGACATACATAAAGTGGGCTGTACAAATGAGCATAAAATTTTGTTCTACAGCCCAAATGGCTTCTCCCCAGCACATCATAGGTAAATATTGCAACACTCAAACAACACAGTTTCCCCACGTTCACTAAAATTTCAGATCATGGGCTGAGGAACAAAAGGTGAATGTGCAAACATATTGAAAACAATGAATATGAAAAGATGCCACACCCAGCAAACTCTCTGCTGGGAGAACGTAAACAACCAACACGAGTTGTAACACTATAGCACTCCTTATAACTAACTGTTCCCAGATGTTTTTACATCACCACAGTTAATTAACCACGTCTGCATAGTATTTCATGGCTAACAAAGAGCTCTTTGAGATGCTTGGTAAGAGCTCTCAGTATGTTAAATAAGACTAGCCATTCCTTCTTCTTAAACCTCTGCTTTTCTAGAGAAGTGCACAAAAAAAAAATGTTGTCAGAAAGGGCTAGAAAGTGTCAGAAAGCTTTCATCAGTCTAATGGAGCCCATAAAGGATGGCAAAGCACAAGATAATGGTGTACTTGCAAGCCTTCATCTTTAATGATGCTGAAATTTGAGACCATTTCATTTGTACGCTTGGAAAAGTGGTATAAGAGTCCTCAGAGTCAGTACTGTCAATACTGCTCTTTCTCTTTAAGCTGAAGGGCTTTGTTCTTTCAAAGTTGTTACACAGTGTTGTTAGGCTGAAAGTAAGGCATATTCAATGCAATTCATATAGGAACAAAATAGACAACTGTACAATGCAGAGGACTCTTGCTGCAGAAGTGTGAAGAACACAGGGCTGAGTTTCAATGAAGAGACTGGGCCCAGCTGGGCAGTCTGGGGCCAGGTTTGTAAATCGGTGTGGGGGCAGAGAAGATGTGTGGAAGGCAGTCGGTTAGAGAAGTCTGACCCTGAAAGCGACTCACAGAGTGGGGAGAAACCGTGGCTGAACGCTGAATTGGGAAGATCTGGATGGGAAGAAATTAATTAGGAGCTCCTGAGAAAGAAAAAGAGGATGAGGATTTTTAAGGATATGAGCTGGGTCTCATATATCCTTATATAAGGGTATGTTGCTGGGCAACAAAGTTGGAAATAAAAGTGGAGGGAGGATTAGAAAGCAAGGACAAAAGGCAAGGTACACAGGAATGTCACAGTGCTCTCAGGTGCTGCTTCTGGTGTCAGAAGTCCCCCACTGGGGTGTCTCTGCACAATCCCTTTATGTTTTCTTTGATCTTTCCTGGTTGCTCCATCCAACTGGGATTAATTCATTTAATAGGCAGGTTTTTCTTCTAGACAGATACTACTCTAGATAGGTGATCTCTCCCCATTTTAGTCCAAGTCAGGCAATTTTACAACATTCGATCACATGGTGGTGTTAAGCAGATTATCCTGACAGAGTACATGTGGTCTCCTCCACAAGGTGGAATGGGAAGCAACCACTATGGTACCAGAAATGGCATGGGCTGAAACAAGGATAAGGCTCCTTTTCCTGTAGAAAGCCTTATATTGACAGTGTTGGCAGAGGCAGTTATGTGTGACTGTGATCTGTGTGTGAGACAGATGAAACAGTAGGGTGATGCTTTGCAGATTGGGCTGCTGAGGGCATGCTTTCCAAAAAAAGGAAAGTTTTATAGGATAGAGTTTGCTTGGACTGCACCAAACCATGTGTGTTGTACGATTATGCAGTTTGGAGGAACAGACAGAATCTATCCTGAAGTAAAATTCTTGAACCACAAGTAGCATAAGCACTAGCTGCTGTGGTGAATTGATCCACTTTCATTGTATCATTTCCCACTATTCATACAGGCAGTACGTCCAAATTTTCTGAGCATTTGATATAATCCTTTCAATCCTGAGCATTCACAGCTTCAACTGAAGTTAGTGAGACTTGTGTATATGTTATTATATATTCATGTATATTGTGTATAGTACATATATATATATATAAACAGTGCTGCATAATTAAAAGTGCTTTGATATTTGGGCACAAATCCTCAACTGGATATGCAACATTACTGAATACTTTTGAAAAGCAGAGTTTGTAACATTTGTACCTTTATAACAAAAGGGAGAAGGAAGGGAAGGTTTATTCCCTTGCTTTCTTTCTTCTTTGTGTAGTATTACTTAAACAGCTGAGTAGAAGCATTTAGTTATGGCCGGTAAGAGGCTGGTAGAGATGCTCCTCTCCATTTAGGACTCAAGGATGGCTTATGCAGAGATGAAATCTGTTGTGATTCAGTCTGTCTTTAGTGAGGTCATCATTCTATTCTTGAGAGGGTAGATGACCTCGTAATCTACCTTCTTGATCTCTTCCCTGTCTCATTTAGGTGCAGTTTGAAACTAGTGCAAGACGAACCATTTCCATGAGTACATATTTTTCAAATATTGCCTTACACAATTAAATTTGTTATTAACTGGAGGCTCTTGTGCACAAAGTCCTCATATTCCATGCATGCAGATGCCATCACTGGAAAAGTGGCTAGGTAGATGTTGACTCTCTTGAGGGACCAAATGCCTTGCAGAGGGATCTAGATAGATTGGAGCACTGGACAATCATTAATGGGATGAAATTTAAGAAGTCCAAATGCCAGATATTCTATTCTATTCTATTCTATTCTATTCTATTCTATTCTATTCTATTCTATTCTATTCTATTCTACTCTATTCTAG
>NW_008824551.1:1445995-1450501 GCF_000699105.1 Pygoscelis adeliae
TATTCTATTCTATTCTATTCTATTCTAAGTCTGTACACAATAATAGCCTACACAAAAGCCAGGGCTTTATACTTGGGCTTGTTGCTGTTTGGGATTTTGGGCAGAAATAGTTGATCAAATGAGAAAAATGGAGAAACAAAGGGAGTCAAAATGCCCCATATTTGTAAGTGAGCACTTCATGTGAAACTGAAACAATAATTACCTGACTAGTTTTACATACTCTGAAACCAAACCAATGGAAGAACAGAGAGTATAAGGCAGAATATAGCTGTAGGTCCCAAGCCCTCTTTTTCAACCTCCAAATAAAATTTTGCTGAAGACTAAGACCCCCCTGAAGAGGTTGATTTTAACACCTGGAGCAAAACTGTTTTAAGTATTGGCACATGAAAAAATAAAAATTCTTTTTCCTTCTCTCATTCCCTTGAAGGCAATTTTTTTTTATTTTGTGGACTCTTTATTTTTTATTCTTGCTCATGTATATTTCCATTAGGGTATAATTCAGTCAGATTAAAAAAAAACCCAACAATTTGCCAGATTCTTGTGCTGCTGTTTTCTCTGAAAATCCTATTTATTTTTAATGACTTTTAGTCTACAGTGAACAAATGCAGAAGAAAATAAATGCACTGACTGAAGGCAGACTAAAAAGGACCAGATGAAGGTAGAGTATGGTCACTCATCCGCGGCAGTATTTTCCTGAAAGAAGTATACTTCCTGTAGATACAGAAAGCTGTAAGCGAGAAGTTGTTAAAATGCTCCTAAATATTGATGTAAGGAAACGCAGCAGCAAGGGGATTAGGAAACTAGCTTTAAAGCGTAAGCTTGCAGCAAGAAGGCAACTATGACTCACACATCTGTGCTGTCCTCAATGAATTTAGCACTATAATCAACAGTATATACATTCGTCTTTTTTCCATCAGGTAAACCAGAAAAGGTTTAGTCACATTTTCCATTCACCTGCTTTTCAAATTCTGTAAGATCAGTATGTCCCGCAGTTATTTTAGATTCAGCAGTACTTCCTCTCAGTTCATATTAAAGTAGGTCCCTGGTGACTGCTGTCTGGGAACATATTTTCTGCCTTGTCTGGGCTTCTGTGTGTAACTTTTAATTAAAATGTACGGAGTAGCTGGCTAAAATCCTACACTCCCTCTATATCACTGCACTATTAATAGATAAATACAAATAATAGCATTGCATGTTTTAATCCTAATTTCCTAAGGAAGTTTATTTGAGTGAGTTTTCTGTTTCTCATTCAGCCCTAAAAGCTTTTGATCCCTTTTTAAACTTGACAGGACAGTAGAGATACCAAAGATACACAGCTGCTGCAAGCATTGTGAACCTTGAGGAGGGGTAAGAGAGGAACTGGCAGCGGAGCCGGAGCCTGGCACTCTGCAGAGGATGCCCCAGCAGGCACCGGGCAGCTGGATGTGCAGTTGGGTCTGACGGACACGGGAAGGACCAACAGCCAAATATGTCACTTCCTGCTTTTCTGCTGGCCAAGGGCGATGGAGAGGACTGAGAGGACTGTCAGGGCAACTGGCGGTGGCACTGCGGGCGGAGGAAGCGGAGATTATGGCAGGCGCGGTAGTGAGAGTGATGCCTGGCGGGACAGGAGAGGAATGCAGCACACTAGCTGTGGCATACCACAGGGCACGGGGTGCATTTCTGCAGGAAAATAGGTTGATGTGTCGCTTAAGGGACAAATACGTTTAAAAACTTTTGTTTGAAAGGAAATAAGAAGTTACATTTTAATGAAATCACTGAAAAGCTATGTAACCATCTGTGTTTTTCCCTTTTTTTTTATCGAATAGGCTTCTTTCTCTAATCAAAATAGAAACCTAAAGAAGAGCTTGAATTTCCACAAGTTGACTAATTTGTCATTTTGTTTGAAAAATTATTCCTAACCCTCTGAATTTTCTTCTTTTTTTTAACCAACTTAAGATCTGTTTTGTTTGTTGTCATTTCATTGCTGATATACTGCTGAAAAATTACTACAGGGTGCTTGCCATATCAGTTCTGACCAGGCAGCGGGGGGTTGATTTCCACTTCCAAATTTGCTTGAAAGTGTGTATGTTAATAAAACATTTACAGCTGCTGATTGGTCCACCGTTCAGTATTAAGCTTCATGCAGAGGTTCCTTGCCAACAGCATAAATATTTGAATATTGTAAATATTACATCTGATTCTTACTCATTGCCTGTACTGGGATATAATCAGCAGGATTGTTTTGATCCAGGTCAGAGCTTGTTAAAGTGTATTAGCTTGCACACTCTAAATCACATTACCAGTATAAATAACACATTTGTATGCTACAGGGCATAAAGTAGGAAGTAAACAGTACTTTGGATGCTTTGGTACCTCAGTTACTACTTTACTGTTTTGTAGTAATAGGGCAAGTATATCCTTTTGAGAGGATGAAAGCTTAAAATCAAGGCTCTAGAATAGTATTTAGAAGACTTGTTTCTGCTCTTGAATTTGCCACAGCTTCTGCATATGACCTTTGGGCAAGATAATTAGGGCTTTGCTCTGCGTGTTTAATTCGCTGTCTGTGAAGTGGTGATAATGTTATATATGGCTAGTAGGAGGTAAAAGCAATCATGTTTGTAATGAATTGAAATACCGTGGTAATAAAAGACAGTGGAGGGTAAGCAAATGTGTAGAGCTGCTTTGCTCCCAAAGCGTCTTGTCTTTTCACCTCGTTCTGCTTGAAAAACAGCTATTTTCCTTCCCCACCAGACCTAGTATTTAGGGGATCAGTGTCAATGCGCTTCTGGCCAAAATCCTACAGTGAATACATAGAGTCATTTGTAGTCTAGCTCTTGCTCCAGGCAGGACTGACTTCAAAGCTAGATCAAGCTGCTCAGGAGTTTATCCAAGCATGTTTTGAAAATCTCCAAGGATGGAGATTCTCCATCCTCTCTGGGCAACTTGTGCCAATACTCAGACACTCTTGTGAAAGTGATTTTTTTTCCTTCTGTCCACTTGGAATTTCCCTTTTTCAGCCTGAATATTGTCTCTGCTCCTTCGTGCACCTCTGAGAAGAGTCTGACTCTGTTTTCTCTACAACACCGCTTTGAGTAGAAGAATACAGCAATCAGATCCTCCCAAGCCTTCTCTTCTTTTTTTAAGCTATCCATTTAGGCTTTTAAAGAAATTGGGGGGGAGGGATTCTGTGCTTTTAGGTTTGATGTTTATTTAGCTCTGATGAAATAAACCGTGTTGAAATTGAACAGCAATTTAAAATTATCTGCAAACAAGAATTTTTTCCCAAATTCTGGAAAGAAGTAACCCCATTGTGAATCCTCATATTTAAAAAGTGATATATCTTAATTTCATTCACAGCAGAATCACATCGGTTTCTCAGAGTCCAACCCAGTACTTGGGGTGGTTATATTAGCATTAGATTTTTATATTCAGGAATCAAATAAGTATGAAAATTCTACTCAGTGTTAAAAATAAATAATCTAAAGAAAGGGAGTGGCAAGCTGATGGCCAGCAAAGTGACACCAGCAAGGCCTTACACTAAGCTGATCTGCTAATGTGGAGCTTAGAGAATAGACAGACCATGCCAAAATTCTCTCATACCTCTTCTTCCTCTTCTTCGGTGGTAGAATAGGCACAATGGAGGGACACTAAGCATCATGAAATATTTGTGGCCAAGTTTACAGTAACCCTTGAAAAATTATTTCCAAAACCTTTCACCTCAAATTCATGTTTTTCTGAGGTAGCTAATTACTGTTGCACCTTGTCTGCATCGAGACTAAGTTCATTAATGCTAGTTAAACATTTTTTTGCATACGTTTAACAATGTAAGATAAGTATGTAACGTAGAGCCTAGAGAAGACATTCAGTCACCAGACATAAGGGAGGAAGGAAATTTTCACCTCATACTGAGTCAAGGAGTTGTTAATAGGCTACAGAAGTACAGACATGTCACCTAGTCTGCCAAAAGAGACTTTGTAACCCTTAAGATATGAAGCAGTCCTTAATTTAATAAGGTAATTTGCTATCTCCTCAATAAATTAGAAGAAAATTTACTTTTGAAGAAAAAGACTGAAAAAACTCTTCAGCAGTACTGGAGAGAGACTGTTTATAAAGCTAGGGGGCTCCACAGCTAAGGTCTTCCTTCTGATGCAGCCTAAAATGTAAGATGATTACATGTGTGATGAATCACCTTAAGAAAACATCTACAATTTTTTGGGTGAATACAGGAGGTAAGACAGCCACCATTTCGTATAAGAAAATTAAATGGTTTTTTTCTTTCATTTCTTCAGGTGTGTCATATGTAAATACTCATGACTACCTGGTCTACTGCGGTTGTTTTAAACAAATAATTTCAACCTCTTCCTATCCTTTTAATGTCAAAGAATCATAGAATCATAGAATCATTAAGGTTGGAAGAGACCTCCAAGATCATTGAGTCCAACCGTCAACCCAACACCACCATGCCCACTAAACCATGTCCCTAAGCGCCTCATCTACCCGTCTTTTAAATACTTCCAGGGATGG
>NW_008824551.1:1452573-1452924 GCF_000699105.1 Pygoscelis adeliae
GTCCTGAACAGGCCAAAGTCCGCCCTCCGGAAGTCCATGGTTGCGGTTTTGCTGCCCCCCCTCCTTACTTCACCGAGAATTGAGAATTCTACCATTTCATGGTCGCTAAGCCCAAGACGGCCTCCGACCACCACATCTCCCACCAGTCCTTCTCTGTTTGTAAACAGCAGGTCGAGCGAGGCACCTCCCCTGGCAGGCTCACTTACCAGCTGTGTCAGGAAGTTGTCTTACACACACTCCAGGAACCTCCTAGACTGCTTCCTCTCTGCCGTGTTGTATTTCCAGCAGATGTCCGGGAAGTTGAAGTCCCCCACGAGAACAAGGGCCAGCGATCGAGACACCTCTGCCAGC
>NW_008824551.1:1453052-1462696 GCF_000699105.1 Pygoscelis adeliae
AGCTCTATACAATCGAAACACTCCCTAACATACAGAGCCACCCCGCCGCCTCTCCTTCCTCTCCTGTCCCTTCTGAAGAGTCTATAGCCATCCATTGCAGCACTCCAATCGTGAGAGTCACCCCACCATGTTTCTGTGATGGCGACTAAGTCATATCTTTATGTCAGTGTAGCTTGAGCTGAACGGCCTTGCAAGGTCAGTGTCTAACTTCAATCTATTCTCCATCTAGGAATGATGGAGCTGCCAGCTGCAGTTCTGGACAAGGAATGCTTAGAGGACAGTAAGCGTGGACCAAACCATTTGACATGTCTGTGGAATGGTATTTGCACATGGGCATCACATAAATTATAACAACAAGAATCTTTATTGATAAAAGCCCAGTATTATTAATATAGTTGTCAATTCACACATAGCAAGACCAATGAAGGTGTTTTGTGTTTCAGTGTAACAAATAACCTTTCTCTTACTCACTTTTGGCAGATAAATCATTCCTAAACAAAGAATGCATCATCATGGAAAAGCTGATGTGTTCTTTTGTCATTCTGCTTGCATGCCTGCCTGAGAGGTAAGTTGTTTTTAGAAAGAGAGGACTGCCTCAGCCATTTTTTGTGACAGTAACAAAACTGACACAATGAGGAACTTTACGTTTGGACATTACACTTGAGTGTTGAAATGAGGAACCGAGGCCAAGCATTCAATTCAAATTCTGAATTATACTAATTGCAACCACATTAGATTTCTTTAATCCTCGAAATCTGTGATAAAAGCTGTGTAAGTAATGGGTAACTTCTGCGATGATAGCCAAGTTCTAGATTGTACATTCAACCTTATGTGATAAGTGATCACAATCCCATTGCATTAGCAGCACTTCATATCTGCTTATTTAAGAACTGAATTTGTCTGCAAGACTGGAAAGCTCTATTCAAAATAGACTTCTACGCTCACTTAGCAAAGTGATAAAAGAAGATTGGGTTTTGAGGTAGCAATTTAGTCATCTGGGCTTGTGACTTATTTGAAGCTTCAAAACTTTATTAAAAACACGTATACACAAAAGAGGGAACATACATTTCCTTGTATTGGCGGCTTCTAGGCAGGTACTGCTATATAACCAGCTACTTTATTCACGGAAATTATGATTGCCTTTCATCATCTACAGCAAGGGAGTGTGCACTGTGGCCACTTGAGAATTTCACAGTGCTGCTTAGTGATTATCAAGTAATGGCTGATTGCTTTTGCTAATGGTTTTGCTTCTGATGTTGTTTTTTGTGTCACATCACTTCACAGGCAGGATTTTGAAGTGTTTTGCTGAACAGGAGAAGAGTGTTAAATAAAACCTATCCTAGAATTCTATTGTTTGTGAATGTAGGGGGTGTCAGCTATAGGAGGGATACAGGCACTACACCTCTGCCATCGTCGTCACAGAAGGAATGACAGAAAAAATCACAAAAAAAAGGTATACAGCTTAGAATTATGTAAGAATTTGTTCTCTTCAAAGAACAAATAATTACTTGGCTCTTATCATGTTTCTTCTTGCTATTTGATATCAAGTTATTAATACTCCATGAGGTAGTTTTCATTTTTGAATGTTATCTTGCTGCACTACAAGTAATTCTCCAAAGAGCATTCACAATTATTGCTCATGTACTGAGAGCTGATTATTATTTACATAAAATCCATAGTTTCTTTCTGCTTTAAGGGATATTCTGTGAAACTGAGTTAAGTATAGATTGTGTATGGTACTAATTGTGTTTCACTTTCTTTTATGTATTATGGCAAACATTTTACATAGAGATTCTGAAAGCTTCTGTGTATTTACTCTTTGTTTTTATTTCATAAACACTTTGGTCCATTTCAGCATGACTGAAGATATTTCTGTCAGGACAGTTTCTTCATAGAAATCATCTCTTGTTCTGGAACATCCTGGAATATTTTTCATTAAAATAGCTGGCCACATATGTTGGCCTCTTCAGAACTGAGAGAGTCCCATGTGTTTGAAGGATCTAGCCCAAATCACTCTAAGTACTTATCTGCTGCCTGATAATTATCAGTATTTGATACTATAGGATACCAAGAATTTAATGTGGTTGTGCTCTGTTCATATTGTACTGGGTCGGGCGGGGATGGAGTTAATTTTCTTCACAGCAGCCCATATGATGCTGTGTTTCGGATTTGTGTCCAAAACAGTTTTGATAACACACTGATGTTTTAGTAATTGCTGAGCAGTGCTTGCACAACATCAAGACTTTCTGTTTTTCACACTGTGAGTAGGCTGGGGTTAGGCAAGAGTTTGGGAGGGGACACAGCCAGGACAGCTGACCCCAGCTGACCAAAGGGATATTCCACACCATATAACATTGCTCAGCAATAAAAGTCAGGGGGTGAGGGGGTAGAAGGAGCGGGCAAGTTTTTCCAGAGTAGCCATTGATCAGAGCGTGGCTGGGCATCGATGTGCTGGTGAGAGGTGATGAGTGATTGCCTTTGCAGCACTTGTTTTCTTCTTTTTCCTTCACTTATTAAACTGTCTTTATCTAAACCCACAAGTTTTTCTTGCTTTTGCCCTTACGATTTTCTCCCCCATCCCACTGGCGGGGTGTGAGCAAGCAACTGTGTGGGGGCTTAGCTGGCGGCAGGAGTCAACCCACCACACACTTACATTTCTAACTATTGTAAGAATCTGGCATCGCTCATACCTGCAAGTTACAGCTGCTAATAAATGTGTCATTGCCTGATCATCTTGTCCAGACTTTCTGTTGCTCTCAAAGCTCTCACAGCATTGTGTGTGAGGAAATGTACCATAAAAGAATTTGCATTTTAATAGAAGGTCTTCAAATATGAGATTTTACTGAAATACATTTATGTTTGAGAATAAAGTTGAACAAAAACATGTTGGCAAATTGAAGTTCTGCCTTAGAAACTCGGGCATTTCTTTCCAATCATTTCATGTGGTTTAAGTTAGCTTCCTAAATTCATGCTTTAGAAATTAGCTTGTTTATCTGTACATTTGGATTTTCTTTTTCTATATGGGGATTGCATTGCAGCTTAGAAATAACTGTTAAAAGTAACTTCAAGAGATAAATTAAATGGGCAGGATGCAGAAAATATTTGCAAATACCTTAGACTTCGGACAAATATGGGACACATTCATCTTCTGTCACATGATGTAGAAAAGATATGAGCATGTATATATGTGTATTATTCACATACCTGTGTAGCTGATGGATGATTGGAAGATACAGCACACAGCTATGTTTGAAATATAGCAAATTTTGAACTGTGTGAATGAACCAAAACTGCTTAATTCCAAGCAATTCTGTGATCTCAGAAAACTGCTAAACTAGGCTGCCCAGAATCATGTTTAAGGCTGGTTGTTGTCCCTTTTGAAATACCTGTGGTTTTACTTAAAATATTCAAGGCTTCTTCCCAGCAAAGCTAGTGTTCCCAAAGAGTTCTTCTGTGCTAGATAAGATAAGATAAGATAAGATAAGATAAGATAAGATAAAGCACGGTGTTCAGTTAAAGGTAAAATTTTTTCATATACTTTCATTTTGCGGTTTTGGGAGGTGCTGAGGGTTGATATTCTTGGGTGAGTTAATCCTTGGGTTAGTTTGCAATAGTTTTTATTCTTTAGCATTTTCAAAGTTAGCCTTATGCTATTTACTAACAGTTACACAGAAATGTGGGAAAACACACCCAAAATACATTATGTTATTCTGACCAGATGTGATGACTATGAGAGACCATGTGGTAGCAGGAGGCAAAGTGGGGGCTGGCTGGGAACACCATTGCCAGTTTAGCAGTAGAGAGCTGTACATGTACTTGGGAATAGGGAGAAAAGGTTGTTTCCCACTAGACCCAAGCCTCTTTATAGTCCATCCAGATGCTTTGTCAAAGAGCCTTCAGCACCATTCTCATCCAAGCAAGTACAAGCCTTCATTGTCCTAAAACGACCCCTTAGGGAGCCTTTGGAGGAGTCCAGTACACACATATATGTATCAGTAGCGCAGTGGGCTTTTTTCTCAGCACTCAAATACACAGAATAAGGATGCATTAACATTGTTAGTCACTCACTCCTAAAATAGTGCTGCTCCTGCTCCTTGATGTTGGTACTGCTTTGAGTGTGAGGCAAGTCTGGCTCCTGTTGAGATTCATGCTACTCCTTGGATTTTCAGGCTGAGTAACTTAGGCCAGATCTCTCCTTCAACAGCTGTATATATCCTCCCTGCTCAGCTGCAGGCTTTCAGTCTTTGGCATAAGCTGATGGGAGAAAAAAAGGCCAAGAAGCTCTAATAAGAAAAACGATAAGTGAAGCACAAAACCAGAGGAACCCAAGATGGAGGAGCTGGCAGGTCAGGAGTTAGAGCATTCACCTGAAGACCCACCTTCCAGTTTCATGATTTCTTCAAAGGACATGTTCCTATACCTGCAACCTACTTGAAGGGTCTTTTAATGGACTACACTTTATTCTGGGGAAGAAGGGTGCTACTGATTTCTTTTGAAGAACCTGATCCACCTTGTATAAAACATCTCTGGAAAAAGTACTGATGTCTGCATGTCCAGTCTTATAAATGAATATCATAACCAACAGGTTTGTCACTTTTTTCTCTCTTACATGTATTTAATTAATGAACACTCAAGTTTGCTATTTCAAGTAGAAGTGCTTGGTACGAGACCGAAAGTACTGCCTTCTCCTTATCCCAGTGTACCCCATCCCTATAGGATCTGGGGTGGAAATATTTTTGAGTGACATATATACATGTTTAAATTCTCTCTCTCAAAAAAAAAAAGAACTTTGACCTTGCTGTTCCATCATTAAACATTAGCTGCTGAACTGAATAACACATTTCATTTCCTCCAGAATGTCTGTAAATACAAAACCAATTTTCTTTCTCTGCCAAATATAATTAAAAATTGTGGATCATTCTGGGAGAACTGAAGCCACAGTAGTCTGTAAAAATAGATTCACAGAAATTATTTTTTATAGTTCTTGCTATGCTGTTACTGAATGCACATGGAGAAAATACTGAATAGAATTCATTTTATGTAGACCAAGAGGTACGAAGTCTCTGGAAGCTAATTATACAGTAAAAGTCTTTGTGCCAAAGGAAATTACTTATTTGCATAGCGTTAATAGCCACATTTAGAACAGTGCTGGCATTGGAAAGAATTACTTATTTGCACTTTTGCAAATTCACGAAGGTTTCTAGTTTGATCATAGGATGATAGGAATATGCTGGTCAGGAGGGACCTCGGAAGGTCATCCAGTCCAAGCAGTTGGGCTACTCAAAAAAGGGTCAGCTATGAGGTTGGAACAGGTTATTTAAGGCTTTACCCAGACTGGCCTTGAAAATGTCCAAGGATAAAGACTGCACAACCCCTCCGGGCAACCTGATCCACTGCTTGACTGTCTTCATGGTGGAAAAGTGTCTCCCTATATCCAGTCTGAATCTCTGTTGTTTCAACTTATGCCCATTGTCTCTTGTCCTGCTGGCACACATCACTGTGAAAAGCCTGCTTCCATCTTCTTGATGACCTCCTTTTAGATTTTAGAAGGCTGCTATTAGGTGTGTGTCCCACCCCAAGCCTTCTTCTCTGCAGGCTGAACAAGCTCCATTCCCTCAGCGTCTCCTCCCAAGGTAAGTACTCCAGCCCCTTGACTGTCCTGGTGGCCCTCGGCAGAATGTGTTCCAGTTTATCAATATCTTTCTTGCATTAGTGGGCCCAAAACTGGGTGCAGCATTTGAGGTGCAGTCTAATGAATGCTGAGTAGAAGGAGATAATAGTTTTCCTCAGTCTAATAGGTATACTCCTATTAATACACTCCATGGTATAGTTGGCCTGCTTGGCTGCCAGAGCACACTGTTGGCTCTTGTTCGGCTTGCTACTACCAAGACTCCCATTCCAGCAAAGCTGCTTCCCAGCCAGAACATCACCAGCCTGTATTGTTGCAAGTGGTTTTTCCTTCCCAGGTAGAGGACTCGTTGAACCTCATAAGGTTGCTCCCAGCCCCTACCTGCACCCTGTCAAGGTCCTTCTGAATGGTAGCCCTGCCCTCAAGCACATCAAGGATGCTGGAGTCTGCTACCCTTCTCAAGTACAGTTCCCTAGGCATTCAAGCTAATGATTTTACTTCCCATCTATGCTATTTGTGGTGGAAGTGTATAAAAATGGAAAAGACACAATATGTCATAGTAACAGGAAAAAGGAAAGTAGTTCATCTGAAATAACAAACGTGGAACAAACACATGCTTAGCTGAAGTGAGCAGTTGGACTGTCTTCTCTTGGCACAACAAATGTGACAACAAGTAAACGTAAAACTAAGAATGTAAAATTGTTCAGTTACAAGTGGAACTAAATCTCTCAGGCAACATGCTTTTTCTGTGGGGCAGTTGCCCTCTTTGCAAACTATTTTCATCCTTCAAACCTGAATGTAGACAGTCTGTGAGGAATCTAATACCCTTATTTCTGTGCCATCAAAACAGAGAATTCTAGGAAATTGTTTGTCCTGAAGCCATCCAGTAATAAAACAAGTAGATAAAAGAAACATATAAATAATCATTCATGAAACTTACTAGTATCTATGTGTGAAATTATTTCTGTATTTTTAAAATAATAACACTATGGATAAGTTTGTAATTATATAGCAAACTTAACTTATTGTAATATCTTCCGATAAATGTTATTAACTTTTTCATCAGCATTGAAGTTTACAACCAATTTGTATAACCTGGAGATTATTTTCTCCTTGGAGGATTCCTGGAAGTTTGATACAGGAACTAAAGATGAATAAGAGAGGAACAAGTGGCAGGTAACTTCTGAAAGGAGTGGCATATATTGGGTTGAGTTGGTTGAAGAAGATTATTAAATAACAAATTCTGAATGGTATCTACTGGCCAGTTTGCTTTGGAGGACCTTCTTTCCAACAGAGTACCAATATATCAGAACTGACAGAGTGACAAGTGGACAAGAATCAGCACCCATTATTTTTAGCATGGATGTAGGCTTTCATTTTATGATAGGTTTTCTTCGCAATACTTTTAAAAATATTTAAAATAAATAAATAAATAAATCTGTACTTTGTGGCACCTAGCTGGTTGCTGCTAAAGTCTGATGTCCCAGAAAATCTGCAGACTTGCAGATGCTGAGCTGGGGTCCTAGGACAGAGGCTGAAGGGCTGTGTAATAGAACTCTTACGGACAGAATTTTGAAGCCTCTAAAATAGAAACAGTTCAGCTAAATATGAAGATATGGACAATGATCTACTAATATTAAAGAAACTCAAAGTTGAGACAAAATACTGTAAAATACCAATAATAGGTAAGTTCAGCAAAGAGTGCCTTGATAATGTAGATAATTTCTCCTGGAAAAAACAAATTTGAAGGGAAAATCTCTGCTTAGTAAGACATAAGCAAACCTTGTTGTGGTATGAACAACTAAGGTACTTGCCATTCTCAAAAAAAGTTATGCTAACCATGCTGGTGATGGCATCGCTTATCTTTTTATATATACCCAGTCATTCAGACTTAACTCTCTATTCAGTGGAACAAACCAGAGAATTTTAAACCCAACTGTTTCCCATCCCTACAACCACACACGGAACATGCTTTTGTTCTGCTCTGTTTTCATTCTTCCCAACAGGGATCACCAGCTGGCTGGCAAAAGTCATCAGCAAAGATTGCTTATTATTATTTTCTTGTAAGATTAAATCCTGTGTGCTTTTACTGTTAGAGTCATAATGGCTTTTGAAAATGCAAGTTTACAACACTGGTTAACTCACTCCTTTTCCTAATCCTCTTGTCATTACACTTGTGAAGTTCTATCTTATCTTAGATTGCAGTCTCATTCTTTCACTCTGTGTGTGCTAAATACTACACAAAATTAGGACTCAGTACTGTCTGAGGAAGTCAGGACTGCTCTTTCCATACGTACTAGAACCCAAGCACATCTGTTGTATCACCGACTCTCCATCCCCATCCTTCCTTCATGTAATATATCAACTCACACGAGATGCATGGGGGCAGAAATTAATTAGATGGTCTATATTTAAATCTATTTTATTCAGTCTAGTTCAATGCTGTAGAAAAGTGCCAAATCACATTGAATTAGTCATTGGTAAGGTTCATTTGAAATAACACATACTTAAAAGTTTAAATTTCACCAGATGAACCATCAGAAAGAAGGTAAAAAAATAACATGGAAAACAAGAAGATAGAAATAATTCATCATGGTGTAAAATTCTTTTTAGAAAATATATGATATCTAAGAAAATCTACAGTTTATGAAGACTACCATTAGATCACATAAGATGTGATCTATCGAGCTCTTTAAAATACTTTTATGAAATAAAATACCTTTTGTATTTTTCTTATAAAGAGACCAGAGGGGATTCTTTCTGGCTTCCTATTATTGGATTGTTATTTAGATAAATATTTTATTCCTTCCATAGTTATAAATATTGGTGTGCTAAAATCATTTAATAGCCCTTTCTGCTTGGATGGGAGCCTGTCTCCATGTGGGTATTATGGACTCTGCATTCATCATTTTGTAATCCACTCCTTAACCTCCCTATGACAGTAACTCTTTGGCTGCTATACCATTTAAGGGAATTCTCAAACCTGAATTAGATACCAACTTAGCCATATAGTGCGTGGGCAGCATTGTGCACCTGAGAAACATTAACAGAAACCAAAACACTAAGCCAGAAGTAACTTTCAAGGCAACGCAAGAAATGCCAAGTAGAGCGATGAGACCTTGGAGCCTAACTCCAAGATGGATAACACTGGCTGTTTCTGTAGTTTAAAGGCTTTTCTTTCAGGAAGGTGTGGAATGTCATGTTTGACACGACAACTTCCATAGGTGCCTCCCAACCAGTATTATTCTATGATTCTGTGACTCCAGATGGAGGGAGGGACTTGTCACCGCGACTTCAGCTTTTGTGTCATATTGATGACAAAAATCTAGAATGCCAGTTTGTATCTATGGTGTTGGCCTGGCAAGACGGACCAGCTGCGGTTGTTGCTCTGGCCAGAGTGCACAGGGACCTGAGAGAGCATTCGTGCTTGGCATGTGGAATACACACACTGACACCAGCACATCCACTTCTGAGACCTCACCAGCAATCAGTTTGAGCTTGGCAAGACCACACACAATGGCTATGATTGCGATAAATGTTCTCCATCCCCTTTACCTTTGCCTTTGCCTGCTTCCCGACCACCTGCAGTATCTGCAGCAACCTGCTAAGGTGCTCTTAAGGCTCAGCTAGCCCTGCTAAGTCAGGTGAGCAGTGCAGACAGCCAGCAATGGTAGAGTTGGGACAGGTGAAAAGAAGCTCTGACTTGGCTTCTAAACAACGTTTAGAGCAAGAGGATGAATTGGGGCTGCATTAAATTTAGTATGCAGAGAGAGTCTGAGTGGCTGGTGCAAACCAGTGCGTAATGCAGAATCCAGGGAAAGTCAAAATCTGGTGAGCTTGGCCAGAGCTAAAGTTTTGTCTATGCAATGGCTGGAAGAAGGCAGAGAAAATCCATTTTTGACAGATATGAGGGAAGATTGAAGGTCATGGATGTTCATGCAGGAAGTGCAGTTATTTGGCCGTTGCCACACAGGCATGGATGGCCTCATGCCTCTGCCTTCCCTGTCACCAGCTC
>NW_008824551.1:1462733-1528764 GCF_000699105.1 Pygoscelis adeliae
AAGTGCCCCAAGTACTCTTCCAGCATCAAGGACTCACAGCTTGGGGACTTCCCAGTGCAGAAGTGACTTCTCTGTATTTTACCACTCTATGGATTTCTCTCTCTTACACCATCTCATCTCCCTTCAAAACCATGCAGACGGTTAGCTCTCACCAACAGTTGGCAATGAGTTTCATAGTTTAACACCGTGTGAAGAAGTTCCTCCTTTGGTTTGTTTTGAACCTGTTACCTACTAACCTTATTTGACGGCTCCTAGGGTTTTTTTGGTAGAAGTAGTGACCTGCATCCTCTCTCTCCCCGGGCTGTTCTGATTTCATAGGCTTTATACGTACATTTTCCATGACCTCAGTCACCTCCATCCTAAATTGAAGAGTCCTTGCCTAGTTGTTCTCATACAGAGGCTTTCCATACCTTTTATCTTCATTGTTGACCTTGTCCATATATTTTCCAGTCCTGCTATAGCCTTTTTGCGGTGAAGGAGTAGAGGAGGAAGTTGGCAAGAAACAGTTTTAAAACTGCATGGCAGTGGCATAACAGTATATTTTATTCTCTATTCTTTTCCTAATAATTTACTAGCACTCACCATGGGTTTTGGCCATCACTGAGCACTGATCTGATGTTTCCATGGAACCATTCATTTTCATTAAAAAGCCAACTCTATAATATGCAAAACAAAAAAACATTAAAAATTGTTCATTTAAGAGCGAGTGCTGTATGTTAATGGAATTTGTTTAGAGCAACCTAGATAATTCCCAGAAAAAAATTTCTGTATGATTTTGTTTCTTTTGTTTCTTCAGGGAAAAGCTGCAGGTATTTATCCAGGCAATAAGGAAAATTCTGTAAACAGAATTTTCAAACCAGGAAAGTCAAGAATCCTGTACTTTTTGGGTCGAGAAATGCTGTGGGGAAGACAGATGACCCAGAAACCCCACAGATTATTTTTGCCCTATTACATGGAACTGTGTCATTTAAAATAGGCAAAAGTTGAATAACATTTTCTGAATAATTCTAAGAGAGTCTCAACACCAAATAAATTGAATTGCAGGAGATTTTCTGTTTGGGTTTTGTGTTTTTTGGGGTTTAGTAATTTCATTATTTTTCCATGCCTTTTAATCTATTGGTTTAAATTTATGTCAGCTTTATGAAAGGAGGCAAGAACTTGCGCTTAGTAGTTCGAACTGTAACCTGGAAGATTGGTGTTTAATTACTTCTATAACCTTAGTCATTGAGAATGTCTGATCTCTTTATCTATGAAATAGAGGAAAAAATGCAAGTGAACAAAACTTTTTCTACCAGCAGTAATTTTGATGGCCTTTTCATGTGTACTTTTACAGATGATCCTTTGACAACATTTTTTATTTTTAATCCTCCAAAACTGGGAAATAAACAACAGAATATGCTTCCAAAACTTCATTTAGAAACTGGAAAAGGGAAAATGTCCTTTAACACTTTGGAACAAAAGCAAGTTTTGGGAAAAAAATTTTGGAGGAAAAAAAAAGCTCTATAACACCTAATGATTTTCTGATCCACTGTACTTTGAACTCTTCATATACACAATTCCTTCCCTGACTACCCAGAAAGGGGAAAAAACTGTGCTTATATAAAACTCTAAATGACTAGTAATGTAGGTCAAGTTT
Organism: Pygoscelis adeliae; assembly: GCF_000699105.1. Classification (NCBI taxonomy): domain Eukaryota; kingdom Metazoa; phylum Chordata; class Aves; order Sphenisciformes; family Spheniscidae; genus Pygoscelis; species Pygoscelis adeliae. Next base: position 1,464,370 of record NW_008824551.1, read on the forward strand.
TATTAAGTGATAAAATTTGTTTACCCTTGAACAGTATAGTGAAGAAGATTAATCTTCACTCAATGGCATGTTATATTCTTCAGTTGGCCACCTGTTTACATGAATAAGATTATCAATATCACTTGTGTAACAAGAACACTAATAACTACAGAGATATCCTGCCTGGACTTAAGAATCGTTGGGTTTATTCTGCATTCAGTGAGGCAACTAAAAAAGGAGAGACCCTATTTTTTACAATGAAACCTGCCTGGAGATGCCTATGAGACACCCAGTGGCACTGAAGACACAAAAAATCTAGCATCCCAGGAACCTTCTGAAAGACACATCACATTCACAATCTGATTCTGTCTTCACCCATTATACTTATGACAACACAACTCCAACATTTCAGTGAAGACCTATTGGCATAAAGCCAGAGGAAGGCAGCAGTGAAGCCCATCCTGCAGAGAGCACTCTAGTGTAAAGGAAATGGGAGATGCAATTACCTTTGCCCAGTGACTGTGGAAGATACAAGGATGGCAGCTCCAGGCAGTGAAGCAAAAATGGGGGGAAAAATAGAGTGATTATTCCAGTCTCTACTAACTTCTACTTTTGCTCTGTGAAAGAAACAATGTAGGCATATTAAAAAATCATCATTCCTCAATTTATACTTTAGCGCTTTTTTTAATGGTTAAGTCTTTCTCTTTTTGTCTTATTCCATTATTTTTTCCCTGTCTGCTTACTGTGGATAAGTATTATTGCTCTTTCTATTGTAGCAATGCCCAGAAGCCAACAGAGATCAGAGTCCTGATATATCTGGAACTGTACATACAAGTGGTAGAAGCAATACCTACTTTTAAGCATGCACATCCCAAAGGGACATAATAAACAAAGTGGGAAGAGAAAAAGGAAAATTATTGTGGTTTGGTCTTCTCAGAATTACACAGCTGGGTAGTGGAAGAAGCAGGAATAGATCAAAAGACGATGGCTGCTATAGACTTTGCAACACAACAGAACAACTGTAGTGAGTCTAGCAGGGGGCCACTGAGACACTTCAGGGGCTGGAGCACATGACATACAGTGAGAAGCTGGGAATTTGTTTAACTTAAAGAGAAGGCTTGGGAGGATCTGATTGCTGTGTTATTCTACCCAAAGGGGTGTTGTAGAGAAAATGGAGTCAGACTCTTCTCAGAGGTGCATGAAGAAAGGAGCAGAGACAATACTCATGGGCTAGAACAAGGAAAATTCCAAGTGGACAGGGGGAAAAAATTCACCTTCACAGGAGTGTCTGAGCACTGGCACAAGTTGCCCAGAGAGGATGGGGAATCTCCATCCTTGGAGATTTTCAAAACATGCTTGGATAAACTCCTGAGCAGCTTGATCTAGCTTTGAAGTCAGTCCTGCCTGGAGCAGGGGCTGGATTAGAGATGTCCAGAGTTCCCTCTCTATGACTGTGTGTATTCACTGTAGGATTTTGGCCACAAGCACTTTCACTAGACACAATACTGCTCATACCCTGAAAACTAGATGTGGTGGGTTAAGAAAACATCAGTGTTTCAAGCAGGGAACCAGGTGAGAAGACACAGTTTGGGAAAAAAGCAACTGTACACATTTGCTTACACTCCAGTAATTATTCTGTGATTCGATATTCATATAGAGGTTTTCCTACAGCCAAACCCACATCCTTTTTTATTGGCCAAAGGGGATATGATTCTGTGTTATCACATTGTCTTACTGGCTATAATAGGCTTGTCTGACTTTCTACCTCTGAACTGAACCTCTAGTTACATAGACAAGACAAATCATGGGCACTCCTGATCACTAGGACACAAGCACTGAAACAATTGCTGTTGTCACCCTCTATCACAACAAACTTTTTTTTTCTAAGATATCAGTGAATCTCTTTCTGTTGCATTTTATAGTGAAACTTTTTTGTCACTCTGTTTCATACAAGCTGCATCTGTAAATGCTTTTTTATTTTAGAATTGGCAGAATCTGAGAATAAATGCTGAGTAGCTGGATGTGAAGGGAAATAAAACCAGAATCTTCCTGAACAGTGGAGAAAAAAACTAAAATATAAATTTGTCATTGAGTAAAAAAAGTCTCACTTTGAAGTTTTTATTCTTCAATGTTAGTTAATTCATTTTTGGAGAACAGTCAGAAGCCCTTAAGGAAGTGTTGGCATGGTCACTACAGTGTACAGTTTCTCTACAACTTCCATTAAATAAATATGGCATACTAATGTGATATATTTGTATCTGCTTTGAATAGATATCCATTTATATGTGCAGATCACTAGCAGCTATTATCACAACAAGAATGCCACAAGATTTTTTTTTTGTTTCAACAGGGGTTGATTCCTTTAAATATACTTGTTAGTTTTCAGGATGCCTGAGTGAAGGCCCATAGAAATAGACAAGGTCTTACTTTTCAACAGAGTAAGTGCATAATTAGTCTGAGTGGTCAGCAACAGTGAGCAAAAAATCTTTAAAAAAGGTCAGCCCACCCTCAGGTTCTCTAACTAAATAGTTTGCCATAAAAAACATACTTAATGTAAAACATTTGGCCGTTTTACCTTCCCTGTTATGATGTGGGTTGCTGCCTTTAAAATTTCAAACAGTGATGTTGATTTCGGAAGATTTTGCATGAGGTCATAGATTTCTTTGGGAAGACACTATGTTAAACACATGAGACAGAGCAGACTGTAGATTCATGTCTGTTAACTTCTGCTTTATTTTTAATCATGAAGCAAAAGGCAAGGGGTGATGTCTAAGTTATCTAGAAAGTTCTTGCATTTTACATTGTGTTTGCATACTTCATATATTTCATATTTGTATATAAATTGCTCCTCAGACAATATTCCATAGAATTACAAAATGAGCTGTAAGTAGTTATTCCCAATAAAACAGAATATGTCTATCTGTCTTTATTTATTTCTGCAGAGGAAGATGGTATCTCAATATATTATTCCCAAAGTAAAATGTTTCTTAGAGAATTTTCTGTCTTGTGGCTTTGAAACACAATAATGTTTTATTGATCTATGAACTTCCTGCCATCAGGTTTTATAATTGAATCAAGTGAAACATTTGGTCCATAATATCAACTTTACTAGACCTAAGTACTTAGCCAATATTTGGGGCTCTACACCCTGTTTTTGTTGGTTTAGATAGAGAAAATAATGATGGAAGGCAACTTAGTAATTTGACAAAAAAAATCTCTGAAAATGACACAGTTTTGTTTTCTTGCACTATGAAAGTTCTAATTTAGTTTATTTTCTGACAGCTTTGGAACTCCAGAGACGGAGTTATTTCTCAGAGCCATGCAGTTTTTCTGCACCTGAGGCTGTGGTTATTTTTTGCTCTCCTCTAATGGCACTTTTGATTGCCTTTTTTCTCTGGTTGATAGGGAATTATCTTCTGGAAATGTGTGACATAAGCAGTTAAGCCCAGTTCTGATGAACTCTTCAGGAAACCCTGTTATCTACAGGACAACAGGCTGAACTGCTGAGACACCTGAACTTCTTTATTAGCTTCATCGTAACTTTACACAATATTTTGACAGTCAGATTTACTCATTGTCTTAGTCTAACTCATAATGGTCCAAAGGACTCATTCAGGTTGAGGGAAGCCTAAGCTGGAATCAGTGCCCTTCCTGAGGAGATTTTCTCCCAAGCCACCCAGTAGCTCCAGGAACTAGTATAATCTAAGAGGTGGCTCTCTCAGAATCACCTCCTGAAGCTCAGGGAACAAACTCCTCAACAGGAGTTGTTTTTCCCTCGCCCAGGGAAGTGGTTGAGTCACCATCCCTGGAAGTATTTAAAAGACGGGTAGATGAGGCGCTTAGGGACATGGTTTAGTGGGCATGGTGGTGTTGGGTTGATGGTTGGACTCGATGATCTTGGAGGTCTCTTCCAACCTTAATGATTCTATGATTCTATGATTCTATGAACAGTGCACTGAAATCAGGATTTCCAGCTTCTCCTGTTCATCAGCCTTCCTGGAGGAAGAATTGCATTCGCACGCCTGTCATGTTAAGGGGAGAACAGTGGTGTTATAGGAGGGCTTCTGATCACATCAAAAGATGGGTTAATAAATTTACTGTCGGTCCACAGAGAACAGCAATTACTCTACTTGGTTAGATTGCTCACCTGGATTCAAATAGATGCTCTGATAAAAGTTGATTTTCCATCAAGTATTCATTGAATAAGAAACTGGAATCCCAGTAATCTTCTTCTGAGGTGAGAGACTCTGCTCACAGATTAGGGAATCGCATTTCATTCCCTCTTAGATTCAGTAAATTCACAGAATCATAGAAAAAGGTGGTACAACCAACAGTTTGCTGTCTAGGCTACAGCTTACCAAGAAGAGTATCTGTCTTCAATTGTATTTAACATTCCCTGAAGGAGCTAGTTTGTCTCTCATTCCTGTGTGTTAGCATCATTCTCTTGTTCACGGTCTGTCCTAATTACAGCTTAATTAAATATACAAAATGCAATATATCCAGAGCTAGCATGAGAAACACTCTTCAGAGAATAGCCTGTAGGCTAGTGCCTGGGTTCACATCCATGCCAGAATGAGGCACCATTCTTGATTCTGCGATGGTCTTGTCTGCCCTGCATGAGAACCCTAATATCATCAGGGTTATATAGTCACTGTGTAGGGACATGTATCTGTCTAATGTGTTACCACAATGAGCTTTTTAACTGTCAGTGTCAGAGAAGAGCCCTTTTAGCATCTAGGGCTAGACTCACAGAAGATATATGAGACTAAAACTGTAAAAAAGCACCTCCTGGGATTAATTTCTGCTTCTCTGTTAGGTGCTCAGTTCACATTACTTTTTAATAAGAGGGAGGCTGGGCATCCATCCACATTCCCACCCCCCTTTGAAAGCAGTCCTGATACCTCAGAGAAGAGACATGAACTCCCTCCAGATCCTTTCTGCAGCCGTTAGGTCCCCGCTGCTGGTTTCATCAATACCCATGGCCCAGCTGTCCCTGAGGCACTTCAAGAGGAACATTGCTGCTGAGCTGGGGAGACAGTGTAATGCAATGGCTCAAAGTTGCAGCAAGAACACTGGATGTTCTATCAAAATACAAAGTCAGTTATACCAAGTATGGGAATTTTTAAACTTCAATATATTGAAGCTGCAAAGGCTTTTGCATATGTGGAAAACTGTGGTTGCTCAGCCAAAAGAATACTGCCCCCCCAAATATAAGAGGAAAAATTAGGGGAAGGCATTTTAATTGCTTCTTCACAATGCTAGTAAATCTTTGACTAAGGCAGTAATGGAAAACCGTCAGTAAAACTGAGAGTTACTGTTACAAGCATGAAGACAAAAAAGTGTTTCACATGCATCAGCAGCCAGAACTGAAAGTTTGGGGAAAGAGAATAAGAACAAGGCTCGTACAGAGTGATACTGTTCTGTCAAATACTAGGAAGACCACTTGTTATGGGAAAACAAAACACACAATTATTTATCCTTCAGTTAAGGTACTATAAATAAAAAAGCCAAACCCAAATTATAACTCCAGTAAAAGAAAGAGTAGGAAACTTTTTGGATGTGGTGGTAAATCCAATCTCCCAAACCTGGTACTTCTATTCTGATAACACATTTCCTCATGCATTTTTTTTATGTTGTAGCTGGCTCTACTCCAGAATCCCAAGGCTTGGGTTTCAGTATGACTAGATTCATGGCAATAAAATAAGTGTGTTTTGCAACACATCACATCCTTTGTGTAAAGCAAATGGGTACTTAAATCATAGTATCTATCTTTGCATCTGGTCAAAGGAGATAACACTGCTATTTGTTAGGCACATGCCATTTGTTATCTGCCCAGACTGTTTACGCAATCATTTCTGAATGGATGAGAATACTTAGCATGGGTGTGCTTATGTCAACTGGCAAAATGGATGTCCTCATGCTATGTCAATTCTTTGAGGGACTTCCCAAGTCAAAGGTTATATCTGCCTTTTTCATTGTAATAACCTTTGATGGATGAACTTCTGTGGATTCATCTAATGACTTTTACAAATGATTTATATTTTTTGGCATGTATGGCTTTCTGGGGCAATGAATTCTATAGTTTAATTACACTCTGTGTGGAAGAAGTCCTTTGTTTGCTTCTGATCTGCAGCTTGGTAATTTCTTTTGATGTTTCCTGTAGTTCTTGTCAGAAATACTGAATTATTCCCTATTCACCTTTTTCAGGGCAGTCATGATTTTACATGACTTTTTCATATTGCCTCCCTCAATTATTTCTTTGCCATGTTGAAAGATCCTAAATTCACTTAATCTCTGCTTGTATAAAAGCTTTTTCATGAATTTTCCTTGTTGTCCTGTGCCCAGCACTTCCACAAAATAGATTCTGGATGGGAAGTTGTACATATGTAAAGCTAGGGAAACATTCATCAAAAATTTACCCTGTATAGGCAGTCTGTTGAGCTCAGTGAACAAGCGGGGATAACCTCTAGTTCTCCAGGCCTACACTGGTTTGCCTGAATGAAACTTCTTTTCTTCCTACAAAGCTTTCTTCACTGACTTCAGTAGATGCAATAAATCAGAACATGGTCTTGACAATGCTGCCTTCCCTGCTGCACAGCCCCAAGTCAGCCCATCACCTAAAAAAGGCATAGATCATGTGGCTGAAGCATAGGGCTATGCCTGAAAAGGGTCTAAAAGAATTCTTACTGAGAGCTATCAGATCAAGGTTGTGGAGATAAGAAATGCCAGGATTAAGATAAACTTTTGTCTGCTTGATTGTTGTGTGTGCAAGTTTTAGATTTTCTTCTCTTCCAATAGAAACTGGAATCTCCCCCAGAAAATCCATATTAGATTCACAGAAAGATATAGATTGGAAGAGACTTCTGCCGGTCTTCCATCCAGCATTCTGCTCCAAGCCAGTGCAACGTTGAAGCTAAAACAGGTTGCTCAAGGCCATGTCCAGACAAGTCTTCGACTACCTTTAATGACGGAAATTTCACCATCTCTCTTGGCAAGTTGTTCCACTGCTTAACCAGCTTCACTGTGAAATTTCTTTCCTAGTATCTGAACTGTGATGTCTCATTAGTAACTCATGTGATAAGGGATTTGGAATTTTAGATTTTTTTCAGAGGTCCCTTTTAATTGTCCCAAAAGAGTGACTGGCAAGAAAAACGGTTCTTGTCCTCTTTTTTGACTTAACCACTAGAGAGACACGCTCTACAGTGGACTTTACACCTATTTTGACGAAGTGGAGTTGTACTGGTCAGAGATCTTAAGTCCTGTTCAATCTTTCACCTTCCTGCACCTTTGTCATTTGGTGTTAGTATACTCTGGCCCATGACCTCTTACCACTTATTCCAGGCTCTCCTCCCATCTCTTCCTAGCTCCTTTTCATTTTATTCCCATTCTCCCACACCCTTTGCTTTTTTCCCAGTTTCAACCTCCCTGATCAGGCCATTTTTCCTGGTCTACTCCTGATGCCTCCTTGCAAGTTTGCTCTTGCAACACCAGTCTGGTGCAGTCACCCCCTCTGCATTCAACTCGGGCGACCCTGCTCTCATGCAGGGTTCCTGGTCACCAGCAGGAGGAGTACTGCGATCACAGGAGAGCCATTGCCTCTTCTCATATGCAAAATGCTAAAGCCGTGGGGCAGGAATCGCAGGTAAATTTCTGTTCCGTTCCTCAACTTCAAGCTCTCTTCAGATGGAATACCCAAACAATTATCTGCCTAAACATTTCAAGAGTTAAGTTAAGGATATTTTCTGGAAAAAAAAAAAAAATGTATAAGGATGTCATATTTGCATGGTTTGATTTGACTAGAACTTCTCCAACAAACTGTTACACTGCTTTCTTGTATTCACATATAAGATAATACATATATATATTTCTTTTTCCTAATCTGATTCTTAGACTTTTTTTTTTTTTACTTAAAATTTCATTTTGGAAAACAACATCTCTAAAAAGGATATAAACAGTTTTCAGAATAACAAAGGGGGGCGGGGGATGTCTGAACCATACACCAGACCCTTTATTTCTACCAAGGTCTTCACTTTAGAAAACAGACATGTTCTCCTAAAGCATTAGTTATTGCATCACAGTAAGACAAACACTGTATCTTAATAACAGTCTCTAACTGGCTTCTAAGGATCTGTTATGTATCAGTTTGATATCTGAAAACGAATTGTTAATGCAGTAACATTATTATGTGGCTGGCCCTGTATGTTGAAAAGGAACAGATCCCTGTTAGAGGTTGCAGGTGTGTGGACTCTTTCCTGCTCACGTGACTGTTAGAGCCACCCAAATCTTAACAACAGCACAAGATTTCAGAGAACAAATAGTTTAGTGCACTTATGAAGAACCTAAAGGAAAACTGCTCTGCCTAGAGGTACCCTTGAGACTCTGCTTCCAGTGTGTCCCTGGAGCAGCTTGTTTCACCCACTACCCTGCTAGCCATTGTAACAGGAACATTTTGTACTGACTGTTTCAACAGTCAGTTCTCCTTGCCCTATTTTCTTACATAGTTATCGAGACAATTATTTTTTCACCAGCAAACAATAGTAATGGGACTTAATTCTTCGTTTGTGACAATTCTACATTTTCCTATAAATTTGAAAATCAGCAGATGAATTAAAAGTTCTAGTCAATTGTCACTTCATATAGTGACCAATTTCTGAATGAGGTCTTCAAACTCCTAAGTTAAAATTTATATGTTGATGACTGTAGTTGATCAAGGAGTTTTGCTAAATTCAGATTGGCAGGGTTTCTTTTTTTGTTATTTCTGTATTCTTTGTTGGCCCGAAAACCTCAGCACATTTTTATGCCATTTTTCAACCTGAAGTGTTGCCCAGAGAACAACAAACATAAAGCTTTTTTTTCTGTTGGCACTAAAATTTGATACAGTAATGATACTAATTGAAAGAGAGATACCATAATATAAAGATTTAGGTAATTTACAGAAGCAGACATTCCAAACAGAAGATATTAGAACACATGTATCACTAAATTATGGCGATTTGCTCCCAGTTTAGCTTCAGAGCCTCATTCCCCCCCATAGCCCATATGATATTAGGTCACTCCTGAGGTATTACTTGTAGGGAACCAATTGGCTGACTTCGTATATATCCACAGGTATAGCAGGCTGTTAAGTATCTTTCTTATTGCCTAACTTTTCTGTCTTTTTATGGAAAACAAGCGCAGAGCCATAGGGGCCAGCTGGGATATGAGCAGGGCAGGAACCAATCTCCATAGGTACATACTCTTTACTTATGGCTCCCTTGCAAGCAGCATCTCCTAGGCACAACTGGAAAAGGAGGCACAGAGTTCTGGTTCTGCCAAAAAAACGCAGCTCTCAGCAATATAGCTTCATATGGAAAAGCTGGAAGTTGCTTATGTGAAAGGTTGGGATACAGACCACAGCTCAGTGTGCACGTTTCCAGTGTACTGAGCTGCACTGGCTCTTTGGCTACTGTGGGGGGTTGACCCCAGCCAGCAGCCAAACACCCACCCAGCCTCTCACTTGCTCCCCTCTCCCATGAGGTAGAAAGAAACTAGTAGGAAGAAGAGAAGACTCATGGATCAAGATAATAGAGTTTAATAACTGAAGCAAAAGCTGCATGCACAAGCAAAGCAAAAAGAGGAATTCATTCACTACTTTCCATCGATGGGCAGATGTCCAGCCACTTCCTGAAAGGCAGGGCCTCAGCACAAGTAACGGTTGCTTAGGAAGACAAATGCCATAAGCATGAACATCACCCCTTCTTCTTCCTGTCTCCGAACTTTTATTGCTGAGCATGACATCATATGGTATGGGATATCCCTTTAGTCAGTTTGGGTCAGCTGTCCCAGCTATGTCCCCTCTGAACTTCTTGACCAGTCTACTCACTTTGGGTAGGGGGATGGAGGAGAAAGCCTTGACATTGTGCAAGCCCTACTCATCAATAGCCAAAACATCGGTATGTTATCAACACTGTTTTAGCCACAAATACAGAGCACAGCACCATGTGGGCTGCTATGATGAAAGTTAACTTCATGCTAGCTAGAGCCAGTACAGCTACAAGGACAAGGTCCTGAACAACCTCAGTCTTCAAGAGAAGCTTTGAATAAAGCCTCAGGAGAAGAAACAAGAAAAGGAGTAGGGTACTCTTTCTTAACTCACTGGGCCTGACCAGTCATGCAGATCTGATGAAAGGATCCTTCTCCAGTGTCACATAGTCATTAGCTGCATCCTGCAACCTGAAGGCATCTGAAAGACCCTGGCAAAGGGAAGAGCCTAACTCTGTGAGTGCACGTTTTAGTTGCACTTGTCTGAGAGGCAAAAGAGTATGGCATGTGGATGGAGAACTTACACATAGGACCCTGGAAAGCCTTTTTTGGATAGAAGACTGGCACCGCATGTGTACACTGACCAATGTTAATGATAATTCTCCAGCATATTATCTCCTCTCCACATTTCCCCTTGCTATAAACCATCAGCAGACCAGGGGAACAATGACCCCCACACTGTCAGGTTTTTATGTTGATTGCTGATGGAAAGTTACTTCCACACAGTGCCTAACTGCTACAGGTTACTGATGACCAGTAACGGGGTGTGCCAATAGCATGACTGCCAGGCAAAAACAGCCCTCAGAGGAATTGATACTTGGCTTTGCACCCAGCTGTGTCCAAGTTGCCTTCTCTGTGTAGAAGTGAAAAAGAGTTTGCTACAAATACCATCCCCTTCCTCCTGACACCTCCATGTTCTCATAAGCAACTATTAGAATTGCACAGTGCTTTGTCTTTTTGAAAGAGTGGTCAAGACATCTATTAAATGTGCCTCCACCTCGCTTCCTTCCCTCAGAGAAGGTTTTCCCCACTCACATCCCACTCAAGATGCATGTCTACTTATGCTGTGGTTCATAGCCTGTTCGGCAGTCTGTGAATAGGAAAGCTTACTAAATTCACAGAAACTGACACTCCTTTTAATACTTTTATGGAAATTCTAAAATCTGCAGGTAATAGGCAGGGATTTATTTCCATAAGCTTTCAGCTGTGAAACTTTCCCATATAATCAAAATTCAAAATTTAGTTTGAATGTCTACAAAGGAAGGTTAACCAAAAGAAGGAATCAACAAATAATTACTTTACAAAATTCTGTTAAAGAAAAAAAAAAGCCAGGTAGAAATTAGGTTTGTGTGGTCAGCATTAAGATCTTACGCAGGTAACTTTGATCTAAATTGGAACAAATATATGAGTTTAAATCAACAACTAATCTAATATGCATATATCTCTAGCTATAGATACATATTTCTCAAAATACATGATGCACAGCACAACCCACAAAATTCTGTCACCTTACAGAACATTTCAGGGCTGTCTATATAAACTTTGGCTGTACTTTGGACTGTCCAAATGCAAACCAGACCTGTAAGCTACACAGCTGTAATAGCTTTGCTTTAATTCTGAGCTACTACACATTTTAAAGAAAATTTAGCTTCACTCCTGCAGTTCTGGACAGAAGCATACTCAAGTCTCACAGTAACTATAATACATACAGACATGCATCAGCTTTGGGAGCTGTGAAGAAACAGGGTATGCACCTTCAGTGTGGGGAAACCATATAGCCAGGTAGTTAGCATGGACAGCTCTGAGGTACTTTACGTTGCTCAGTGAAAAACAAGTCTTCAGAGACTACTGAATACATTCTCAACATTCCTTAATAAATATCTGCAGGCTGAGATTTTTGAAAATACTGTATCTTAATCTCCAGTTAGTTGATTTCTATAGCAGGAAAAACTATATTCGTGATTAAAACCTCATTTTGCTGCCAAGATTTTTGCATAAATATTTATCAGTCTCTCTGAAAGAGCATCAGACCATTTTAATTCAAAAATACACATTTTGTCTCATTCCTGCCCTCAGAAACACCTGGAATGTTTTTGTTTGAACTTTCCAGAAAGTTTGTCCTGAGGTAGAGTTGTCAGATGAGACCAAATTGTTAATTTGGCAAAAATTATACATCGATGAAGACAGAATGCGAAATTTCAAGAGAACCCCATAAAAATAGAGTTTGCTGACTTGAAATATACACTTGCAATATTAATTGCATTCCACAGACTGGGTTTTGAAAACTAGAAAAGACCAGCATTGTGTCTGTTTTGATCTCCTGAACAACTCAGGCCATATGATTTCACCAAGTAACGTCTGTGAAGAGTCTCCTTCTTTTAGTGGAGAATGATTTGAAGACTTCAAATTCCAAAGTACCATTACATGCTTGGAAAATTGCTCCAGTGATTAATAACTTAACTTACCACTAAAATTTGCAGTTTCACGTTCAAATTTCTCTAACCTTATCTTGAAAGCACTAAATCTTACTTTATTTTTTTTCTGCTATTTAAAAAGCCCTTTGCTATCTGGAATCTTTCTGCCTTATAGTTACTTACAGGTTTTCATTTTTGGTTTTGATTAATTGAATAATCCTTTTTTTTTTTTTTAAATCCCTGGTGATGTGTTCATTTCTAATCAGAAAAACTTGCAGAGCATTTCCATCTTGAAAGTTTTTGGGTTTACTATACAGACACATACTACAATATGTTTAATTTCATGCAAAATGCATGAATTGACAAAGGTATTTGCTATACTCATAACTGATTTCTCAAGTGAATTCTAAGCTTAAGAGATTAAATAGTTCATATGAGAAAAATGCACCAACTTTTCAATTCCTGCTTTGGGCATTGAACTGCTTTTCATTAATTTCATCTCAGAAAGATTTGTCTAAAATTTTCTATATTGGAAGTAATGGTTGATTTTGAGATGTTGTAAGGCACAAGGATTTTTGAATTATTAGTTTTTTACATGTTAATGGGCACAACTGGTGAGTTTCAACTCTAATGAAAGTTACATGAGGTCATGAATGCAGCACTGACTTTACATTGCTTTTAGTAAAGTCCATTGTATTTTTATAATTCTTTCCATGACTATTCCAGATTAGATTTCTATACTAAGTTAGTCAGTACATTGGAATACTTCCAGATGAGAGGAAATATATGCATGCCAATAAAGCAACTTAAAATCCTAATTATTATCAGAATTGACTTTTGCAGCAGGTGAATTAATTTCATCTGACTTTTATGTTCATGAAAAGTAAAAAAAGAAAAACTAACTTCTTCTTAAGAAGAAATAAACAAAAGTCATACTATCTTTTAATATTTCTGGCAATGAGGTTTTTCATGGCTGGTTTGCTGTGGAAGTAATCTAATTAAGCATACATTTTTTATGTAAAAACAAATAGAAACGATAGAAAAAATGGATAGAAATACTAATGTAGGGGATGAAGTAGCTATGCAAGAGGGATAAAACATCAGAAAGCCATGATGAAAACTCACCTGTCTGTGGTTAAGATTAAAAGAAATTCCTGACGTTGTTAATAGCCCTCTCAAGTCACCATAAGCTTCTCCTGTTCTTGAAGTAAGGAAGGATAATCAGTAAGGCCTTGGTTTTCTTAAACTTTCTACTCTTGTTAATCTGTGGTTTTCTTTTTCATTTTCTTTCAGGGGTGATCTTACACTCAAGTATGATTTCTTATAACAATAGTTTAACATATGCAACCCACGACTTCCTCCAACAAAGAAATTCTCTTTTTACCTCAGTCATGTTCCAGTTTCACCATTTTTCTTTCTCTCTTTAGTCCCGTGACTCTTGTACTCATACCTGTGGATGGTGGGTACTTCGAGATCCTTGAAATGAGGACACTTCCCCGGAATGTCAAAGATGTGGTTCAACCCTCTTCATACTAGGAAAGCACAGAACCCAAATGTTCCACCTTCCTGAATGACAACTAATAATTATGTAAAAAGTGGCCACTTGCAGCATCAAAGCTATTTGTCAGTGAGCAGAAAACATTCTGAGTACTTTGGGCCTAAGCCATGAGCATGCTTAACTTTCTGTGCCCCATGGAGACTTGAGCAGAACTGACCTTGGTTTCGAATCATACCAGGTGCACATGTGTTCCCCTCTCTCTAGACTGAGGTATGCTCAGGAGTCCAAGCTTACATAGCTTGGGAATGCTAGGGTTCAAAAGTAAGATTATTTGAATCATTGTTCAAATCTGTTTGCCAAGTTAATTCATTCCCTATTTCAGTTTGGACCCTGAATCTTCTGGTCATCCACACCGCTCTGATTTGGAACAAGACAGCTAATTCTTTCCATGGGGAAACATGGGTGTGGAAGAGAAGGTGCTTTCTGCCAAGGCCCTTGCTCTGCAAACAGTTTGGTCCCAAATCATTGCCAGATTTTGCTTCTTCTTCCTAATACAATCTTCTAAGATATCCAAGGATGTCGTCTGTGCTCACAGGCTCTGCCATGCCCTTATATGCATGCCGTGCGCTTGGCATTATGCTGTAGAACATCGTCTGGCAGGCTGCAAAATGCACTCCTACCGTATGTGCTGTTGTGCTTATTAATTGTGATGGCTTAGGATCAGAGGAAAACAACTTGTAGTTCAGAGGGGATAGGAGTCAGAGTCTGCATTTGCAAAGAACTTGCTCTCAGCCAGAACTCCGCTGTATTATGAGGCTATGCTGGTAGCCCTGTGAAAAGCCTGCTGGGCAGTTCAGCACTGCTAGTTCCCAGCTCCCAGCATGGCACCAAGCAATGTTATTTTAAATATAAGAAATTAAAATGGCCTATTTGAAGGTGCAGAACCACTGAACAGGCAAAAACATTAGCTAGCCATAAGTTTGCCATGCCTTCCCTTTCAACAAGCTGCGTCAGTCCTTTTCTAAAATAGTTTAAAATAGAAGCATGTATTTGTGAGATGCTCTACTGTAAAGGTGCAAAGGTTTTTGTGGTCCTGGCCAGGGCTCTCTAGATGATAAAAAGGATGGGTATAAGAAATTCTATACCACCTGATCCAGGGACCAGACTGTGTACACAGTGAAGGTGGAATAAATGTAGACTGAAAGTTTCAATTTAGCTGCAGACAGTGAAGGAGCAGTGTACACCGCAGGTACACTACAAGTGTACTTAGCTCCTATTACCATTCAAAATCAAAATGTCAGACAGTGTTTAAAATATGGTCTTTGTTTCATGAGAAAACTAGGATATTTGCAATTACTTATCGTTGTAATCTACAGTATACATTCTATCTACCCATTCATCTAATTTATGCAATGTGTCTGTGAGACACACTTCCCTGTAGTGCTTTGATATGTCATAATTTTTCATCCCATTACATTATATTCCCATGCTTGTTTTTTTAGAAGTATTCAGAAAGCATGTCAGTTCTCTGGAAGGATTGTTTTCTCTATCAACTGCAAATCATACTTAAGATTTTTTAATTTATTTGTTTTAATAGATTTAAGCATGTCCTTTTTATAGTTCCAAGTTTCCTTGATTTCTTGATCAGTTAACAGCCATGACAGAAAATGTATTCGAAACATTGTATTAGCTTGATATTTCACATTTATCAAAGTGCTGTAATTTAAATAACTTTTGAAGGAATTACTTTTATAAACTGAAACTGTAGGCGCAAACATTTCAAATGTGAAAGAATCCCAAGGTCAAATCACATGTTTTGAAGAAGTTAAATGGTGAACAAATCATAGCCCTAGAGTTACATGCAACTGTCTCAGAGGATGCTCCCATTATTATACACTTTTTCATAAGACTGATACATCATTTTAGTAACTGAATTCCCATAATGATTTAAGATAGTTGCTTCTAACTGTCATTCCTCATTGTTAATTTAATATATCAGGTTCCAAATTGTCTAGAATAGCAAAGAATCCAAAATATATGCTAAGCTATTTCTACTTAACTCAATTTCTATATTAATAAATCCCTCAGGTTTCAGTGCAATTACAATCAGTCTGCAAAGATGTTCTTCCACAAAGGACAAAAACATTTTGGAAAGACCATGAGAATATTTTGGTTTAAAGATTTAAATAGAATTATTTGCTTTAAACTGATTTTACCTAACACTTTACCAAGGGCATGTCACCTACCAGAAAGTGATCAAGTTTACTTGCTCAGTAATTCATCGTCTGTCATCCAAGACTTCATAACAGACTGTAAATCCATTTTTAGCTTATTACAGTTGTGGTGCTCAGCACATCGGTTTAAATCACTTTGGGTGCCTAAGGTTATGAACTGAGTGTGGAATAAGAGAAGTCTGGGTACATGAATGGCCAGTTACTGCCTCCCAGCTGATGTGTAGTGGCTTTGCCGAACTGCAGGAACCTCTTTTTATATTATTCTGCTCTGTGTTGCTTTGCTTCATACACAATAATGTTTGTCACTTCAGTATCCATAGAAGAGGCTTTTGCGGATATGTTTTCTTCCTTTCGCTGGCTATGGAGCTCTATCCTTACAGCTTGGTGATATTCTTACTATCTCCAGGTGAGATAGATGTGTATATACTACAGTTTACTATTCTTTTGTCTCTCACTTCACCATGGGAGCCCCAGGAGTTCCTGTAAACCCATGCTGAGACTCCAAAGCATCTGTGCTTCCCTGTGAGCCATGACATCTCATCTCAGAAAGGTCAGCTTTCAAGCAAGCCTTTCACCTTGTTCTCTGTAACCTGAAATTGTCTCTTCAGCAAGCTGATAACAAGGGATTTTGCAAAAAGGAATATTATTCATTTTTCTTCTGCCTCAGCAAAGCCTCTTCCAGAGGCTTACCCAGGTCTATAATACTCTACTGTTTGCAGTGATTTCATTTTGAAAATGCACAGCTACGCTGCGTAGTCAGGGGAGTCAGGAATTTTGCTAATTTGGGAAGCAGCTGTTGAAAGGTGTTGTGCTAGAAAAGTTTGCGGGATGAGTTTGGTAACTCAGTGTTAAAATACTTCATAATTAACACTGTTGATATTTTAAACTGGTATACTAGTTATTATCTCATGTGAGAAAAGGCCCACTCTCACATCTCTGAGATAACATCTGAGACTGCTTCTGAATAAGAGCTTTCAAAAATGAATGGGCACTGTCACAGATTTCCATGGTTCTGACTCAGTGAGCAAAGAATTTAATGAAGTGGTATATTTACTGTTAAGTGGACTAGGTTTTGGAGATGTTACAAATCAGAAGCATTCCTCCTGGAACTAGCAGGGTTCATGGCGTAAGATTAAGCAGGGTGAATGTTTTATCTTAGAAATCTGAGAAAGCAGATTTTACAGGAAGCTGATCTTAAAGGGAAGGCTAAAAATCAGCTTTGCTCTTCACTTATATGAAAAGTCCAGAAAGTTTTAAGACTTTCTTCTAAGAAAAAAACTTCTTTGCAAAGATAATTATTTCAATACATGCGTGGCGATAATCCACAGAAATGAGTGCACAAATCAATAGAAGGAGAAGTTTTGAAGGAAATGGTTCAATACTTATGGAAAACATGAAAAAATAATGAAATAATTCATTCATTTTCTCCCTTATTACCATTTAAATGAGCTCAAAGTGAACAGTTAGTACAATAAAATGTGATTACTTTTTAAACTATTCAAAAAGATGTGAATAAAAGGCAGTGTCTAAGTATCATATCACAAAGTATTTAGAATGCAATTCTTGCTGTGAACTTATTAAATATTATGTCTGAATAACAGAAGTTTTAATGATGAAAAAAGATGAGAAAAGTGCTAAAGATTGATTTCCACTTTTGGGCAATGAGAAGTCTTATATTTCACTTGTGCAGCAGTAGCAATGTCAGAACTCAGGCTTTCATCAAACATATCATGATACATGACACAGAGTTTGAAACTCTTTTCTCTTGATTGCATACAGTTCTGAGATTATTTTAGCTTTCATTTTTGAAACCAATAAATTTCCAGGTCTTACAACCACACAAACAAGGTTGAAAATGTTCTCTAATAACATAGTCAAATAGCAAATACTAGAGAATTTTTTTTTTATTATTTTTAATCGCATGATTTGGGTCTAAAAGAGAGTTTCATACAATACAGAAAAGCTGTAGCCTATGTAACATCAGGACAGTTCTCCCCTATGCTGATATACTTCATAACAGCTGATGTTATGATAACATCATACTTGTGAGGCCACTCTTGGTTGTCTTTGAAAGGCCATGATTATCAGGGGAGGTTCCTGAGGACTGGAAGAGAGTGAATGTCGCTCCTGTCTTCCAGAAGGGCAAGAAGGAGGGCCCAGGGAACTACAGGACTGTCAGTCTCACCTTGATCCCTGGGAAGGTGATGGAGCAACTAATCCTGGAAACCATTTCCAGACACATGAAGAACAAGGTGATTGGGAGCGGTCAGCATGGATTTATGAGGGGGAAATCATCCTTAATCAACCTTCTACAATGAGACGACTAGCTTGGTGGGTGTGGGGAGAGCAGTGGATGTTGTTTACCTTGACTTTAGTAAGGCTTTCAGCACTGTCTCTCATAACATCCTCACAAATGAGCTGATGATGTACAGGCTAGATAAATACACAGCGAAGTGGATTGAAAATTGGCTGAACTGCCAAGCCCAGGATTGTGACCAGGGGAATGAAGTTCAACTGGAGGCAGATGACTAGTAGCATGTCTCAGGCATTGATAATGGGTCCAATCCTGTTTAGCCTCTTCATTAATGACCTGGATAATGGGACAGAATATACCCTTAGCAAGCTTGCAGATGATACAAACCTGGGAGAAGTGGCTGATACACCAGGTGATTGTACTGGTGATTGTACTGCCATTCAAAAGGACCTTGAGAGGCTGGAGAGATCTGCAAAGAGGAACATCATGCAGTTCAACAAAGGGAAATGAAAGCCCTGCACATAGGGAGGAATAACCCCATGCATCAATACATGCTGGGAGCCAATTGGCTGGAAAGCAGCTTTGCAGAGAAGCCTTTCTTAAACAACTCCAGTAATTCTATAAATCACGGATCTTACTTGGAGTAGCAACATGGTGGGATGCAAGCAGTTAAGGAAACTTTTGGTGTGTGTCAAGGATAACATTCATAAAAGCAGTTGTTGGGGCAAACAAAGGTCATGCACAGCTGGATCTGATATTCACTAACAAGGAAGTGTTGATGACTGAGACGAATGTTTTATTGATAGCTGACAGATTCTGATGAGGAGGTCACCAAGAAGATGAAGCCAGGCTCGTCATGGTGGTGTATGGTGGGAGTACCAGAGACAATAGGCATAAGTTAAAGTGAAAGAGATTCAGACTGGCTATAAGGAGAACTTTGTTCACCATAAGGACAGTTACATAGTGGAACTGGTTGCAGAGAGCTTGTGCAGTCTCCATCTTTGGAGATTTTCAAGGCCAGACTGGATAAAGCCCCAAGTAACTTAACCTGACCACATACAGGTGACCCTTCTTTGAGCTGTAGGTTCAACTAGATGACTTCCTGAGTTACCCTCCAGAATGAATTTTCCTATGGTCCTACCATCTCATTTTTCTATTTTTTTTTTAACAAAACCCATCCTTTCAGAAGGAAGAGTAAAACTACAGAATTTCTTTTAAACTGATTTTTAAATTAGCATTCATTACATAAATCCCCCATACTAAGGCCACTGTATTTCACAGACACCTCATTAGTCATTTTTCCTCATGTTATAAAGGTGAAACTATATTACTATTTATTTCTGTAAGTCTGTTCCAAGTCATGCTAATTGATTTAAATAGCTTTAAATGTATTAAAGAAAACAGTTGCTATCAGTGCTGACCTTGCAGCACGCATCATCTTTTAGATACACTGTTCTGTTACATTTTTAAGAAATCAGTCAAACATTATGCAAATAACCTTGTGTTTCTGATTATTTAAAAACTCTCAGCTTTGAAACTGTTTTGCTGCTTTGCTTCAATTAACATCTGTTGAAGAGATTACTTCAGCCCTCAGAATTTTGTTCTCGGCTGTACATGATACTTTTCAAACTTTAGACTGAACCTACCCAATCTGGTTTTGAGCTGTTCAGTTAAACAAGACATTGGCTGTTGCATGCGCTCTCTTCAAAGATATAAAAGTGTTCTGAATTACTCCTGGTGGTGATCATTATTTGAAATGCAGACCAAATAACATTTATTCTACTGCTAACATTTCAGATTTCTAAAAGTTCACAAGAAAACTGAAAGGATGTGATGGTTGGACTCGATGATCTTAGAGGTCTTTTCCAACCTTAATGATTCTATGATTCTATGATGTACTTGAAGAGCTGGACCCTGTGGGACTCTCCTGTCACATTGGCAAGGTACAGAAGGAATATCAGGAAGTGTGGAAAACTTTATTTTGAAAATTTCCTCTCTAAAATTAATGATTAATTAATTAGGGGATTAATGATATTCTAGCCCAAACTTCACACCCAGTATTAAAAACATGGGATTTTTGTTGTTGTTGTTGTTGTTTAATTTTTTGTTTGTTTGTTTCTCATATAGGGCATGGCATTTAATGTTGAAATAAGGAAGTCTTAACAAGTGTCAGCTACTTTGCTTTGCTCTGGTCAGGTTTAGAATCACTACCAGGCAGCATTAAGAGAATCAAGGGAAGCTGTTAGAAAGGGAGGTGCCAATGAGAAGACATGAGTTGGGAAGGGTAAGGATGATTACAGTTCGGGAGACTTTCAAGGGAGTTCAATGGGAAGCAGAAGATGTCTGTTTCTTGAGAGAGTGCAGAAAGGGCACAGCACTTGCTCTCACTCTTGAAGCTTAGAAATTTCTTTAAAATGTCACCTTAGCCAGTGAAGACAGCCACATTGATCTTCCAGAGATGGGGAAAAAAAGGCGTTCCCTGGGAAAGTGTTGTAGTAAGCTTGGATGTACAGCATGCCCTTGTGTAACATACAATCTTAAACATCTGAAGTGGAATTATAAGTTTCAGCTCTTTCTAGCTTAATAGCAAATACTGCTAATTATTTGAGGTGGGAATCTAGAAATTGAGTAAGGCCTTTTGGTGAACATATGCCTCCAAGACATGCCAGCAGAGCATTTTACTGTCATGACCAGTTTTGTTGCCTGTGCAGAAAACAAACATGAAAGGGCAGTCTAAGGCACAGTTGGAAGGTCCCTTTAATTACTGCCTTTGGCAGAATTTATTTCCAGAAATGTTATCACAGAATTGGAAATAAAAATGTCTCCTGGCACCACAAGAACATTTTCAGACATCACTCTCAAATGTGACACTTCTGAACAAGTTGGAGGAAAAAAGAGAGAATATTGTGCCCACTGACTTCTGACAAAATGCTATAACCCCAGAAAAACTCATTTTAAGAGACTTTCTGTATCATCAACACTTGCAGTAAGGAAGTAAACCTTAATCCCTCAACACCCCTGCTAAACTACCAAGGCATAACCACATTGCTTCAGCTTCTGCTAGTTTATTATCTTTTTTAAATTTCTGCTGTTGGACATGGAGACGGTGCCTAAGGCTCCTCAGTACTAACCTGCTTAGCTTTTGTTTCTGCTGTGCATAGAGAAGACTTGAGTCCCTTTCAGACTAAGACTAAGACCAGACATGGCCAATATCAGGTAAGATAGCAGGTAAGGTAAGGCCTAGAATGCAGAGAAAAGCATCTCTGGAAATGTTATGGGAATACGCTTTTTCCCAACATGCTGCTGCAGTGCTTACCTGGCCATAACTCGTTGATGTGTGGTGTCTGCATTTCTGGCTCAGCACATGACACCATCTGAGGCAGAACGTACTGCAGGTGGGTGAGGAAGGCTTAGTGGGCTCCAGACTTCAAGGCAGAAGGTGAGTGTTTATAGTAGGAGGTGGTGACCCTGGGGTTGGATTCCTGGCTTGGACAGGTGAGACCTGTGACAAAAAAGTGGGAAAAGGGGAGGATGAGCCTGGGGTCCCATTTTAAGAAGGCAGGTTCTTGTGGCTCCAGAAACTTGAGCTTCTGCTCCTGCTGCATCAGGTAATGCCTGCTGTGAAAGGTGGCTCAAGACCACACTGCGATGTAGAGTCCTGGGCTACAGAAGCATGACTCTTCTGCTCTAGGCTGATCTATTTCCCCTGAAGGTAGGTAGCCAGACCCGGATCAGTGCTCACATTGACTGAGAACCACAAGATCAGAGAAAGTACAACCACATTTCTTCCATGCTGTAACTTCAAAGTACAGAGTTCTTAATCAAAAATTACAGGAGAAAAGGAAAGAAAGAGGGAGAAACAAGTTGCTAACAGAGTACTGAAATCAGTTAAATACTTTGTGGCAATGCAGACATGTTACCCCCTCATTGCTAAGGTTATCAACTTACTCTCCTGTTCTCTTCACACAGAAGCAGGCAGGACCTGGGTTTGACAGGAGAAGGGAATAACGCTTTTGGATATTTTAAAATCATCTCATTATTCCCATTTTTATCTGGTTTTGAAACCTTCGTTATAACTTAAGCTAATTGCAAAATAGAGAGTGACAGCTATACAAATCATGCATAAATAAGGACCTTCATGCTTCTGTGTTTTTTATTTAAAAAAGCTTTTTGCTGCATCTCTATACATCAGGTAATATCCAATGCCCAGTAATGTAAACATGTTATTTCTGTTCTCTTCAGTTATCTTCAGATCAGATGTGGACTGAATTTCTCATAGGTGAGAACATTGTTTTAGAAAATAACTGGAGAGATGCATAGTCTTCTCATATCTAAAACTGTAGATACTATTCTGGAATAAAATATACTGTCACAAAGACATTAACTCTTCAGAATAGAATCTAGACTAAACTTTTCACTAGTTTTATTGGCTCTTAAGATTTATCTTTAGAAATTACTCTAACAAATTCAGAAACGCATTACTCAATTGCCATAATTAGTTTTTGTAATATTTGAAAGTCTTTGCCAAAAGACTTTCAGATCAAAGCCATTTATAATAGCTCTGTTTCAAATGTGATCCAATCTTATTGATAATGAAAATTATTATAACTAAGAAATGAGGAGATAGAGAGTATATGATATGAACATAAAAGGAAACTGACTGAAGCCTTCCTCAGCATACATTTCCAGATTTGACATAAGTTGAAAAGTTCTTGTCGATGCTTATGCTTTTATTATCTTTGATCAACATTGTGATCCGTTCCAGACTGCATGTTACATTCCTATGCCATGAATCATTGATGTCTATTACAAAATTGCAGTCATATTAGCTCATCTTTTACTATAATCCTCTAAACCTAAAAGCAAACAAAACACCCCCTTAGAAGAAGAATGTGAAACTTGCTGGCTTTGCTAACCTAAGAGACTGACACTGCTGCAGCAAGACGTAACAGCTGCATGGCATGCTCAGAAAAACTATTCATTACCAGTGTACAAAATACTGCAGGCAGGGACGCCTTTGCAATTTCAAAACTATTGCTTGCGTCTTATCTTTTAACAATCTTTTTTGCTGCATTGACTGTACTGCAAGTATAGAAGAAAAAGGAGCATATACTCCTCCTTTCTAATTTTGTATACCAGCAAGACTCGCTTTCATCACAGGGCATGGAGAAAGCTTTCCTGGAATTCTCAAAGAACACTTGCCTACAGGTATCTAATCTGCACAGACAAGCAAAGAGAAAGAGATAGATAGCAATAATATTTTACAGGATCTTACCACTGATTTGTTTATCTTAGTGTTCTGCTTTTCCTGCTCACCTCTACTACAGAGATCTGCAAAACTGAAATATTTAAGTAACTTTATATCTAAAAGCATCTGGCCTAATGTTTAGTGTCATAAATGCAAAAGGTGCTGCAAGTAATCTGTTTGTATCTCAAAATGTGAATATTGGATTGTACCTTGCTTAGCATTATGGAAATCACTAGCAAATGCCATTATTTTTCTATACAGCTAACTAGATATTGTTTTACCTCAATAATTCATTTCCCAATGCAGGAAATTCCACACGTTGATCTGCAGCATGTGAAGTACTTCCATGTATTTCTGAACTCAGCAGCCGTCGTTGTCACAGCATGCCCCCTCTTCTATTCCTTTTCAAGACTGGATGCAATGCATTTTACTGTTTGCTCCTCATGTACTCATGCAGTCCCATGCCTTTTCTCAGCAAAGTTGGTTATTAGTCCTGTTGGTTTTTGTTTACTTATCACTCAGTGGTATAACTGAGATCATCAGATAATAGAAGCACTTAAACTGGAAGGAACTCTGAAGGCCTTCTGACTCAAGCACAATTTCAAACAAGACTGTCTTCAAAGATAATTCAGGTTGCTCAAGGTCTTGTCCACATGAGTTTTGAACGTCTCCAAGGATGCCGATTCCACAACCTCCCTGAGCAACCTATTCCAGTGATTAAATGCTCTTGTGGTGAAGAATTTTTTCCTTACATCTATTCAGAATTTTCCTTTTAAGTGCTGTCTCTTCCTTTTCTCTGTTGTGCTTGTGAGAAGACTTGTGCCCCCGTTCTCTGTAATCCCCCTTTAGGTGGTATAAGACTGGATCATTCACGTAGGGTGAAAACAAATATAGAAAAATATACTATTCTTGACAATAGGAGTCACTGTTAGTATCATTAATTCTGGTTTCACAGGTAAGAGTTGTTCTGCTACAGATATTTTTGCTTAGGAAAAAATTTTATTGTGAACAATTTTTAAAATAGCCTGTCTATTTCTCTTTTTCATTAAAATCTCTTGTCTCCCTGTACGTTTCTGCAGATCTCGCACATCTCTCAGTGAATCTCTCATCCAGACTCGTTGTTGCACCAAGGTCTACCAAATGGGAAGCTGACAAAATTAATTCTTCTGTTTTGCATTCTGATAGTATTTTCTCAAGGGGATGAAATAATTCAGAACATACATTTATATGCACAGTATTTGACTATTCAAATGTCTGAAAGAAAATATCTGAAAGAAATTTATCACGAAAATGCATGAGCTTGTCCAAACAAAAACATATCCAATTTCTCTAAAGAAATTATGCTCTATTTTCCAAGCTCTGACATTTATTTTCTAAAAGGCTTTATGATTGCTTGGATACAAAGTGCTAGAGCCTTGCTTTTTAGGACTGTTAATTGCAGGATTACTCTGCAGAACACTTAACCACAGTCTACTCTCGGAAGACGAGTATGAAATGTACATCATTTCCATGGAGACACCATATATTTTCCTGGCCCTGGTGGAAGAGTTCTCAACCCCACTGGACTCAGTTCAGCTAGGAATTTGCAGAACAAGACACATGACTTCACAGGGGAACTCAAGCTCATCTTCATCTAGGAAGAGGTTTATCTAAGAGTTTTTAACTCCTTGATTTATTTCTCTTCTTTATTGAAGAGGAACTATAAGAAAAGGTAAATTCCTAAGATAGTTCTTTTTTTTCTTGGGTAAGCTGAAAGCATAGTCTGAATGCACATACTAAGACTGAGAAATATCAGTTAAGAGTTGGATAGAGCAATATATTACATCAGCATATCTTCTCACTGATGAGAGTTCAGCATGAGAAGAAGAAACTACTGCTGAATCAAAAGTATGTGTCTTCTTAGGAAGGGAAAAAAAAGGGGGAAAGCGAGACAAAAAAGAGAGAGGCGCAGAGAGAGAAAGTTCCTTTAAGTGATAATTCAGTCTCCCTGGGCTTTTTTTCTGTTTGTTTTATCTAGCAGGCTGAGAAATATACTGTTCTCTCCAGATGAAAAGATGAAGATGGATTTCCTTGGAATTGAAAGAGGTATTTAATGAACTCTGCTGATGATATCTCTGGTAATAGAACAATGGATTGCAGTGAAATGCCTTATTTGCTTTGTATTCACAGGAGTTCAACTTAATAGTAGAACTTAACGTTCTACTAGTAGAAAACCAGGTTATCCATCCTGAAAGTGCTTTCTAAGTAATAGGAAGAGTAAAACAGACAGGCAGGCAGTGCGGCAAAAATGTTTTGCTATTCTGTTGATTTTTTTTTATAAAGGAGCTATACACAATGCTCAGCTTAGATGCAAATGCTGAAATGCTTTCTCCACAAAGTGATATATGATACAACCTCCCCACAAAGTCAGAGCTATTCCCCTTCAGTATGCAAAAAGATGGAAAGTGTCATGGGGGAGTGGTATGACAACACATATGTTTCTCACCATTCCTTCACTGTACAGTTTAACAACTACGTATCACATCAGGCATTCTACCCCTCAAAGCCTTAAATGACATGTCCCATCAAAGTCCTTGATGTAAACAATATGAACTATTTATACACTTCATAAAGGAACTGCTAACTCCCTTCCTCCTCATTCAGTTGCAGAGTTGTTTTGCACCAGGAGGGGTGCAGGGTTCTTTCTGGATCTCAGAAGGAAAGGCACAGCAGCAAATGGTGTAACAAAACTTCTTTAATAACAACAACAACAACACAATAGAAATAGGAAGAGAAATATAGATAATGAATAAATCTTACGTCTCTTCAGGTGCTGGGAACCCTGCTCTCCTACAGCATTGGACAGGCCCCAGATGCATAGCCACAGCATGCTGCTCAGATCCCATCCACGACGAGGTTCACTCCCACCCAATACCATGTCTCCTTAAATCTAGTGTATCAAACAAAACTATACATCTTGTTTTGACAGGTCTCTTTCTTTATGCCCACCGGAGCATGCCTAGGTAAACATATCTAGGAATTGTATCCAGGAGCAGTACATACCCAGAGCCTTCCAGCATGTTGCACTCTATTGCTGTATACCTGGGGTTATGCAGCAGTCGCTCGTGCGAACATATGGGTATATCAAGCACAAGACCCAATATGGCTGTCAGGGCTTGCTCAAGATCACTGACTCCTCGAACATAATGTCTTCTGTAAGACTCCCAATGCAACAGTATTTCTCGTTTGCTTCTCTTGGGGAGCTAAGACAGAAAAAAGTATACAAGAGGGGCACAGACTGGAAAAGAGACTGTGATGGGATGACATCCTGTGGCAATTAGTGTACCTTTCCACTCTGGAAACTCTAATAGTGCCTACAGTTCTCAAGTTTTATCATTCCTCTGCTGTCAACAAACACCTGTGGAATGAGGGCTGATTTAAATAGAAGATAACACCAGCTGTTGATGTTAGTCTTTGCATTATCTTTAGTGACAAACAGGTGTGCAAAAGATCTACTTATGATGGGCTCTGTGACCATCCCCTCTGTGATGGGATCTGTGCTCTTTTAAAACAGAAGAAAGGCATACAAATGTCATACAAAGGAAATGTTATGAGTAGACTTAAACGCAAAAAGTTCAGAAGCATGAATATTAATATAACTGCAAAAATCCTCTTTTTTTCTCTTAAATATCTAATTCAGGACTAGATGTGTCTACCTTGTGGACGAAACAGGACAGTATAATAACAGAGGCAGTAGAACTGCCAGAGTTTGAAGGTATGGTGTGAAAAAGGCAGGGGGCCATGTGAGACCACATTGGTCTCCTGATCAAGGAAATTCAATGCTAATTAGTAGACCAAGTATGCAGCCTTGCCTCTTCAGTGTTCCTGTAAGGATGCTTGTTAAATTATTAAACAAAGTTACCTGAAGGTAATAACTCATTTATGTTCCTCTGTTCTTGGATTCCTTAACTGAGACTGTATTGCCTGATTTAAATTCATTTTTCTGATTTGTGACTGTACCAAGTACTTGCAGCTTGAAATGAAATGAATAGTGCAGTTTCTCTGAATCTATGAGACTTTACTTCCCCTCAGGGGGACTGTGAAGATACAATAGCAATGTATCATGCACACTCATAGTATTGTGATGAGTTCCAGACAACAGTTTCTGAAGAAAATATTTGTTTTTTTCATCAGAGTGAGTTCTGAATGGTGTATAGTAAACAAGGTCTCATTGAAAAATAAGGAGAAAAAAACAGATAATGAAGAGGCACTTGCTTAAATTATCTCCAGCTAGGCTGCCCACTGAAAGAGGTAGGATGACCGTGAGAAACATCTAATAAAGTTCTAAGGCTCAGAGTGGACTCAGAGATAGTCAACTTCAGGGTCCAAAATCTTATTATCTCCTGTTTGTGTAATGTTAGTGACAGTTCTTGACAGTTCCAAGAAGCATCAGAGCCCTGAGGGCACTAAGAGGCCTTGGTCAACCTCACCCCTGGGCTCCATCCACCCCTTCTGTTCATGAGTCCAGGCCCATTTAAGCTCCGTCCTGGGCTGTTAGTCCCTGTTAGTCTGATCTATGCTGTAGGTTTGCTTGTCTCTAGCTGTATCATAGCATGCCTGTGCCTGGCCACGGACCTGATTGCTGTGCCTGAGCTGTGGACTGACTACCTGATTTGACCTCAGGCTTGTCTTGTCACCTGCCTTGAAATTGCTGGACCAGATCTGACAAAAAGTAGCATTAAATCATTTGGCTTACATTCATAGATGAGTCCTTGTCTTGCTTCAAATGTGGTCATGGATTTTTGCTTTAATTTTCAAGTCTGAGGAAAGCATAACTTTCTTGGGGCTTGGGAAAGAGCTACATATGAAAACAACATTAGGTCTCAAAAATGACTTGTGATCAAGTCTTCTTTGGATCACAGTACTCTTCAGTAAGAGTTTTCATTTTGCTTGCTTACTTCAAATGAAGTAAGAGTCTTCATTTTGCTGGAGGGCAAAATACTCTTGCTTGAGAGATGCATCAGTCACATCAAATCTTCTCATAGTAGTCAAGAAATTCCAGATTAGACTTTTGAAGATAACCAGGAGTCAGGGAGGGGGGTCATTTACTTTTGTGGCTTTGAAGGAGATTTTGAACACTGTATGAAACTGGAGTGTGCTTCAGGCATAGAAAAGGCTCCAATCCACACTTGGATATTATTCAATCACACAGCCTTTTGTGCCTCAATCATTACAGAATCTAATTAGTTAAAATTAATGGATGGGGTTCTTATTTTCTTAAATTTATATGAGCACTTATTCTATGTAATTTTTCACCATTCACAACAGCTGCAAACCTAGTCAACAGGCAGTCCGTACTTCAGCCAGCATAGGATGTGTATTTCTTTCACTCTTTGACAGGTAACCTTGTTCTTATCAGACAACATGAACAGTGGACCATTAAGAATTTATTACTCCTTACTGAAAGTTGGCTGTAATAGAAGCAGAAGGCAAAACAGACAACTTCCATAGCCCACATGAAATCTTTTTGTCTTTTCTTTATGCAATTCCTGTGAATCCTTCCTTATAAAAAAATAGATTCTTCAAACTGAGGAAGAAAATAATCTAGTTATTCTGTTATTCTAATCTTTTGGTTTTAGAAAAAAAAATAACAATAGCAAAAGTATAATAAACTTTGTGTAGATAGTTTCTATCTATGCATTCTGTGAAGGCAATAGTCACAGGCAGAATAGTCCATAAGATTCTTTAATGTGAACTGTACGTTGACATGTGATTTCCCAGCTTAGGATAACATATCCTTTTGTTCAAAGTAAATATATCAGTAAGTAATATTTATCTAGCATTTATATAATATTTATCTGCAGTTTCTTCCAACTTTGTTTGGCCAATACCACAGAAAATTCTTAAGTGGGTCTGTGAGATATTATGTGATGATTTTCTACAAAGCTTAGAAAAGAAGTTACCAGATACCTTCAGTTCACAGGATCCTACTCAAAGAATTATAGAATACTTTAGGTTGCAAGGGACCTCAGAAGGTCACCTAGTCCAGTCTCCTCTTCCAAACAGGACTAACTTCCATGTTGTATCTGGCCTTGTCTCATCACATTTCAGAAATCTCCAAGGATGGATATTTCCCAGGAGGAGTCTGGCTCCATCTTCTCTGCCACTCCCTTAAGTAAAGGAAGACTGCAGTTAGACTTCTCCCTTCCCCTCCCCTCCAACCTTCTTTTCCCCAAACTTATAAACCCAGCTCCCTCAGTCTCTCCACATACATTACCTGCTCCATCCTCCTAACCATCTTCCTCAGCAAGACAGTTCAGTTTTGTAGGCAATGGCAATCTAGGGGTGGCGGCATGTCACTTTAGCCTGAATGGCCAGCTCCCAATCCACATTTGGATTGACTAGGAAGGCCTTCAGCACAACAGCAGCTGAAAGGTGGGTCTCTGGATGCACAACAAACCAGAGCCAAACAGCTGTCACAAACTGATAAAGAGCAAGCAAGGCAGTAATTTATTTTTTTTACATATGGATACAGAATTTAATACTAAAATACCACTTTGCATTTAAATAGCACAGGGAGCCTAGAAGCAAGAAATTAAAATGAGCTGCTTTTAATGTCCTAGCAAATTGCAGAAGGTACTTTAAGGAGTATCCCATATCTAGCTTTGAAGTTAGCCCTGGTTGGAGCAGGAGGTTGGCCTAGATGGTATCCAAAGGTCTCTTCCAAATTAAATTACTCTGTTCTTATTCTGTAGCTTGAAGCACTCAAGAAAATTCTATACCATACTTAAAAGAACATTATCTGTAATGACAAGAGCAACTGACTGACTGGATGAAGGAAAGAACTCTAAAAAAACTTTTTTAAATGGAGATAAAAGAATATATAGATACTCAAGTCCAACATTTAGAAATCACAAGATGTTCCTAAAATACCCACTAACCTGCTAGTTAAAGCTCTCTACCAGTCTGTTTTCCCTGAATTTTCACTCCAACCGCAGTCTCTCATTTGCATCCCTGCCTCACTCCCTCCACTGTGTCAGCACAAACGCCTGTGGAGTGACACAGCAAAAAGGGCACCTCTTCCAAAAGGACATCCCAAATCCTGCTATTTTATATCCGAGCTAAAAGCCCTGGCTCCCCTGCTCAAACCCATTTTGTTTGCTCTCTCCTTAGCATGATGAGATATATTTTGTGCAATACAGAACAGATTCAATAGGATAAAGTAAACAAAGACTCTTTAATCCCATCTGAACTAGACTGCAGGTTGTGGTATTTTTTTGAACTGACTGAAACCAGAATTCAAGATGTGATGGCTATATCACTGGGAGAAGTATATGTGGGGAGGTGTCTCTCTCATTTTTGGTATGAAAGCGATGAACTACCTCACATGACTTGACAGGAAGAAAAGTAACTGAGAATAATCAGAAGGTCCTCCTCTGGGGGTAGGTCTAGGGCTTAATTACTGCAATGGGCAGAATTTAGGTCTACTAGATTAAACACTAATTCACTCTTGGGACATAGTCTGTTCCCACAGGAATCTCACATGAAATTATTAACTGGGGTTTTCCCCCTGTCTAGATAGGAAAGCTGATTACACTTTATAAGCTTTCTTAACACATGACTTTTCATCCTCACCTTCTGTTTGTTTCCCCATACTTTTTCTCTCTCCATTCACCTTGAGCCCTCTGTTTCTTCACCCTTATCTCCTTCCCAAAAAACAACACATCTCTAATTAGTTTTTCCCATTGGTCCCTGTTTTGCCACATATGCATCCAAATTTGGTGTTATCTAGGTCATTTAGGCCTTACATGATATTATTGTTATGGTTACCCGGACACTGAGGGTCTTGCAGGATTGTGCTCCCCCCCAATACTCCTCTCCAACTGTCGGTGAAGTTTGACCGCCTCTCACATAATTCACTCAGAACAATCTGTGAAATCTGGCCATTTCTCAGGGCACTACCTGTAACTTCTGTCAGCTTCATACTGTGTTATTCGTTATGTTCAACAATTTCTCATGTCATGTCATGTCATGTAGTTTCTCATGGTCTGTTCATTTAGCTAAATCCCAGGCTGTGACCCAGTCATCTGCCTGCACACCTTAAGAAAGCCCATCCATTAAATAGATAATTTTCTAGTGATAATTTGACAGGAGACAGGAGACAGCTCTCTATTGCTGTAATACTCTACCAGATTTGTTAACTGGTGCCGTGGATTTTTTGATTGCATTTACATAAAATACATTCAGCTCTTTTTCTTGGTGCATGCATTCAATTCATTTTGTTTTGCATGGTATTCTAGTTTGTAAAATCATTGTCAGTATAGAGAACTTATAAAGAAAGCTATGCACTCAAACTGTGCTCCAGAAAGTTTAAGATGGGAAGAGTTGCCAATTTTCTGATTACCCTCAGGAAATTTTACATGCAAGTTCGCAGAAAATGACCAATGAGCTACTATTTGTCATCAGAGATCTCATGTGTCCAGCCATGGAGCAAAAGTTTTTGGGAGCACATAATCATTGCACTTGCAGTTTCATTTTCAGAAGGCAGATGAGGAGAAAAAATGTTTTCAATAGAGAAAAAACAGAATAAGACAAACTAAAACTTCTGGGAGTGGGCTGCTTAGTTATTTGGAAAAGGTAGGTGGAATATAGCTGGAATTATGCATTACGTTCTAAAGGGGAGTGATGTATGTGAACAATGTTGACCAAGGACATTTGCTCAGTCCTGGCTACTCAGTCCTTTGAATCCTGACCACTTTGTGTACTAGACCAAGTGACACAACTGGAAACATTAGGCAGATTTGTGAACACAAAAGCCCTTCCCTAAAGCATTTATGAAACACTGATGCTAACCTCTAATAAGCCTCCCAAACTTGCTAAATTCAGCAGTACATTTCCAACGTACAAAGTATAGCAAAGGGATTTAGACTGTGCAAGAAATCTGTGGCAACCAATCAAAAGTTTGGCAACAGAACACCACTAACACCGTGATGTGACAGAATCATCAATGTAAGAATGACCATGTTGGGTCAAACCTAAAATACATCTTCTTGGTGCTGATTCCAGTATCCTGCTTCTCCTGACCAAGAGCAGCTGGAGGACTGAGCCTGCCCCCCTCATATTGTTCCATTTGTTTTTCAGCCACCTCAGAGCACCAAGCTGATATATGCACGGAAACATCTTTTATAACTGCAAATTCTCTCTCCCAAGGGGTAACAGCCAGCTCAGAGCCCATCTTTTTATGTGTGTAACTAGGATTATTCTTCCCCTCATGTGCATCACTTCATGTTTATCTAACTAGAATTTCACGATTCACTGTAGTGCCCAGCTAGCACCATGATGAGTTTCTGCTGTAGTAAAAAATGGACACTTTTTTACCACACTGGTACCTCAGTATCGGCTGCAAACTTTGTCACCGCAGTGT
Organism: Pygoscelis adeliae; assembly: GCF_000699105.1. Taxonomy (NCBI): domain Eukaryota; kingdom Metazoa; phylum Chordata; class Aves; order Sphenisciformes; family Spheniscidae; genus Pygoscelis; species Pygoscelis adeliae. The sequence continues at coordinate 1,497,201 of NW_008824551.1, forward strand.
TTACTTCCTTTTCTAGCCTGTTGATGAACATGGTGAACAGCACAAGCATAAGCCCAGATCCCCAAAGAAATCTACCAACAACCTTATTCTACTTTCAGATCTGACCTCTGCACGGTTCACGCAGCACACCAAAAGCTCTCAGGAACTGTGGAGGTTAAAGTAAGCAGCCACTATGAGACAGAATTATATCCTGTGGTAATGTCTGTGATGCTTAAGTCTTAGACTGGCTGCACTCTTATTACAAATGACAAGAGAGAAGATTTCCGGGTGATATAACTCAGACATCCAGACTAGGAACAAGGAATTGCAGAGTAAAGCTTGAAAACCAGGATGCTCATGCAAAATCCAGGCACCAAATTACAAAATGCATAATGAATTTTTCATCTATTTTAAACCTTCCTGTACCTGAAGTGATGATTTTTTGCCATGTGAAGCTCTGAATGCTGTTAAGGAGACCAGAGACTTGAGACTCAAAGTCCTAAATCTCTGTTGTGGTTTAACCCGGCAGGCGGCTAAACACCACACAGCCGATCGCTCGTTCCCTGCCCACCCCGTGGGATGGGGGAGAGAATCAAAAAAAAAAAGGTAAAACTCATGGGTTGAGATAAAGACAATTTAATAGGATGGAAAAGAAAGGGAAAATAATAATAATAATAATAATAAATAATAATAATAATAATAATGATGATGGTGAAGATGATAAAAGAATATACAAAGCAAGTGATGCACAATGCAATTGCTCACCAACCAGTTTGGGTCAGCTGTTCTGGCTGTGCCCCCTCCCAGCTTCTTGTGCACCTCCAGCCTTCTCAGTCGGTAGAGCGTGGGGAGCTGAAAAGTCCTTGGCCAGTGTAAGCACTGCTTAGCAACAACTAAAACATTGGTGCGTTATCAACATTGTTCTCACCCTAAATCCAAACCACAGCACTGTACCAGCTACTAGGAAGAAAATTAACTCTATCCCAGACGAAACCAGGACAGGTAAGTACTGGACCCACTTTTATCCTGAGCTAAAAGTCTGCTGTATTGTGCTTATGTTGTTTTACACTTTTTGCTCCTTAAATGGCCTTATTTACTCTACCTGCCCGTGAAATGAAGCAAGAAAATCAGTCCTATGCTGAGATACTTCTCTCACAACTGGAAACAATATAAATTCTTCATTTTACTGGCACTGAGAGATTAGAGTAACAGTTCAGTTGTTTCCTAGTTGTTTCACTTTTCATCTTCAAATATCATTTATCTTCAACAGGAAAATTTATTTGTGAAGGACATCTTTTGTTTCCTCTCCTGTAAAAATATTTTTACACTTAAGTGCACTTTAAGACAATATTTAGACAACTAATAGCATTGATAACATTGATTGATAACATAGAAAATTGCACCAGAACCTGTTGCCCAGGAAGATGTGGCGTATGCACGGTTGGAGTCTTTCAAACTGTGGCTTGGCAAAACCCCAGATGACACAACCTAGTGTTGTCCCGCTTGAGAGGAGGATGTTGAGGAGCAACGAGCTAAGCGCTGCTTTGTTGCCAGCGGGGCAGGGGCTCACCAGCCCACCAGCTCCCAGTCCCACAGTGTCCCAGCAGGGCCAGCAGGGCAGGCTGGGGGTGACAGCCAGGTTCAGCCAAGAGTCCAGTCAGGTCTGTAGTGGAGAGGCAGATCCAAGGTCAAGCTGGGAAGTCAGTCTGCAGGTCAGGGTCCAGATGGGCAGGGACATGACTGGAGACCAACACTCCTCCAGCACAGCTCAGGCAGGAGCTGAAGGCCTCAGGCTCAGCTTGAAATGGGGCTCCAGGGCCATGGGCAGGGTAGGGGGAGGTCCCAGGTGGGGCTGGTCAGGGCCAGGAGGCTAGGCAGTGCCCTCAGAGCTCTGGTGGGATGCTGAACTGGAACCCTCCAGAGGTCTCCTCCAAACAGCATTTCTATGGTTCTTCAGATGGTGCTCAGTTAATTGGGGGTAGCAGCTGCATAACCTCCATCACCGTTCTCCTAATCTGTATTACTGGAGCCATGGAGCAAGCCAGAGAACCAAATTTCTCTTACCTTTTTTCCCCTCCCCCAAGGTAAGCTGGGAAGAGCAGAGGACCTGCCTAATTTGATTTTCATAAAGTAAATCTGATTATGAAAATGGAGAGTGCTTTCTAATGCAATCAGCATTTCAAAATATGTATGATTTTAATGAACAAACCTGACAAAAGGTTCCTAATTATGCTTTTAAGCATACATTCATCTTCAACTTTCTGTATTCCCATAGTGTCTGCAATGTATTTTCTGTGTTGACATAAGTATTTTCTGTTGTATTCCCTCTTGTTTTTTTCTGTGAATGAGAAGCACTTGGACATCCAGTAGGGGGAAAAGAAAGAAGTATCAATTTAATTTTTTTTACATACACAAGTAGCAACTAGAAAAAAAGAAGGACCAAGTAAACCGTGTGAGGAAGTACACTTTGGTTTCAGCATAAAGATGGTATACATGAAGGCAAAATAAATACCTCTGAGTGATCAGCTACTTAAAATTATTGTGAGAGAGAAGGGAATGAAAACGAATTATGAGATGTGAAAGCCAGATCTGTAGTGGTGTGTGAAAAAACTTCCATAATGAGGGGCAGAAAGGGAGACATGATGAGAGGCAGGCAAGTTCAGCACTATGTGAAAAGGGAGGTGTATATGAGATATGCCAACAAAACCTACTGTGCTGTAGAAAGGAACACATTCAATGAGAAGCAAAAAAGCAATAAGATGCAAAAGAGAAAAAAATATTTTCTGAGGAGATACAGAATGAAAGGTCATATATAAAAACAAACGTGTGTAAAAGTGAAAAGTAAAACCTTTAAAAGTCATTGGTAAGTAGCAAAAGGCACAACAAAATGGAAAAATCATAATGAAACGCAAGTGCGTAAGAAGAGGAAAAAGCGAAAGAAATGCAGAACTGATGTGTAATAAAGAAAAATGTGTAAACAGGAGGAAATGCAAATAAAAAGATACATAATGTTATATAAAAAAGGAAACATAACAGCCTGGGGAAAAGAATATTCAAAGTAAGGTGACAGAAATAAAAGGTTAAATAAGAGGTAAAAATGAAAAGCTGTAGTGCCATACAAAAAAAGGCACATGTGCTTTGAAAGTAAAAATGAAATATTGCAACATAGTGGCAAGTGGGAAATAAGAGATGCAAGAATACATGCAAGGGGATGTGAGTGTGTGTGATTGGAAAGTTAAAATAGATGTGGAACTACAGGGAAAAAAGCATGTGTTAGAGATGAAAATGCATACTGAGTTAAAAAAGTGAAATGCTTCAATAAGAGGTGAAAAGAAAAACATAGTGAGATGTGGAATTTAAGACCTAATCCATTGTAAAAAAAACCAACCTGCAGTGAGAACATATATAACAAAAGGAAAACCTGAAAAAATACAATGAGATGATAGAGAAATGGATGATGATATGAGCAAAGATCACATCTGGTGCATATGAAGCTGCTCAAAAGCACAAACAAGTACTCATAAGTGGAAAAATGCAACATAAGCAATGCATAAGGACTTGTAAAATGGAAATATGTAATGACATTTTATAGACAAATGGGGAACAAGATGTGACTAATGGAGCTGCATAATGAAATGCAGAACAGATATAAACATTAAAAGAGGAGACGCAAAAATCTAAAACAGGTTATGTTATACACCAAAGGAGGTAGTGTATAAGTTAAAAAATCAAACCATGTGATTTATTCAGTATAACTTCTAAGAAAAATTTAATCTTGGTGAGAGACAAAAAGGAAAATTCATTCTGAAAGGGGAAATTCGTAAGGAAATGCAAAAATAAAAATGCATAAACAGATAAAGAAGAAAAGCATGAGAGTATTCAAAATCGGAAATATGTCATGAGCTACAAAATCTGAAAAATGTCATTAGAAATAAATCAAGCTGCATAATTGCATGCATTAAGGAAAGTGCAGAAATAGCTCTGAAAAAGAAAACACAGAAAAGATGCACAATCTGAAAACGAAACGTGTGAGGATTTGCAGATATGAAAATGTATGCTAAGAGGCACCACCACCCCCGAGTTTCAAAAAATACAAAACCGGAAGTTCATTATGCATTCTGTAAATGAAAATCTAGTATGAGATACAAAAATTAAATTTGCAATATGATACCAATCAAATGAGTAATGAGATATTAAAAGAATGTGTTTATTGAGGTGCAAAAGAAAGACAGTTTACTCAGGTGTGAAAAAATGGCAAATTTGAAAAATCATAGTAAGAAGCTAGTAGGAATATATGAAATTTATCCTAAGATGTAAGAAGTTAACTGAACAATGTGAGAAAGGGAAAACGCGTGGGGAAATCTGAAAGCTTATGCTCAGAATGCTAGGCATCATCTGTAATGGGCAACAAAAAGGAAATTGACTAATAAGCGATGATACATGAAATTCCTAATTAGATCTAAGAGTACATAATGAGACGCTGAAACAAAACCAAGCAGTGAAATAAAAATGAACACGCACAGCAAAATGCAAAACTGGCAACTGGAAATGAGATGTAAAAAAGCATTCATATTGAGATGCAGAATCAAAAAAGTGGGTAATGAGATGTGAAAAGGAAAACTCATAATAGGATTTGACATCGGAAATGTATAGTAAGTTGAAAAATTGTAATAAGCCATGAAATACAAAAGCTGAAAGAGTAATCATAGGCAAAACCAGAAATGCATCTTTAAGATCAAAGAGGAAGAATCGAATAAGATGCAAAGTTAAGTAGTGAATCATGTGATGCAGTAGGGAAAATACAGAATGAATTATGAAAGTTTAAATGCATGATGAAATGCAGAAAGAAAAATCCATAACAAGTTGTGAAAAATCAGTGTTTGACGGGAAGGAAACCCCCCAGTGTATGGTGTAACATGAACACTCAAATCCACAGTGAGGGTCTGGAAAATGAGTAATGAGATGTGAAATCAGAAATAAAATAATTTGTGGTAACGATCATTCATAAGGACAAGAAAAAAACAGGAACTGAAATATTAATGCAGTAGTATGGCATGTGAAATGCCAAGGGAGACACAATAGCTGAGATGCATAATGGAATGTGGAAACAGAAATATATAATGAAGTGTGAAAAAAAAACCATGTACCAACACAGGAAGTGTTCATAATAAAACATGCATAGCAAACCATCTTGACTTAGAAGGACTGAAGCACATAAAGCAGTCTGAAAATGGAACAGTATAGGTGTTGAACTGTCAAAACTGAAATATGCAAGAGGTTCAGAACAGGAATTTTACTCAAGTTTTTGAACAACAGGGTTAATTACTAAGTCACTGGTTGTTGTGGGCTTATTTTACCCTTTTTTTTCTTTTGGGCTTGCCCCACTTACCTCAAGTCAGATACAGGAATGATCTGACCCTCCATTCACACGGGAGTTCTTGACATCCAGTGGTATGGTATCATAATATGTCAACTTCATTTTGTGTGGCATCATCTGTCGTCATGTCATAGCCACAGGCTCCACTTGCAGATTACGTAGGAGAAACAGCCTTTAGGAATTCTCCCTCAGGCACGTCAAGGTCACTAAGCACCTTATTAACTGCGGAACAGTTTCAACCTTAAGGCATTTGTGCCCGGGCCCATCAGCAGAAATGTGGATGACTTCGTTAGGTACAGGTCTACAAAGAATCGGTCGATAGGTACAGAGTGATTTTGAGCATGTTAATAGTGTATATAAACAATGGGCTTAAGTTCTTAAAGAAGAAGGCAAACAATTGCACTATACTTTTACTACCTCATGCTTTTGTGGTGCCAGGCAATCAATATACATATATATATATAGGGTTAAATTCCACAAGCAGCAACAGCATATTTGGCCTTGAAGAACACTTGCAAGTCTTGTGAGGGTGCTCTGTTGAAATGCTGGGTCTGCTTGGTCCTGACAGTGCCTTCTGGGGTGTCTCCAGCCGTTGGGCTGTGACATTGACTTTCACCTGTGAATATTTAATGCTAAAGCAGGCCTGTTCTCCAGTACATACCCCAAAGGCAATGTGACATTGGCATGACGTCACACCCCAGGATATTTCCATCCCACGGGTAACTCATTTTTGCAAAGACTCTGTAGCACAGGTAGGTTGCAGGTACTGCTCATACAGGAGGCTCATCACCCCTGCAGAGGGTGCCTACAAAGAGGGAAACCTCTGAACCACAGAGAGGAGCAAGACACACGCCAGGGAGGCTACACAGCCACAGACAGGTTGGGAGCATGCTTAACCTCAACGATGATGAGCGGAAGGCTCTCTGGGACAAACGCGGGGATGCAGAAGCAGTAACCCCAGCTGACCCATACAAGGCCATCCTACCCCTAAGCCAAGTACTTCACGGGCTGGTCTGGGAACACGCACCAGAAATACAGTGTAGCACAGGCTGTCACCCCTGGTTGGGTGGCCTCCTCAGGAGGGGTCACTACACTGAACACGTGCTGCCTTATGTGCTGACTTGCCTGTCATCCCTGCCACCTGCCATGAAAAAGCCATTACTCAGAAAAGACCCGGTGTCGAGGCTGCCACCATTCTTTCCATTTGGAGTAGCTTTTTGGAGAAAGGGTCTCAAACTCTTCCAGGGAGCTGGCTAAAATAGAAGAGGGCAGTGCTGGCACTGACCTCTCTTTGTGAAATCTCCCTGTCCATTGTAAAAATATCATGGCATGCCATGGTATAAACCAGCTGAGTCATCAGTTCTGTCTGTACAAGGGATCAGCCTGGCATGCTGGTGATGCTAAAGCAGGGTCCCAGCGGCTGGGCAGAGAAAAATGCAAAGCCCTTGCATGGTGTCTCTAGGGTATTTCCTTGTTTTAGTATCTGGCACTAGCAAGAAGTGCTCCATCATCTTTGTAACTGCCCACTAAGATGAAGGGAGCAATTAGATCATCCATCAGTTTCATCTTTTTCAGAGCCTGTCAACATCATATGCTTCCTCAAGTCATATGTTACAGGTCTCTGATCATCTTTATCTGAGTTGTCATACACAGCTAGCTACTTTATCTTATGCTAAATGCTATGCCGAGGGTTACTGAAAGGGCTGCAAATAAATGACACACCTTTCTTCCTTGCAGTCACCTGAGGTCAGAGGAGCAAAGTGTAGCTGAGGTAGTTGTTTATTGTAACCATGACAAACACACATCAGAGAAAAGGCCTTTGCAGTCCTGCCTCGGACCATCTTCCAAAGGCAGCTCTGCCTCAGCTCCAGTCTGAAAACAGGATAAGAGGCTTCTTGAGTTCTACAAGTGGTGGCTGAGGAAGGACAGCTGCAGGGGACAAGCGTGTCTGAGCACCCTGATCTTATACGGCGTTTCCCTCTAGACATGCCTTGTGCTGTAAGGTCAGGACAACATTCAGTCTTGGCTTGGAGGCTAACATGAAAGAAGAATGCAAAGTGGCCTTCTCGGTGGAGCTTTGCAATGGTTAGCATCGAACGTTTTGGCACAAGTGGTTCAGAACTTTCTTTGGAGAGGAATGGTTGCAGAGGGGTTTTTAATAGGGAGAGGCTTGTATCTTCTCATTCCTGATGCTTCTCCTTATCTTAGTGCCCACACAAGTTCAATCCGACCCCTGATTTCTTGAAAGGACCAACACTGGATTTGAAATGTCCAAGCCCTTTCATCTTAGACCCATCCCCTAAAAATGAGAAACTCCTCATAGAAAGCTGACTGTCATCTAAGCTTCAGGGAAAACTCCAGCTGATGGCAAGAAAAACCAGATTTCACCAATAACTCTGCTTCAGAAACTCTGATCCTTCTAGTCCAATAACCTGTAAAATTTGATCTGACAAGAAGCAAAACCCACAGTGGCATTAAGCTTATTAGACTGATTCAAAAGTAAAAGTAATACTGTGATTAGTGTATATTGCATGCATTAAGACCATAATGAATAATAATTCAGTTGCCAGAAGCAGCTGGTAACTCGTCTTACGCTGTAGAGTCAATCCAAATTATTCACAGAACAGCAGAACAGTTTAAAAAATGGGTAATGTTTTGGATGAGAAATAACACAAAAATACGGACTCTGATAGTAAAGATAATAAAGCTAACAGCTGAATAGCATAGAGATACTGAATGCACATATAGACTCCATTATCTTTCCACAGCATGATTCCCTTCTATATATCCTGCAGCCTCCATTTATACTGTCTAGTAAAAGACTATTAAAACCATGCTCAGTCAGCTACAGAAAATTCTCACAGATTATTTTAAATATATAAGTGTTCAGCAGAACTCAACTTTAATGGTGCAAGAAGCATTTTGTCAGAGCTAAAGAGCAACATGAGGACTGTGTACCTTCGAAACAAAATTTACCATACAGTATATTAGTGAGTGTTCCACTTCATTAAAATGTTGAATAACTTCTCTTTTTTGAGAAAATCAAAATGTCATTACAAAATAGTGTCCTTGTTTTAGTTAAATGTAAGCCATCTTTATGCATTCTTTGGGCTCACGTTATTTCTCCCACAAATAAAACAGGCCCAAATCTTGGAAAGGCACGTGCACACCTCACCTAAACCTCCAAAATTTTAAGGGGCAGTTATCATAAACTTTGTAACTCCTCTCTAGCTCACCATTTTGTTTTTCTTCCGTGTGACGCCTTTGTGGTTCTCCTCTAGGACGTTGCTTGGGTGATATACTGCAGCACTACAGTCAATTGAACCTGAACAGAAAGTTGCATCAAGGTTAGAAAATGCTTCAAAGAAAACTGGAGTCATTGGCTGGGGGTATGAAACATATGGAATATGCTCTTGCCTTCTTCTGTCTTTTAAATTGCCGTGTTACCATGAATCAAGGATGTGAATGAGAGGAGACCGGTATTAAACATCTCATCCTCTGATGCATAACCTAACAGTGTTCCAAGTTAGTTTACACTGGCTGGAAAAGACCACTTTGAATCTGATTTAAAATGAGTACGAGGGGTTCTCTAGAGGCCACACTGAACAGCACAAAGAAAAATTAGAGTTCCTGTAGAAGTCATGACTCCCACATTGCACATCGAATGCTTCTACTAACACTTTATTGGAAGTGGGGGCAGGCTGACTTCTAAATGTTTCAGCTCATTAATAAGTAACAAATTGGATATTTAGCATATAGTTAAGATTGACTAATATTTTTTTGTTATAAAACTTGTTTTCTGTTAATTACAGTTTTGTGAATCTCAAGCTGTTTGGGCTTGAATTCTCCGATTTACATGCTTGCTGCAATTGACTGTTATCTTTTTACTTTTTGGTCATGTAATACAGCCTTTTCCAAGACAGATGTGCCAAAACACAAGTTCCCCCGGTCTGACAATAATAAGTAAAAAAAAAAAAAAAAGCCAGAAGAAAAAATCCCTTCTTATAAATGTTTCTTTTAAAAGCTTTAGTACTTCTGCAGATGAAGGAGCTGCTACGGTCACTACATATGTAACAAGAAGGCTTTTTTGGCTCTCGAGGCTGCCTGACTACATTCAAATGATAATCCTTTGGAAATGAGAAATTGGACGTTCACATACATTCAAAGGCTACAAAACTGTCTAAAGATATGGTCTTCACTGAGTATGGTCCATCCCTTCGCTGTTTCACATATCAAGCAAACAGCAACTGCTCAATGAGCCACAGAGCAGATCCGTACGTATCTCACTTCGGTGCTGGGCTGAAAGGACTTTGCCTGCTCATCCTCCTCCCGACTGACAAAACAGAAAGTCCCTCTTTGAGTTTCCCACCGCTTCCTCTGATGGCAAAGAGCACGAGAAGAGACAGTCTCCTCCTCTGCTGGTCCTTCTTGTAATGGGAACCGGAGTCCTAGAAACAGAGACAGGAACAGAACTCTCTGCAAACATATGGGAATACCACCAGCAAAACATATGTCTCTTTTTTTGCAATGGCAAGTTCATATACAAGCATCCCTTTTAACAAAGGGATAGAGGCTATGGCTCTTCAGGCCCCCAGCCAGCTGATGACTCATGCTTTAAGGAGGGCTGAATTCTTTTTAAACATTTCCCACTAAATTCTAAGGCAAGAAGTCTAATTACACTTTATGCTTTAGCGCACTTAGAAGAACAGCATGATTTAGAAATGGCTCTTTTCATAAAATGGCTTTGTAGAACACATTTGAAAGTGACTGCTTTCTTGAATGCAAATGTATGAATTCCTCTAATTATATAACTGGGGGAAAAGAGGCTTTTTTTAGACTGCCAATGTTTCTGAAGAAACTATGAAAGGACAGGATGGTTTCTCCCAGTATTATTTTTTAACATGTTTTCTATTCTAGTTCTAAATACAAATAACCAGTGAGATTACCAGATTTCTTTCTGTTATTTAGTAATTAGATGTCACTCTTTAAGAAATAATATTCACAATTTTAAGTTTCAGCTTGTCAATCCTAACTATGCAACATTGTCACACTGAAGTCGGGATCCCCTAAACACCATAACATGGAGTTCAGAGAAGTAGAAGGAATGTCTCCAGGACTTCCTATTACAAACCTTAACTTGTCTTTATCCTGACAGGTAAATAACATCCCTGTAGTAAGTACGGCATCTGATTGTGTGAAAAAGCAGTAATAGAAAGTGTATTTTTCGCTTCTTTTAATGCAATTTCACAGCAGGAAACTGGAAAAACAAGCATCATGGCAGTATCTGAGCTCCTTTAGAATACGATTTAGAGACTAAAACAGCTTCTACCCTCACTGCTTACAGGTGGGAGCATCATCAGGACTGAATCTAGAGACTTCTGCTCGGTTTTCTGGGGCAGGTACGGGTGGAGCGTCCACTGCAAATTTTATTTAAAACTCTCAGGGGAACATTCAGCTGCAGTCAGTCAGCCCCCACCTATCTCACTGACCCTTCTGATGACAGTATCAGGCAGAAGATGATGGTCGGCATGTCTTTCCTAACTGCAGGAGAAGGTACGGTCTGTAGGTGTTAAGAACTTGGTCTGAATGCTTATCATATGGGTACCTGCATATCAGAAAGAGATATCTATTCTTCTTGTGATTTGCACAAGTGAGGAAACCCTGGTCTCTTGGCCAGTTCCGGGGACGGCTGCAGTGGGAAGTTCAGGTACAGACGGGGTCGGAACAGCCATTAAAGAAGCTGTCAGTCCTGCTCCTGCATCCTTATCTTCCAGCTGCTTCTCTTCCTGCTATGACACTGTTTGCTGTCATCTGTGCACTTGAACTCCCATTTAAACTGCCAGTCATCAAGACTTTCACAGCTGGAAACCAAGTCTCTTCAGGTCCCCAGGTTAACTCTCTCTGATTCTGTTACCTCACTATTTTGTAGCCAATATGACAGAAGGCAGAATAGTGAGAGGTTTGCTCTGCAGCTCAGTGGAGCTGTGCTTTTATGGTAGATGTGTTGGGATTTGTTGCAAGGGTTTCTCAGCATATAAGAGGTCTTCCCATAGAGCAATTGGCTTGGATAAAGGAAAGTCATGTCTACACCACTGTGTATAGACTCAGGTACATTATTCTTTGCTCCATACTTGGCTTTCTTCCCCTGCCTACTGTTTGATTTACTCTGGATTGGATGCAGAGGATGACCTATTATGCACCCAGTGGGGATAAGGAGGGGACCAGATCTCCAGACCTACCCGAGCAGGTAAATTGACAGTACAGTGGTACTGGGAGCACAGGGGAATTGTTGTGGGTCCCAGAGGAGCTGTGGCAGGGGCAGCGCATGGGCACTGCTAGGAGCTGCTGGATCTGGCAGCCCAACAGAGACAAGGCAGCCACAGCTCCAGGCTCCCGCGTCTGACAGCAGTGGGGCTGAGCATGTGTTCCCAGTAGGCACATGCACAGCCCTGCGCTAACCAGCACTGGGGTCACAGTCAGGTTCAGAGCAAAGCCAGGGTCAGATCCAGCCTGGAGACAGGCCCAGCAGCAGGACTCCCATTGGAACAGACCACTCTGCACCTGGGGATGCACTGCCACTGCTCATCCAGGGCAGACCCTAGCATGTGGCTGGAGGGTCCCAGCTACTTCACGGTGTTTCCTGGGCTGAGGGACCATCCCCAGCACTCCCAGGAGCATGGCCAGGTTCCCTGTGGGGGGATTGCAGAGACACACTCTGAGCACCAGTGACAGTATTGACATGTACACTCTCTGCACCATTTGCAGGGTTAAGTTCAGTCCGGGGATGGATACAGAGACACAGAAGTTAGGACAGGGCTGAAAGCATCAATTCCTTCACAGAATGGTGAGGCTGAAATTTGTACCTTTTGTCCTTCCTAAAGGCTCCTAGTTTTTCTTGTACAAATTGAAGCCCTGCTGCCTGACTCCATAAAGGTTGAAATTATTTCTGTAATTTGAGGAAATCACTTTGCAGATGTTTATTTCCCATTGTAACTGGATTTTTCAAATTCCACAGGGCAGTTTGCAGAGAACACAGTCTTAGCTTTTTTCTCTCAGGTCTCTATCTGCTTCGTGGCTGTCACAGTTTAGGTCTCCATTTGTGGTGGGCTACCTGCTTTCAAAAGACCCTGAATATGTGCATTTAAGTGTACATTTTATTCAAATAAAACAATTCCACCCACAAGAGCCAATTTACATCTCATTTTTGACAACGAGCTAAATTGTTCTCAATTCAATTATTTGAGTTGTCCCAGGATTTTCCCTTAGAGTCATCTAAAGATTTGGTGAATAATTCTAGCACACGGGACACATTTGCAAAAGTGTAAGTCCCTTCTACACATGGGAAATTTGCCTCATGGTGATGGGCGTCACCCCCAAACCATAGAGCAGAGCGGACTCCTGCGACAGCCCTGGGAGGAGCTGGGGCAGGGGCTCTGTTTCCTTGACTAGCTATTGGCCTGTATATTAGGTGTAGGTGTAAAGATTTTGGCAGTGGTGGGGCTGCAGGGGCATCTTCTGTGAGATGATCCTCATTCCCCCCTGTGCTGCTTCATGGTGAGGGTAGAGGAGTTGGGAGTGAAGGAGTGAAACTGAGCCTGGGAAAGGGGAGAGGAAAGGTGGTTCAATGTTATTTCCCCATCCTGCTCAGTGGGGGAAGTGGGTGAGCGGCTGGGTGGGAGTTTGGCTGTTGGCTGGGGTCAACCTACCACGAGTTGTCAATAACTTGCCTGTCACGTTGCGTCTGTGCTCCTTCATGTTTGTGGAGATGGGCCTTTTACGGGCTGATTACTCTCCTGTGGTAAGCCTGGGAGTAGTCTGGCAGGGTAGTATTTGGGGTCCCCACCACCACCATTGTCCTTTGTGCACATGTGTGTATGTGAAGACAAACTTTTTACAACATAACCTAGCACTTCCTACCTTGATATTCCCTAAAAGGCAAGTCTTCCATGTACTTCAATTCCTACAAGAACAAACCTCTTAAAGTCAGTTTCCATAAGATATTCTCCAGTGTTTTTTCTATGTCTATTCTTAACCTTCACTTCTCTGCAGGTAGATCCAGCAGCAAATTTCTCTTCTGTTGATTCACTACCCATTCCCAGACTCCGGTTAACCCAGCAATTGAGACTAAGAATCTCCCCATTCCCTTAGCAGACACCACAGACTGGTAGATCATTTCAAATCTTCCGAGTCTTATTTTTCTAAGGGATAACCAAGATGTTTTCCTTCCCAGCCAAACCCTCAGCACTGGATATTTAAGTTATGCAGTTAAGTCTGCATATCCTGCAAGATGCAGCTAGCTGAAAGTATTGGCCAGTTGCAATCTTCTAGTCCCTCTAGGACAGACTATCCTGTTCCACTATTTGTAAGTCTTATCATCTTCCCATTTTCTTTAGACATTTTTTATTGCAGATCAAATCTTTCTGGTCAAATAATAATATATCTATCCATTCAGCTTCTTCATGCTTTCAAGATGCATAGCAGCAGCAATCTTATATAGCGATCTGCCTCCTGGACATGAAGATGAGGGCACAGGCATGTCTCTTTTTGTATGTTAACTGTTTCCTGTAGTTTCCGGTGTTTGGGAATTCATGAAGCCAAGGGAGGGCTGAAAAGCAAGAAACCATCATGGAAACATGTCTATCGCATTGCAGCAGATAAACTGTGCTACACTAATCCCAGTGACTGGTTCTGCGCAGACCAATGATCCTTACTGCTCAAAAGTCCCTCCAACAATACCATACAACTCTACAGTATGTGGAAAATTGCTCCCTGTACTTGATTCCAGGCTCTGAGACAGGCATGTACGCATATCTATGCATGTTTTATGTACATATAGATATTAATTTTTATATATGAATGTGTGTATTATGTAATCTCACATGGCATTAGGAATACTCCAGCTCTATTTAAACATTTTTAATATTAGCAGCTGTTGGCACAAAATATTCTCTGGTCTGTTTATAGGATCCTATCTTATTTTTCCTATTCATCTATAACAGTTCCTCTTATCATCTAAAAGCTGGTGGTGTATTAGACTAGAAAAGTAAGAAGGTACCAGCTAGCCATTTCCTCTGTTGTTACCACAAAATTTGGATTTCCTCACCCTTCTCATCTACCCTGTGAGGGAGGTAAAACCTCCCTCTTTGCTGCACACCAGATTTTTTCTGTTCCCATTGAAATATCATGAAATGTTGGTCAAGATGTAGAAAATACACACTTGTATACAGATATGTTGCTTCATCTCACATTAATGATGTTAATGAACTTATAACTCAAATCTCATCTTAAAGATTAAGAAATACCACTACTAGATTTCAACTGCCAATTAGCAAGTCTCTCATTCTTCTTCTCATGCTTAAGTATAATTACCTCAGTTGTAGCAAAATTAAGAGATCCAGCTCGTCAAAGTAGATAATAGAGGCCAATGGTGTGGTCTGTCAGTATAATAATTTCACGTGAAATCAGTGATCAAAATTAGTGATAATCATAAAAAATTGTTTTCTGGTTTTCACAAGGTAGAGGTTTGGAGCTGAGAAGTGATACAATAAAAACGTCTGAAGGAGCAGTTATCCATGGCTCCGTGAAAGACATTTATATGCTTGTACAAGTGGAGAAAGCATTGTCCTTGGTATAAAACATTACACATAAGTATGTATTTTTCAATATATCTGCTGCTGTCTGTTCCTAAAACATGTCTGAAAACTGAAAATGGGAAGGAATATTTTTTCCCTGTCTCACTTTTTGTTTCTGCAATAGCACTGTTGAAGACGTGACTTATTTCTAGAATGCTATAATGTAGTCATGACATTACCTTTGGGTCCTTATCATCTCTAAGGAATAATTATTGTGATTTTGCCCTTGAGTATTGTGGTGGGTTGACCCTGGCTGGACACCAGGTGCCCACCAAAGCTGCTCTATCACTCCCCCTCCTCAGCTGGACAGGGGAGAGAAAATATAACAAAAGGCTCGTGGGTCGAGATAAGGACAGGGAGAGAGCAGTCACCCATTACCGTCACGGGCAAAACAGACTCGACTTGGGGAAATTAGTTTAATTTATTACAAATCAAATCAGAGTAGGGTAATGAGAAAATAAAACCAAATCCTAAAAAACACCTTCCCCCCACCCCTCTCTCCTTCCCGGACTTAACTCTACTCCTGGTTTCCTCTACCTCCTTCCTCCTCACACTCTTCCCCTGCTCCAGCGTGGGGTCTCTCCCACAGGAGACAGTCCTCTACAAACTTCTCCAACATGGGTCCTTCCCACAGGCTGCAGCTCTTCACAAACTGCTCCAGTGTGGGTCCTTTTCATGGATGCAGTCCTTCAGGAACAGACTGCTCCAGCATGGATCCCCCACGGGGTCACAAGTCCTGCCAGAAAACCTGCTCCAGTGTGGGCTTCTCTCTCTCCATGGGGTTCACAGGTCCTGCCAGGAACCTGCTCCAGCGTGGGGTCCTCCATGGGCTGCAGGTGGATATCTGCTCCACCGTGGACCTCCATGGGCTGCAGGGGGACAGCCTGCCTCACCATGGTCTTCACCAAGGGCTGCAGGAGAATCGGGCACCTGGAGCACCTCCTCCCCCTCCTTCTTCACAGACCTTGGTGTCTGCAGAGTTGTTTCTCTCACATATTCTCACTCCTCTCTCCCATTTGCTGTCATGCAGCAGCTTTTTCCCCTTCTTAAATATGTTATCCCAGAGGTGCTACTACCGTCACTGATGGGCTCAGCCTTGGCCAGCAGCGGGTCCATCTTGGAGCCGGCTGGCATTGGCTCTGTCAGACATGGGGGAAGCTTCTAGCAGCTTCTCACAGAAGACACCCCTGTAGCCCCCCCACTACCAAAACCTTGCCATGCAAACCCAATACATCAAAGCTCCCTTCCAATATGCGACTCAAATATTAATAAGATATAACTGATGTTGAAAAGTGGAATTTTCTTAACCTCACATTATAATATGAAAAAAACTGGAAACAAGAATACTTTACTATAATACCTTCCATAATGGACTTCAGTTTCAAGTTAACACTGACATTTCTAACATTACATGGTAGAAAAGGAAATACAAACGTATTTTAAGGCATACAGGAGAAGAGTACTTTTTGGAACATGGACTTTTCTGGTGTTTTCTTTCCCATTTCTGCCTAGTGAACTGTAAATAGTTTAATGAAAGAACTTTTTTTTAGGATAGCAAGGGAGCCAAAAGTGTATTAAATTCACCCAGAGACTGCTGTGACTCCATCAACTTCTACTGAGAATAAATTATGAAAAAAGATCTAGTGGCTTGGTAGGAACATTTTATTGTTCTACATTGGTACCTCTTAACAGTTAAATTTTAATCCCAGCATGCAACTGGTAGACGTGAAAACACTATCAAGAAATGTACATTTGTACTGTGGATAGGTGCACCCAAAGTAGAATCATTCGTTCTACCTTGAGTAAAAGTAATACGTAGTGACAGAAATTTCATTCTGGCAAACGAGACCTTACTGCAATAGTTTAAGAGATTATTGCCCTGACTCTGTACCCTGACTTTAGCCTGATTTTTCTTCTCCCTACCTAGCTGAACAGAATATGCTATATTGCAGATGTTTCAGGTCCCAGCCTAGTATCAGCTTAGGCTGCTCATGAAGGTGGGTTTGCACTAGGGCATCTGAGCTATAAACTATCATAGCTTCATTACTCTCATTTCCTGCATTAGGTAGGTGAGAATTAGTGTGGATATGCCTACTCATATTTTCATTTGCTCCATAGATCTCCCCTGCCTATTGACCTCAGGAGAAATACACTGATAATTGAACACTGTGGAAACAGAAGGACTCCATAGATTTATTTCCTGTTTTTCTGTGCAGCAAATTTCTGAAGCACCGGTGAAATATTTAAAAGAAGGATTTTAAAACTTGTCATTTCAAAAAAAATTTCTCCTCAAACTTCTCATTTGAGTCAGCTGTTCACTGGAGGAAAAAATGTCCATGGCAACACACCACAAATTTTATGGTGCAGCATAACTCATGAAGATATGTAAAAGGATTTTGTACACATGTATTGTCTTTAATAGCTAAAATGTTCAGTATTGGTTCACTGCATCCCCTAAAATAAGATTTTGATTCTCTATTGCCCTTCTGTCAGTTACAACCACATGGAGATGGTGGGTGAGGATGGCAATTCAGAAGGATTCACCTCTCAGGGAGGAAACAGCCTCCTTTGGTGGGAGAGTGCTAGAACAGATAGGGCACTTAGAGAGACCATTTCCCTGTCATGGCTTCTGCTCTCACTGGCGGTATCAGTGTGAGCAGGTTGTAGCTAGATAGATGGCATGTTCATAAGCACTGTAGGGGGAGATTTGAAACCAGGTGTACAGGTTCGTATCTGGTTTTAGACCAACAAACAGAATGCTAGTTACTAGAACAATAATTTGGGCAATAATTAAAATAACTTTACTATTCTGTGAATTCACACTGATTTGCTCACTTGAACTTATCTTGGTGTCCCTAATATCTATTTTTAAATTGTGTATAGTTGCCATATAGCTGTACCAATATGTTCCTTAGGCTGATAACAACTTAGGAAAAAAAAATTAAAGGACAGTAAAGGGACTATGTTAAAGGCTTTGCTCTCAAAGTGATTTCTCTATTGACAGAAGACTTAAATTAACATTTCTAAACATAAAATAGAAGTAATTCAGTTCACAAATAACTTCACAAACAGCTGAACTCCAAATATAGCCAGAGAACTGCTGAATATTTCAGAAATAATGACGTATCCGTTTAAGAAAAAACATTGTTGTCACAAACAATTCTTATGACATACAGATCAGCCAAACACCATCAATACACAGCTGTACACATGAGCCTGTGTAAACAGAAGAACACTACTGCTGGGTGTATAGCAGCTAGAAAAATATAACCGTGATGAACTCTCCTTTTCTGAGGGGAATGGAGAAAAAACTCCTGACACATTTCCACAAGTGAACAGATTTCTTACTAACATTGGGACAATTCCTGCCCTATATATTCTGTGACACAAAGTTCCTTCATATCATTTTAGGGAGGGACCCATTCTCTTAGCAGGTTAATTTTCTCTAGAACCCCTAAAATATTGCCTGGGTTTGACACACAATCAGCTCTTCTTGTCATAGGATCTTTAAGTCTCTATGTGGGGTCAAACAGCTATAACTGCATTCTTGGAGCAATCATCACCACCACGAGGCAGCAGGTACTCCATGCAGATCTATATGGATAGAAAATACCATAGGCTGCTGCCTTTCAGTTCTCTTTGCGCTAATTTCCTATTCTTATTCATTTAAATGAATGAAGATACTGCTGAGGAATGGGGAGATGATAAAAAAATGTTGTAGTAAATAGATTGCCTTAGTGGAAAAAGATGAAATTAGTTTAGTTCACATCAAAATCTAGTGAAAGTCTTTACTGTCGAACTTTGGAACTTGGCAACTTCAGGTCTTAAAAACATTGTTCATACCAGGATGTCCTTAGTATAGCCAGTAAAAGAAATACGTTCTATCCTTTACTGGCTCAGATGCTAAGCTTGTTTTTCTTTGTCCTGGTTTCGGCAGGGATAGAGTTAATTTCCTTCCTAGTAGCTGGTACAGTGCTGGGTTTTGGATTTAGGATGAGAACAAAGTTGATAACGCACCGATGTTTTAGTTGTTGCTAGGTAGTGCTTACACTGGCCAAGGACTTTCTAGTTTTCCACGCTCTACCGACTGAGAAGGCTGGAGGTGCACAGGAAGCTGGGAGGGGGCACAGCCAGGACAGCTGACCCAAACTGGCCAAAGGGACATTCCATACCGTGTGACGTCATGCTCAGTACATAAACTGGGGGAAGCTGGCCGGGGGGGGCTGCTGCTCGGGGACTGGCTCGACATCGGTCGGCGGGTGGTGAGCAATTGTACTGTGCATCACTTGCTTTGTGTATTATTATTATTATCATATTATTATCATTATCATTTTATTTCAATTATTAAACTGTTTTTATCTCAACCCACGAGTTTTTCTCACTTGTGCTTTTCCAATTCTCTCCCCCATCCCACTGTGGGGGGGGGAGTGAGCGAGTGGCTGCGTGGTGCTTAGTTGCCGACTGAGGTTAAACCACGACATCTTACATGGAAATTAAGGTGTACTAATCCACGGTTTCTGCACCTCAAGCAAATATATTGTTCACTGGCCTGTCTTAGGCAACTCAAAGTAATCAAGGTAAGAGATTCAAATGTTAATCTAGAAACAAAGCCTTCAAAGTTTTGAATGAAGGACCAAATTAGCTAAAGAAGTGAGGCTGTTGCAGCTCCATCTCCCCAGGTCCACCAGCTGCAAGGCTGCGATTAAAATTTAAGTGTTAAAGGGTACCCATGTCACTTATTCTTAGTAGAATTGTTGGGATCAAAAATTCTGAGAAGTGTTGCATATTTGCAATGAAATTGTGCAAAGACTTTGGGTTTTATAGTTTCAAGAGACAGTACTAATAGTGGAAAATCACCCATACAGCCACTGCTCTTGATGGATTTTATCAAAGAAAGAGGAAGCTATTAATGGAAAGAAACACATAAAAACTGTAGACAGATAATTGATACTGTTTGTGGACTTGAAATGCTTGCTCACTTTATCTGCATACCTGAAGCCAAAATCCTGATCTAAAGTACATTTACATTTCAGTCAAAATGTCTTTGACCTGTGTCTAGTCATTTTAACATTAGAAAATTTCTACACACACTGAATATTCTGGGTATCTCTCATAGAGAGAACTAAGGGACCCATGAGTGCCTTTGGTGCTGTAGCTACTACTGCATTTTAAGGCATCCAAAAACATTTGAGACAATTAATATGGTTTTGTATGGCATAGTCCCTGTTTGCTTTGATTTACTATTGGTATTTCATAGTAAGAAACATTTCCACTTCATCCAAGATGGACCTTAATCAGTCTTGTTTCTGCCATACTAAAATCTCAGCTAGGCAAGGAGAAAGTATTGACTTGTAATTGTTGTGAATAGGAGGTGAAATGTGTCAGTAACATGTCAACGTTATGTTAGTTCATAGCAACATAAACCCCTACATAGAAGACTACCATACATCACATAAACAACCATGCCCTACAAACCTTAATCAAGCAAAAATGACTACTGAAGATGATTGAGCTGGTTCATGACTAAATGTACTTTACTGACTCACATTCTTTAGTTTTAAAAAGCTTAATTCCCTGTTAAAAATTCATTAACTGACATTCAAGTACACCACAATTTTCTTTCATCCTGGATAAATAAGTTATAGAAGAGGAGCAGATTTAGTGGAAAGGGAAATATTTTTGCTGTTATTTTAGTCATTCAGATTTCTGTCATTAAAACTTGGTTTCAATTTTCATTTTACTAGAATTTGACCAGGTCACAAAAAAGAAGCAACAATTGCATTCAGCTGTGAAAATAAATATGTGCATTTGTCAACACAGTTTTGCTTTTCATCAGTACAAGGCTGCTCTTTTAGAAAGCACACAGACTTCTGCTGTAATAACATTTCTATCTTCCCAGAGGAAAATATGTGCGCAGTTGAAGAGAAATACAGGTTTATAGCATGATATAATCAAGCAAAAGGGAGATAACTCAGCAAAGTCTAGTAAATGTTAGTAACAGCTCTTTTCTGCTCCCCCCCCAGTGGTAAAGGTGATCCTGACAAAAAGTGTTGAATACTTTCCAGGGATTTACTGAAGCAAATGTAAGTTTGGGAGAGAGATGTGGGAAAAGCAAATGAACTGGAAAACAGGAGAGAAATTGGGGGGGGGGCAGGGAGGGAGTGGAAATTACTTTTCATTTGTTTTTCCACACAAAGAACTTGTGTAAATTCTCAAGAAATGTAAGGTATCATCACTTTCAGTCTTCTGATGCCAATGTATCAGGTTGAAAAGGTTGTAGAGAGAGAGGTCTTTCCTTCCCTATGTGGTAGTTATGCCCTCCCAACAAAATAATTATGGAGAAAATTATTACAGCAGTAACACCTGTAGGACAGGCAGAATGTCTTTATATCTGCTGGTTTCCCTCATGAAGAAGTTCACTTCATATACAATGAAAAAGTCTTATTATTAGCTACATGTTTATGCACTGCACTGATGTTGAAGGAGCCCTGTGACAGTGCATACACCTCCAATGCTTCTTGCTTGTAGCTCAAACTCTGTGCATTAATGTCCAGACATTTGAGATACACCTTTGAATGCCCTTCCTTTTGAACACGAAGGTGAAAAGTCCTCCTTGTAACTTTCTCCCATGTGCTACCTCCTCCATATGCACCACCTCCTCACTTGCCTCTGTGTTGAGGTCCCTGTTTCTGAGCATAGTTCAAGACTCTCTTATTACATTAGTAAGTCTAATTCACATGGATGTTCTCCTTATTATCAGGTGGATACCATCTTCTCCTAGTAGACCTTCATCTTCATCGAATGAAGTGCCATGATCAAAGGAACCAAAGCTTTCTGAAGATATCAGACAGTTCAACCCTGCAACAGTACAGGCTGGGGGACAGCTATCAAGGAACCACATTTCCAGAAAGGATCTGGTGGCCCTGGTGGACAATCATAGAATCATAGAATAGTTTGGGTTGGAAGGGACCTCTAAAGGTCATCTAGTCCAACACCCCTGCCATGGGCAGGGACATCTTCAACTAGATCAGGTTGCTCAGAGCCCCGTCCAACCTGACCTTGAAGGTTTCCAGGGATGGGGCATCCACCACCTCTCTGAGCAACCTGTGCCAGTGTTTCACCACCCTCAGTGTAAAAAATTTCTTCCTTCTAGCTAGTCTAAATCTACCCCCCTTTAGTTTAAAGCCATTCCCCCTTCTCCTGTCGCATCAGGCCCTACTGAAAAGTTTGTCCCCATCTTTTTTATAAGCCCCCTTTAAGTATTGATAGGCTGCAATAAGGTCTCCCCAAAGCCTTCTCATCTCTAGGCTGAATGACCCCAACTCTCTCAGCCTTTCCTCATAGGAGAGGTGTTCCACCCCTCTGATCATTTTTGTGGCCCTCTTCTGGACCTGCTCCAACAGGTCCATGTCTTTCTTATGCTGAGGGCTCCAGAGCTGGAGGCAGTACTCCAGGTGGGGTCTCACCAGAGCAGAGTAGAGGGGCAGAATCACCTCCCTCGCCCTGCTGGCCACGCTTCTTTGGATGCAGCCCAGGATACGATTGGCCTTCTGGGCTGTGAGCGCACATTGCTGGCTCATGTCCAGCTTTTCATCCACCAGCACCCCCAAGTCCTTCTCGGCAGGGCTGCTCTCAATCCCTTCATCCCCCAACCTGTATTGATACCAGGGGTTGCCCCGACTCAGGTGCAGGACACACCAAGTCTTTACACATGGCCAATGCTAAATACCTGGTTGACTGGGTGGGCATGAAAACATTCAACATAACAGGCAGGCAGCCATGTCAGCAACCAGGAAAATTTGTTTCTGGGACAGCTACCCAAGCTTGTTGTTATTGTGTCAATAGATAACGATTCTTTTAGCAGCAAATTATGCTTAGAACCCTTTCAACTTTAAACACAATGATATAAATTTTGCGGCTCTATATGTGGATGGTGAACAAACCCTAGCAAAACCACTGCAGCTTGATTTTAGGAACAGCTGCTGTTTGAGAGAATACCTGCTGCTCATACAGAGGATTGGCAGCCATATGAAAGACTACATATGCTGTCAACCAACAGGGAAGAGTTCACCCCTGGCTATACCTTGTTTGCCTTCAACCCGTCTCCAGATCAGCAACGTGCTGATCACTATTCCTTGATTAAAACAGAAAATGTGAGAGCAGAAATACACTTTGCAGGGGCTTTGACCACCACTGTTAATATGATTGTGGACAGCATATTTGGCAATGCAATAGAAATAAACCAGAGGAGGTACGTGGCTTTTGACTAAATATGAAGACAGACACCAAACAGCTCTTCTTTTTTTTTTCAGCAAACGCCTATGCCAAAGAAACATTTCTAGACATGTACCTGAGTGACTGATGGTATAGCCCTGAGTGCACTAACAGATCAACAGCTCCAGAAGGTACAGGTCACTCGTCAGATGGTGGGACACCAAGCCTGCCCTGATAGCAAGGCAGTATGCTGGTCTGGGTCCTCCCTATTTAGCACTGAATGCTAGTAGCTGTTTCCAATATGCAAATGGCCAGCTGCACTGGCAGAAAAAATTCAGTTCTTAGTCCAAAAGCCTCCGGAAGCATTTAAACTGACAACCAGGTACCCATATAATGCTTAACTAGCAACTTCAAATGCTTCTAAAAAGAAGTGGGCCTCGTGGCATACATCTGCCTGGCTAAGGACACAACCTGGAGCTTACATCAGGGGTTCTTAAATAGGACCATGTATTTTGAGTCAAGGGTGAAGGTGCAGCTCTTTTCATGAATTTCAATATGTGCCCATTGTCTCTTGTTCATCCATGGGATAACACCAAGAAGAGTGTGGCCGCATCTTCTTTACACCCTCCCATCAGGTATTTGTACACACTGATAAGATACCCCTGAGCCTTCTCCTTTCCTGGCTGAATATTCCCAGTTCTCTCAGCCTCTTCTCATAAGGACAGTCACTAAGATCTTCAGCTAAGTTCTCCACAAATTTGATTAAAAAAATATCTGCAGAGCAGTTCTGCTTTTTTTTTTGCAGATTTGCAGTTCTGATGCAACAGTTGCCAACAACCGTAACTGAACCTGATGCTCTTGGGCACAGCAAAAAGCAAGCAGCTGGCATTCTCCAAGACTTTTTACAAAGTAATTTTTCCTACAGTCGCTGTGTCTTGTCAAAATAGCAGAAAAAGGATGTCCCTAACAGTGACCAAGTCACCAGTGGTCTGAAACTATAAGGAAGGCCGTTAAAATTTTTAGTGAGTATCCTCTTGTCGTAGAGCATCTCTGCATCTTCTGAAGGGGCCTTGTTTCTATCACACACTTGTTCTTGACAACAGAGCACTGTGCTATCATGATCTTTTGGGGTGCATTACTGTCTGAATTTATGCCGTAGTCCAAGATGGGGTCCCTTAGCAACTCAAAATTGATGTTTTCTGTTTGTTTCATTTAGAGTGATGCCTTTAACTTTCATACACACTGCAGGTAGCCATAAGGTTTGAGTCCTGATCATGCAAACTCAGTAATGTGCTTGTCTAGCAGCAGCTCACTTGTCAGATCACCTAAACAGTCACCAAGCTGGGGTTCTTCTTGTCCCCTGAACAATTCACGAAAATCTGTGTCTGTGTTGTGATAAAGCCAGTGGTATTGGAGGGCACCTAAGAGGTCATAAAGCTCTAGGCATATGTATGCAGGGGCAAAACAAGCTATAAAAGTCTTAGTGCTGTGTACCAGGGTCACACCTCTTTTGACATGCTTCCATGAAATGGGGGCCACATCCTTATTGACAAAACCATAGGAGGACACAGCATAAGTCAGAGAAAAGGGGTAGCCATACAACTCATCTGGTTCTCTCCCACTGAGTAGTGTTTGCTTTCATGAGCCCAAAGTATGCCATCAGGGTGTCAGAGCTCTCAGAAGTAACTTTGGGATGTCCAAGATGGTATTGTTTTGTTGATGAAGTGATGATGATTAGTAAAATCATACTGATGTATCTTCTCATCAGGGGCTGCTCCATCATACACGCAAAAGGCATATGTCCAACTGCCCAGAAGCGCACCTCCGGGCATCAGCAGCGTTTGCTCCTGGCTGAGAACCGCACAAGCTCCCACCTGACTTTGTCCCAGCATCCCGCTCCTGCGGCCGCACAAAGCTGATGTTAACGTCTGCTCTCTTCAGGTGGTCCATCCTTTGTTGTGTTGTGTAACACAAGTGCCCAAAGGTGGCCTCTCCCTGTCAGGGGGTTCAGTCATTTCCATGGTAGCATCTGACACAGCTGTGGGAAAAGCACCCGTTAAATTCAAAAGCTGTCAGTACCCTGTTTTTGGCTGTGGAGTCATCCAAGAAGTTAGGCTCCCGCTGTATATCTCCTGCTTTGTAACACATGACAGATTTGAATATGTTCCTTTTTGGCCATGTAAATAAGTCACTGCATAGAATGGAATATTTCTTTTTCCTCTGATAGCCACCTGGATGGAAGAGTTTCACTGTGTTAGGTTTAAGAAACATAAACCAGTAAGTGGACATGAACTACAGACTACGTAGTTTACTGAAAGGTTTATCACTGTACAGTGACACAGCGATAAACCTTCCCATTTTCGTCACCCTCTTTCTCACAGAACATATGACAGGCCCGCACCATGATCTCCTCCTCCTGTGATCTGCAAGTGCCCCTCAAAATATTTACAACTTATTAGCAACAGCAACTTAGCTCTTTTTGCAGGTCAAACATCTCCTCCTGATTAGCTCTATGTCATGCCAAGAATTTGTCAGGGACCTGAGAGCACTAATAGTCCCTAATCACCCTGACCAGCCTCACCTGGGGCCTCACTCATGTCCATGACCCAGGGCCTCCATTTAAGCTCAGTCCTGGGCCTTTAGTCCTTGCCTGAGCTATGTATTAGGTGTGCCTGTCCCTAGCCCTGTTCCTGGGGTGTTGTTTGACCTTCCTGACCTGACCTTGGACCTGTCTTGTTAACCTTGTCTATGCCTGTTAGTCACAACACAGGCTTGTGCCTGCTCAGGTCAGTTGTTCTGTGGATCACCACCTTCTTGATGGACAATAGCCTTCTGGTTAGGTCCACTACAGTTAGCCTAAACTGTGTACAAATCGTGAAAGAAAAATAAAAAATGTTAAGGCTAATTACCAACCAAAACCAAGCTCCACTTCTTATGGTATCTACGTATGATGGTTGTTGCTAGGAGGTGGAGTTGTTTGGAGACAGCAAGCACAAAGCACAGGAGAGAGCACCGGTAGTTTTAGCCACTCTGCAATGAAATGGTCTGTGGAGCAGTGCGGTTCATGGTTGTTGGAACATTGTGTTTGCAGGGGATTTCCATTAAAATCAAACCGAGATGTAATTTCATGCTGTCCTGCAGCAGTGTGATGGTTAGTGCCCTGTCAGAAACAAGCTCAGAGGCAAGTGCAGAAACTGTCATAATTTGCATTAAATGAGTTTGGGATAGCAATTTAGGAAAAGACTGTGGGAATATGGAGGCCTATTAACTGATAAGATGTAAGTCATATTGGGTGCAAAAAGAGTTAACGTGGTGCTCAAGGTTTGCATGAGACTAAGTATATTTTTTGTACAAGCTCTTTGGTAGCAATGTAGACACGAGTCACTTGAAATGAGAAAGACCACAGTAACCTCACTGAACACCTTTCTCCTCAAATTTTATTTTGAAATCTCCCTATGTACTTTAGCCCATTAGCACTACAGTCTTAAACTTGAGGAACAAAAACAGGAACATGAACGTGCAGAGGCCAGCGTCACTTTCCATACTGCAGTCCACTGACATTTTCATCACCATCTTTCTCATAGAATGTGAGATGATCATCACCACAGTCTCACTCCTGCAGCCTCTCAAAAGTTTCACATCTTGTTGGCGATAAGTTAGTTCTTGCAGGTCAAAAATTTTCTCCTTCATTGCTTTGTGCCATTCCAAGAACTGCTTTTTCTCCTCAGACAACGATCACTGGGCTGTATCTGATCCTGATTACCCTCACCAAACCTGACCCTGACCTGCAGATTGGCTTCCTGGCTTGACCCCAGACCTGACTCATTCAACTTGAACCCTGGACCAGACTTGCCTTATGATCTGGACTCTCAGTTCAACCTGGCTCCCGTCTCCAGGGCTGCCCTGCTTGGCTTGCTCAGGTAGTGCAGGCCTGTGATCTGGACAGCGAGGCACTAGCCCTGCTGACTCTGTTATCTTGCTCAGCTTATCCTCCCTGAGGAAGCAGCCAGCCATCTCTGTTCCCTGACACACATAATATTCATGCTGAGGAATCGGTTATATAATTTTGATTTTCAACAGTGTTAGAAAAAGGAGGGGAGGGGGAATAACACTCGTAGGCCTAGGATTGCAGTGCTTGGGAAAGGCTCCTTAGTTTCATGAGTTAAAAATATCTAAAGATTCTAGGAAATGGATGCTGAGGTTGGGGACTTCCATGCACATGAGTTAGAGCACCTTATTCTTGTGCCCATGTTATCCTCACAGGCGCATGGCAGGTAGAGCTAGCAGTGACATTTACAGCCTTAAACATGTTTGTACAATGAATGACAAACCTCACAAAAATTTCTTGACCTAAACGCCTTCCTGACACCCTAACTCTAATGCTCATTGTGTAAAAGGAGGAAATGGGCCCTGCGGTGTTAATTGTCATCTGACAATGATGAGAGCCCACTGTCATTTTTCCTTTCACACAAGATGATGACATATATTAACACACAGCAGATCCTCAAACGGTGGAATATCACTTAGTGTGCCTTTCCAATTCATGGATTACCCCCGCTGGTCATGTAAAACTTGTCTACCACTCAGAGACTTCTGGGTCTGTCAGATCTGTCACTTCTGTGAGACTACCATCAAAACTGATATTACTGTTCCTGTTACTTAGATTACATAGCACTGCTTCTTGCCAATAATCTTAGACCTGAGGATAGACTGTGTACAGCATCCTCAACTGCTTTTACAACAGTGGTACTCAAACAAAAAGTGGATTGAAAAAACCCCTCTCTTTGAATATGCAGATTACTGACCCGTTTTAAAAATGTTCCCACATTCATATTGCTTAGATTTATTGGGGGGGAATATAAAAAATTCATGCATGCCAACAACTTCAGGACAGAGCTGATCATAGACTCCATGCTCAAAGAATTAATGTAAGCAGTCAAGGATTTGATGTATTCTCCCCACAGTCACTTCATGAGCAGTGAAACAATAGCTGACCAAAGTTACCAAATCTGTATTCTTCTAAATATTCCCTAGCCCTAAATTTCTGAACTGCTCATTCCCACTGCCGCACATGTTCCTTACCGACCATGAGCTGCACTCCCTTCCTCTTCCCTGCTGCATTTGGTGTGAGCAATAAAGCTGGAGTGTATCTGATGGGTCTTCTTGGGGATCAGCCTTATTCTGACTCGGCAGAAGCATGGGCTGCAGCTCTCCTGGGGGGAAATGCCCTGCAAGTAACCACCATCATGTGACAGGATCATAGGAAAAATCAGATTCAAAAGAATAATGTGGTGGGATGAGAGGATCCATTAACCACCACGCTCTGGGCCCAAACTTCCAACCTGTTGTTTACCCCTCAAGTCATGTATCTATCCACACAGTATCATACTGACTTGAATACTGTGGGAGACAGTGTTGAGAGCTTTCCTGAAGTCAAGATAGGTGACATTCACTGCTCTTACCCCATCCACAAATGCAGTCATTCCATCACAGCAGGCAAGCAGATGCGTCAAGCATAACTTACCCTTCGTAACTCCATGCTGACTGTTCCCAGTTACTTTCTGTGTGTGTGGAGAAGTGTGCTCCAAGGTGACTCACTCCATGATTTTTCCAGGCACTAAAGTGAGACTCTATTTCCCTGAGTTGACTTTTGGAGCTTTTTTGAAGATCAGTGCAACTTTCTTCAGTTATATCAGGAATCTCCCCTGATCTCCCTGAGCCTTCAAAATGATGGAGGGTGGTCAGGCAAGGACATTGGCCAGCTGTCTTGGCACCCTCAGATACCTATAGGGTCCTGTGGACTTGTCACTGCTGAGTTCTCACATATAATCCCTGACTCAATCCTCATATACTACTGGTCGTTCCTCTCCTCCTTGAACTCTTTCATTAAGCGCAGAGGCCGGGGAGATGTTGTTGGTGAAGACTGAGGCTTTGAGTACCTCAGCCTGTGTCTACTTCATTAAATCCACTGACCCACTAAGAAATTCGACCATGGTTTATTACTAAAGTAGCAGTAGAAGTTCGTGGTGCCCTTAATGTCCTTCACCAGTTTCAACTGCAGCTGAGTTTTGACTTTTCTAAACCATCCCTGTACACCTGGGCAATATTTCTAAAGCCCTCCTTTGCACCCTGTAGCTTACTCCTCCTATAAGCTGCCTTTTTGCATTGAAGCCCCAAATTGAACCTGGTCCTCCTGCTGGTGTCTAATGAGTGTCAAGTAGAGGGGAAGAATGGCTTTCCCCACCCTACAAGCTCCAGTCTGGCCCAGAGACCACAGTCTGCTGGTAGTCACTTTGGCCACAATAGCATACCACTGACTAATGTTGGACTTGGGTCACCTACCCAGGTCCTATCTTGCAAAGCTGCTGCCCAGCCTGTGGGAACCCAGACTTGCTGCATGGGGTGATGCTGTCCCTGGTGCAGGGGCTGGCCTTTGCCTGCGCAGTTGATGAGGCTCCTGTTGACCCATTCCCTTAACATCAGGGCAGCCCTCCCTGCAACATAGCGCCTGAGCTCCAGCTGGGTATCATCCAGGAGCGTCCTGTGAGTGCCATCTGTCTCATCATCAGAGGATAATTCAGGTTCAAAGGGAAGACAGTTCATACAGTCCAACCTCCTGCTTGAAGTGGGGACAGCTATAAGATCAAACTGCATTGCCTAGGGCTTGGTCTGATCTCCAGCATGGTCACAAAAACCTCCAAGGACAGAGATTTCACAGCCTTTCTAGGCTACCTGTTTCACTGCTTTTTTGTCCTCATGGTGAAGAAACTCTTCCTCCTACCCAGTCCTATCCAGTCCTACTATTAATGAAGCTTTCCTGTATTCATTTCAAGCATAAGCAATATTGCAATTGCAAGCAATATTGTAACTGGACTAATAATAATCAGTCTGTGGTATTTTGATTAGATTTTTAATCAGGGTAACAAATAAAGGTGAGTTCCTTTTTGTCTCTAACAATACCTCAAGTGGAACAGCAAGAGGTGGGAAGAAGCCAGACAACCTGTGCTGTGAGAGGGTCACTGTGAGAAGGGTGCTTCTGTGCTTCGCCTAAGAAGAGGGGGCTGGATGAGGCTGCTGTACATCCCTCTTTCATTACACAGATCCTGAGTCCTACCCTGCGTGAGGATCTGAGAAGTGTCCATCTCACACTACTGATGCAAACCTCCCCACACAGCATGTGAGAGTTATACGCAGACACCTCTGAGCTCAGAAAGGGCTGGCTGAAAAGCAGAGCAAGGGTGCTGGAGGGCAGCAGGTATTTGAGGGACCTGCACGTGGAAGGAGCAGGCAAAAGCAGCTGAGGCTGCTGCCCAGGGCTGCCTTGGGACTATGCTAAAACTGTGAGTTGGGTCCCCTCTGGGTGTGAGAAGAGAGAGAAGGAGGTTTTTATTTGCTGTGGTAGTTCCTCCATTGGGTTGGAGTACATCCATAGATCAGCTACAGAAGTTGCTTCCAGGAGTGTGGTGGTGAACCTTTGTTGTATGGCCAAGATACAAAACACCAGTTTTGGTGTTTTAGTAGTGGTTTATGTGCTCTAGTGAGGATGGAGCTGGCTGGAGTGCACGGGCATGGGGACCCATGTCAGTCTGGTTAGGAAAACAAGCACCTGACTATCTTTACAACTGTTGCATTATAATTTCTCAGGGGGCAGCACTCTGGTCTCTAAAGTAGCTGGTTCCTATTCAGCCATAATCCCCGGCAGCTGCTGCTTTGTCTGCTATGGTTGCCATGGGAGACTGTCGTTTGAGGAGATGGTAGCTCTTCACCACCCCCAAAGGTACGTGCCATGTTTCTGTATAGGCTGCCCAATATCACCAAGCATCTGATGTTAGAAAGGGTCCATGTTTCATCCCAAAAGCATGTATAGAAACCCTACTAATACTCACTGGAATGCTATTCTGGCCTGTAACCAACTGATGGTTAGGACAGCAACAACAGCTGATCTCTCCAGCATCATCAGCAGGAGAGCACCTGAAGAGCGGCACAAAGGAACCCCAACCAGTAAGACAGCTTCATTGGGGGCCCAATTTAAATGCCTCTATGCAAACACACATAGCATGGGCAATAAACAAGAGGAGTTGGAGATGTGTGCACGCCACTCCGTGGCGTCACGGAGACGTGGTGGGACGGCTCCTATGACTGGAGTGTTGGGATGGAGGGACACAGGCTCTTTTGGAAGGACAGGCAGGGGAGACAAGGACGGGGTGTCGCCCTCTATGTCAATGACCAGCTGGAGTGCATGGAGCTCTGCCTGGGAATGGATGAGGAGCCGACCAAGAGCTTATGGGTCAGGATTAAAGGGAAGGCAGGGACAGGTGACATTACGGTGGGGGTCTGCTACAGGCCACCTGACCAGGAAGAC
>NW_008824551.1:1531192-1551790 GCF_000699105.1 Pygoscelis adeliae
ATAAGGAAGACATTTTTTACGCTGAGGGTGGTGAAACACTGGCACAGGTTGCCCAGAGAAGTGGTGGATGCCCCATCCCTGGAAACCTTCAAGGTCAGGTTGGACGGGGCTCTGAGCAACCTGATCTAGTTGAAGATGTCCCTGCCCACGGCAGGGGGGTTGGACTAGATGACCTTTAGAGGTCCCTTCCAACCCAAACTATTCTATGATTCTATGATTCTATGATCTTCCCTAAGACTTTTGTCATCTGGGATACTGTATCTGGAAGATGCTTCTAAGGAGGGGGACTGCTTAAATTGCAGACATGGAATGCCTAAGCAGCATATACCAAAGACAGATCCACTTCATTCTGCTATCAAATCATCTGAAGCTCCATGCAGTGCCAAACCATGGCATCAGCTGTGGCCCAGGCTTGCTAGTGTGCTAAGATTTTTGGTTTGCCCCAGCACCAGGTGGAAAATCACTGATAGTCTGTCCTCCAGTCTTCATACTGCCCCTGAGCACTGCGATCCAGTCCCCCATTAACTTGTTTACCTTAAACTGTTGTCCCACTAGCTGGGAAGAGTCAGGGACAGTGAGACTCTAGAGGAATGGTAGCTGTCTTTGGCAGCAAAGGGACTACTGGGTGTGGTCCGCTTGGAATGGGGTAGCAGACTTCAGTTCCCTGAAGAAAGCCTTGAAGGGGGGCACTTGGCATCAAAAAGCTCTGCACTCACTGGTGTTCATCCCAAGCTTACACTACTGTCTTGTGTCACTGTAAGGACTGGACTCCTGGGACCAAGATTCCTCCTCCACAAGGCCAGTGTCACCAGGGGCAACCACAGACTGATGCAGCTGATGGAACTCCATGTCTCCTAGAGGTGGGTAGGGTTGTCCATGTGTCCCTTCCCTCTCCCCATTTCCTGGACAAAATGGCGTGAATATCCATTCACTCCAGCTTATGAGGTTGTTCTGGAGTTCCTTGCCATCTGAACAGCCTTTGACTACCCAAATGTACCATTTGCAAACTTAGAAATTTCACTGTGCACTGCCATTTCCAAGTCAGTGATGAAGATGCTGGATAAACCTTGGTCTAGTACTGATCCCTGGGATGCCACTGCTGATACTTCTCTATCCTGGTAAATGACCATCAACCCTACTCTGTTTCCTATTCTTTAACCAGCTTTCAAACCTTAGGACCTTAGCTCCAAACCTGCGGCAACTTCGTTTCTATCTGTATGGGTATCTCACACTCCATTTATCCCCTACAGAGACATAAAGAAATTATTCTGAAAGCAAACCAGCAGGGTAGTGTTAGGTTTTAGGTAACATTCAGAGAGACAGTGAGGATGGAGTGCTGTATCCCTTCTTTATCCACCAGAGCCAGAGAAGTCAATCCCACTGACAGAGCACCCTATTTTAAGTGTTTGCCTTGCCAAAAGGCCAACTAACTGGCATGCTGCAGGGTATTCTGGGGTGGCTGGTGCTGCACTGCTGCTCCTGGCTCTGTTCCTGCTCCGCAGGGCAAAGAAGGGGGTAAGAAGGTCTCTGTAACCTTGTGAATACAGTACACATAATGGGAGGTATCCAGCTCTGTTCCAAACTGCATTTAAATGTAGTGGGTTGCCTCCACTGAGGGACAGAGGACACAGTTCCACTTAACATATGAACTGTCAATTAAATAATCACTTAATGAGGTATGGGGGGAATGTCTGGTCTTTCCATCTGTAACCACATTAGGATTGGCACAGTGGAACATCTTTTAGAGAAAATGCTCAAAACACTGCATCCCAGAGCATCATGTACAGTCATTCTCTTGACATCGTGCCATAAGCCTGTGAGACAGGAACTTGTATTGGAAAACAGGAGCGCTTTATGAAGGTCCATCTCTGAAACAGACAAAGAATGATTTGTATTTCGGCTAGCCCAAAGCAGTGCCAGGGAGCAGCAAGAGTGGGGCTGCTCAGTGAGAGGGGACAGGCCAGGAGCTAAAGGCAACTGCAGCCCAGGCAGTGTCCTCACCGATGGGGCACAGTCCCGCAGGATTGGGGCACAGTCCTGCAGGTTCAGGACACAGTCCCACAGGATCTGCACACAGTGGTCAGGGCAGGGTGCTGGTAACGAGCTCTATTGACAGCCCCAGACAAAGCAAAGCAATCAGTTGGGTTTGGGGGTCAGTTTAGGACTGACAGGAGACAGGGCCAGAGGCAGGAATGGAAATAATGTTACCTACTACATATGTCCAAGGTCTGTCCCAAGGAGGAACTGGAGACCATTATGCCCACAACATAGCTCATGCAAGGACTAAAGACCCAAGCTTAAGTTTAAATGAGGCCCTGGGCCCACTGGCAGAAGGGGCAAGTGGAGTCCCCAGGTGAAGCTGGTGAGGGCCATTAAAGCTTACTGATGCTCTCCTGGCCTTGAACTTCCAAGAGGTCAGATCTTGTAGCAAGGAAAGCTCCATCTCCTCTTCAGTTTTAGGTAACATTTTCAGACAAAACTATTCTACACAAATTTTTGGTTATGTTTAGGTCTCTCAAACATGCATGTTTTAGCAAGTGAGCTATTTAAAATCATCTTCAAAAATATCAAATATCTTCAAAAAGTTCTGCCCTAAATACGAACAGAACCCTTCGATGATGCTAGAGTTACCACAAGATTACCTTGTTTTAATTCAATGAATTTTGACCACAACTCTTTAGAAACTGAAAGCTGTTAGTGAGTCATTCTACTTCCCTCGTACTTCAAGCTTGTCTCTTTTTAGAAGAGGTTATACGTACTTGTTTGTGAAATCTTTTCAATAAGGCTCCAAGTTGGAGGTTGGAGGTCATTTTTTGCAGCTCAGTCCCAATTGCTTGAAAATCGTAGTAGTAATTTTCCATTTTCTAGACCTTCACAGACAGCAACTGCATCATAAAAAACCAACTGTTGCTTCTGACTTAATTTTCCAGGCATACATATCACCCACAAGGAAGCTTGGGGCTAAGTGCAGTAAGGCTAAGTTATTTGTCTTACTTCAAGGACATATAAACAAACCCACTATGATTTATTACTACAGACAAAGTAAATGAAATAGATAGGGAATATCCATTCATGAGGTACTAACAAGTGCAGGAGCAATGCACCGATGTGTGAATAATAAAAACGATCTATCAAGATAGACTGCATGATGTAAAGGCAATTTGTTATTCAGTACAGTTTAAAAAATCCAAATATTTTCTTTCCTTTTTTACAGATACTTTTGCAGAGCAAAATATACAAAAATCAGCAAAGAAATTAGTCTGTCTTGATTATTATCATTTACATTGTTCATTGGATTCTGTTCTGCTGAACAAACCCATTCTTAGCCAAAAAAGGTTTACCTTTTCAAAACAGTTTGTTAGCAAGATGGCATTGAACAAGTTCTTTCCTAGTTCATCACTGTCAATATACTGTGAGTACTTCCTTCAGGTATTTCACATCTATTCACATTTTTCATCTCTATTATACTCTTCTCCTCCCTCTGTAAATATATGCTGTGAAAAATCCGCAAGCCCTGGATGAGGCTTTCAATCTAGGCATCTATGAATTTGTATCATTAATTTAAATTGAAAAATATTTTTTATAGCTTATTTGTTTCTTCATCTTTCCTACCTGCCTACATCCAAAATGATCACAACATGCAATTGCCTTTGGAATACACTCTAACTCTTTGCCAAGTAAATTTGGTGACTTTTATCCTTTTAAACATCTATTTTTCCTTTTCTGGCACACTCTAGTTGACATGTTGATCAAATAAAGTCTCCTCCTAATCTTTTCCATGAGAAGGTGGTGACAGAGAAGCAAAGGCACCCAAGAATCTGTAGCTATGAACTTAATTCTTGCCCCAAAGGCTGCTTCCAGTCAACCCAACCATGCACAGATCCTTTAGATGGCATCAGAGGCCACAAGAGGTAAGGCTACATGTAGACTTTGACTACAGAAACTGGATGTGTTTTGCCATGCTGGTGCAAAGAACCATCTGGGCTTGGACGTATCACTGATTTGTTGTCTTTGATCCCTTTTATTTCTTCTTTCACCTGTATTACCTCTGCCCTCTAATACCAGACTCCACCCTCTCAAATTCTCTTAGCCTGTCTGTGATGTTTAAGTCTTAGACTGGCTGCACTCCCATGTCCCCTCCCAACTTCTTGTGCACCCGCAACCTACTCGCTGGTGGGATGGTGTGAGAAGCTGAAAAGTCCTTGATTTAGTGTAAGCATTACTTAGCAACAACTAAAACATCGGTATGTTATCAACATTATTCTCATCCTAAATCCAAAACCCAGCACTGTACCAGCTACTAGGAAGAAAATTAACTATATCCCAGCCGAAACCAGGACAATCTCCGAATTCACAATTGCTTGGATGGATTTTGTGGACCATAGCGATTCCCTTAGTCTCCCCACTTAAAGATGACAGTTCTCCCTCCTTTCTGGGTGGGATAGAGTCACTCCTCCTCCCCAGTCAATGGTTACAGTACTAGTGAATCCACTTTTAACGGCTATCTATTGTAAACTAGAGCAGATACAATCCTGATGCAAATACAGGTGCTGTACAGCACCTATGTGACTGTACCACGTAGCATGGGAGCCTGCACCATCCAAAGACTAGCAAGAGTTTAATTCCTACCACAAAAGGGGCTAAATATGAGTCTCAACCTTTAATCTGTGAACATAAAAACAGGAGCAGGGCACAAGACAATTTCACAATTCTTTTTAACTTGCAGGTGGAAGCAATGAGAGCATGTGTGCATTTATGAATGTCTTGTACTCAAATAATTGAACCTTTGTATTGCTATAAATTATTGTTCGTTATGTTAAAGAGCATTTTAGTTGCACCAGTGTGCAACTGCTGTCACTTTAAACTCCTCGTATCTTAATGAGATGTTCAGAAAGGGGTACCAGCTATACTGTGATGACAGTTTCCAGTCTAGCAAGTCAAGTTGAAGACCACATGAGCACTCAGCACTCATCCCGACCCACCCCTCCAGAAGGCAGTGCAGCCCCCTCGGCGCAGTGGACCGGGCAGCTGTTGGCACAGCACACAACAGCAAACACTGTGCTGTTTGGGGATGTTACTAGAACAAAATATCCTGTTGCCTCATAACTCCCTGCTTGTAAAATATTATCTCCACTAACATCCGGCTGTAGCTGGAGTCCCAAACAGCGAGGAGCTCATTGCAGACACTGTTCTTGATGAGGGAGGGGAGCAGCTCAGGGCTTCCTGAGGACTCTGGATAAATAGGCATCTGATGAGTGAGAGGGGGCTTCTGGTCAGCAAGGGGAGTGGGTGGGTCAAGCCTTACTTAAATTTAAGTTAAACCACAGTTCAGGGCTTTTTTTGTTAACATATGAGTTTTGACTTTGAGTGCAAAACCTGGTACTAACCCTTTTTGGGCAGCGAGCAGATAAGAGACCTGTCTAGAGCAAAGGGCTTTCTGGACTCTCATTCCCGCATCTAGGTCCAGAGGACCTTGTCAAAGCTACCCAAGGTTTTCTGTTTTGGGACAAGAGTTTATTCAGTGGATGCCATATATCTCAGATTCCTCTTTGGAGGCAAAAACAATGGAGTGACAGCCACAATGTAGAAAGCCAAGGTGGCTTAGTAGCAGTGCTATGGTATCAGGCCAAGGTGGAACTGGCCAGAGTCAAGCTCAGACAGTTACCTAATGGTAGGACTGTTCAGGCTGCTGTTGTACAGACCTCTGGACTAGCTGAGGGACTTTGGTAGGGCTTCTTTATTCAGTGTCAAATGGGCAACAGAGAGATGTGTGTGTACCGTATTTTGGATCCACAGTGAGCAGAGAGGAAGTTCTGAGTGTGTAATGAGGCAAGGCAAGGAGGCCATAATGATTGCCTTGATATTGTCCATTTACTCACTGCTGGTTTCCCCAGATGCATTATCTTCTTCCAGTTAAGATGCATTGCCCTCCCAGTGAAGTTGCCTTGGTTTTGCCAGGGGTGTTAGTCATGATGGGAGCCTAGACGATGGAATTCAGTTCTCCTGGTTTGCAGCTTTTCTCATTATTTATTTTTAAGGAGGGTACCTACTCAATAATTGAACTCAACCTTTCTTGTTACTTGTGCCAGCTGGAAGGACCACTAGAATTTTACCACATGTTAGGTCATTATAGTTCATTGCCAGATTTTCTTCTTTTTCCCCCAGTAAGAAGGAGGATGTGGTCACTGGATTTGTTTCTTGAGGGCATAGTCTTTTATAGGAAACGACTGTAATGTTAAGAATGTCATGTTTGATTCTGGCAACACTTGACTTTCTTGCGTGCAATAAATCTGGAATTCAGCAGTAGGACACTTAATCAAACATGCAAAAATGTCTCATGCTACTGAGTTCTGGCTTGTTAGAAGAGAATTCCTTCAGGATGCATCATTAGAAATCCTTGGATAAACTGCTAAATCCCAAAGTTTTATGTGTTGCCAGTTCTGTAGATTTTCAGTTCGCACAAAGCTTTATATCAGAATGTATGCTATAATTTCTTGTTCCTGTATAAAGTTAGACAAATCTCTTGTTAACTTGGCAATAAATAGTTGCATAAATGTAAGCTTAAGTCTGGTTAATATTAGTCTCCAGCTTGTAATGAAAACTGAAATTTTTGGGTCACCTATAGTCATGAAAGTTATTTGCAGGTACATGGATGCCTGGCATGCATGCTGGAGAGTGACTGAAGTGAATGGTTCCTTTTCACATTGTTCCTAGTCATTTTTCCTCACTGATGAGTGAAAGCAAAAGGTTGTTGTGGTCCTTAATAAGAAGTGGAATATTTTGTTTTAAAATGGAATAGTACAGTTTCTCATTTCCCTATTATTTTAAATATTTATTACTACACAGTTTTTCATCTCCCTCTGAATTAAAAAGTACAATCTCTCAGCTGACCATTAAAGTCTTACTTTGCTGCCAGCTTATTATATACAATCTCTTCCATCTATGTCATCTTCATAACTAATAGCATACATTTGGAATCCCTCAGGAAATTTAGGGAGAGAGTGTCTGAGTAGACACTGTTAAACATTGTCCTCAAAATGAACCGTAGCTTTTTCATCAGACGTAAGGAATAATTTGTCCCTTGTGGATAAATAATAAAAAAAGATAGGCTAAGTCAATTTCTGAGCATTTTCTGTTTGAGAGCTGAACAGTTGGGCCACTTCAACCTAATAAAGTCATAGTTTAATAAAGTCATACCAGCTGTAATAAATGATTCAAGAGATACACAAAACAGCAAATGGAACAGTAATGGAAACATATTCTAAATTTGAACTCCTCCACTTTGATTTCTCCTGAACTGTGATAAATGAGCAACAAGTTCATTTCTATTTTACATTCACATAAAACTGCAAGTTTAGCCTGGGGTCTGGTTCCAATTCACTACAGGTATTTTTACCAGCTTTGCAGTCTTTTGACAGACAATCCATAGAAAAATAGTAATGATGTTCTAATTTCCTTTTTTATTTCCCTAAATATAACTGCAAATCCTCCATATGTATTGAATTTTAGGAGGAAAAAAAAGGTGATTGCTATTTCGCTTCCTGATAGAAAACCTTCATGATGGCAAATACGATTTGTGCCTATTTTAATGTGTCTTCAGTCTGATAGTTACTAAAGCTACCTGCTATCTGGGCTTCCTAAGGTCAGCAATTTAAGAGTCTTCATTTTATAACCATCATTTGTCAAGCTGATCATTCCTAAATAGACAAACATTTCATAATAGTTTATCCCAGAAATAAATTGCCATCATTAGAACCTCTCTGCTGTGTGTGTCTTCTGCCTCCGGGATCCTCTTTGCCTTTTTGCCTACTGCTGTTTGTTACTCACAGCATCACCTAGAGGTCTCATCTGATACCAGGGGTTTGTTATGCAGGACACTGCATACACATGGGAAGATAGTGCCTCTGCCTCAAAGTCCACCCCACGGTCTGCTCTGCCCAGGCAATGCAGAGGATGGTAGGAACTGTCCTCTCCAACACTCTTTCAGCAGGCCTGTCTCCAACCATACTTCCTCTCCCCCTGCCACATGGAGCTTGTACCCTTGGCATCATCCTTGGGTACATCCCTTACCTTCCTTCCTTGGGTAGGAAGCTCGGAGATAGCAGCATCGTTACTCAAAGGAAGTAAATACGGGTCCTTGTAGCTGTCTGTCTGAAGCTTTCCCAAGCCTCAGAGGAAGGAGAGAGATTTGTAGCGTCAAATCACCATTAGCCTTGTACAAGGTGCTGGCTGTATGCACAAAAGTGAACAGAGTGCACAGCACTATTTCAGATGGACATCTGCATGTATAGAGATGACAGAGGTGAATCAGAAATCTGGTGCTCTTTTCCCTACCCCTTCTGCTCTCCACTCCCCACCCAGCTCTAGAAAATTCCCGGTTGCTCTCCAGTAACCACCCAGTCTGTGAGCAGGTCACTGGCGGGTCAACAGTAACCTCAGGCAGGGGACTGAAGAAGTTGCCAAACTTACCTTGGGATGAGGTGAACACTGCTTGCTTCCTCATATATGTATAGAAACAGGCTGGAAAAACACAGCAGAGAACTGCCACCCCCCCCAGTCTCTCCTGCAGTCCACTTGCTACAGGTAATCACTGCAGCACCGCTCTCCTACCTCAAGTCGGAGACCACTCGCACCAGCATTTTGTAGGCCATCCTGCCCAGAGTTCTCCTCCAAGTAGTCTTCTTTGGACGTGGCCTGTAAAAGAGCAAGACAAAATAGGAAATAAATAGTTACGCCTAAGTGTGCCAGGAGTAGCGGTCATTCTAGGGCAACGGTTTCCGACCCGAGGTTACAGAAGTTACAGCCTGACAAAAGGACAGCAGATTAGTTTAGAGATCTGCTGTAAAGTAGTCACAGACTGTTGTGCAGGCTACAGTTGCAGGAGTTAAGACCGAGATAGATCTCTCTCATGATTTAGAGACAAATTAATATATGTTCAAGCATCTCCTTTTTGCAGTACTGCAGACTCTCCAATTAGGAGCTGAAGTCATAGAATCATTAAGGTTGGGAAAGATCTCTAAGATCATCAAGTCCAACCGTCGAAATAACAAGAAACTGTTAGAAAAACCGCAGTATTGGCTAGAGCAGCGAGAGAGCAAGAAGAAGGTGTGGCTAGAAGAGCAAGCAATGAAGGAAAATAGCAGCAAAAATGGAGAGCAGAAGCTACTCACAGCACAAGCTCTACAGCAGATCTTCAAGACTTGATCATAAATCTGTAAATATAATTGCTGCAAAAATAACCTCCTTTTTGTTTCTTTTGAACTGCTTTCCTGCTAGCTTTAGTAGTTTAGGCCTCTAGGTTTTGTATTGTAGAACAGTGAACAGTTTTGTAGACCCCTATTATATCCCCCACCTTTGCTAGGCTGTAAATTTACATGGTAGGTGAATGGATTTATACAATGAAACAATGGTGGTGTTTTTTTCCTAAAAATTCACATTTGGTCTGCTATTTGGACCATTACTGGGTGCTGAGCCACTGTCTTCATGGAATCATTTAGCGTAACCCCACCATCTTGCCCCTGAGCTGTACAGATCCTCTCTGAGCCCACCATTTTACAATTGAAGCTATGCATATCTTCCCCCAAAGTGCATGACTTTACACTTACCTCTGTTGAATGTCATCTGGGTAAGTTTATTACAAGACTGAGTGACTTGGAAATGTCCTTCAGCTCTTCATAGCCCACTCTAAACCTTACTGCTATGAATAACTTTGCACTATCAGCAATTTTCTTAACCCATTGGCTCATCTCCTTTTCTGGTGAGCAGCACAAGTCCTTGTAGATACATTGGTGATCTCTCTTTAGCCAGACCTAACCATTTACTCTC
Source organism: Pygoscelis adeliae (assembly GCF_000699105.1). Classification (NCBI taxonomy): domain Eukaryota; kingdom Metazoa; phylum Chordata; class Aves; order Sphenisciformes; family Spheniscidae; genus Pygoscelis; species Pygoscelis adeliae. The sequence continues at coordinate 1,541,018 of NW_008824551.1, forward strand.
TATTACTTACCTTTTTAACCAATTATATAGTGATGCATGGGCCTTCTGTCCTATGTCATAGCTAGTTAGTTTCCTTGAAAGGTTTGGTGAGGGACTTTGTCCAAAGATACTGATCTGTTCTACTTATTCGTCCATACTCTGGAAGCTCTGATGGACCAGGTACCCCAGGACATAAATCAGTCTGCTGATGAGGCCGGCCCATTAACAGGCCCCTCGTAGTGAAAAGACTACTCAAACACAAGCAACAAACACAGCATTTAAGCAGCACCGACAGCAGCAACAACTGATACAAGAAACACAGTAATGAACTGCCGGCTGTTGCCAAGTGAGGTAGACAAACACTGAGGATAACGTATTGCATGCTAGTGTGGTATGTGAATAAGGATGTGCAAAATCTGTAGGGCACATACTGAGGCAAGGGTCTCTCTAAGCACTACACTATATGAACAAGGCCAGTCATAGTGGGGAGCGCTGGGGACAGATCCAAATCATTTTGACATAAACCAGCCTCTGGCAAAGGGTCATTATGGTGTGATGCAATGACTAGAACTATACATATATGTGTGTGTACGAATGTATGCATACATGTATATAAAATAACAATATGTAGATAAACCCAATATGCATTTTAAATGTTTCTTTTAATATTCAACTATTGAATAATATTAAATCATTACTTATTAATTGAATCATTAGTTATTGATTAATTAGTAATGACTATTGAGTGATTAAATATTTACATATTTCTTTTTTAATTATTCTTTTTTTTTAATAATTTAAAAATTTATCTGTCAGGAACTTCCATACCCGTTCATATCTAACTTTCACCCCTTACAGGAACTGTCAAGGATCCCAATACCATATGAGTATTACAGGTACCAAAGCAGGAAGAAAATCTACAACCAGACAGCTGCTTTTCAGATATGACTGAATCTAGAAAACCCAAGAAGTTAATTTCTGTTGCTATCCTTCTAAATCTAAGTGCCTCAAAGGTCGCGGATTTTGGAATTCAGGGCAGCCACAGGTACCGCAGTGATGCATGTGATGAAAGAACCAGAAATGAGAAATTTTGTGGTGGGATATTACCCAGCTCCTCACATATTTTATAATAAAATCAGATTTGTTGAAAGAAAAGCAATGCCTTGAAAAAGGCTGGTTTAACAATGCAGTTCAAGTCACATGTTTTTTTCTAAATAAGAATTTGGAGGCAAATTTTCCTCCAACTAGCATTTTGCAAACTACATTTCAGATCTACTTTCTTAGAGTATAGCAATGCACCGTATGTAATGACATAAGACTGACAGACACGGTACAGAAACTTAGCAAGCAACATTTAAAATAGATCCCTGAGAATATGTGCAGAGGGAAATATCATAGTCATAAACATTGAACCAAGAATCTCCTCGGATGCAGAAATATAAAATAATGAAAATTTCAGAAATTTGGCCTTTGTTCTCGACATATTATTGCAAGAGAAGGCCTTTTGCCAGCAAAATACTTTATGTAAGACTTTTCATTTCTCTTTCTCTCTTTTATGAAAGGCAGAAGGAGATTTTGGAAGAACTTTGTCGTCGTTACCAACACTGTGAAGAAGCAGTAGGTAAAGCTTTGCTCTCAACATGATCAGGGCACATCACAGTACACTAAGTCAGGCAGAGCTGTTCTGGTTTTATAAGCAGAGAGCCAGTGTCATGTTAGCTTTTCTTTCTGTAGACAGTGCTGGGACACTTTGCTCAGGTATGCCTACATAAATTGCTGGTGTGATACAGTACTAAAAAAACCAAGAATAAAATAACAAAATCTGTCAGCAGAGGTATTCGCAGTAGATGGAAAATTGTTCTTGTGAGCCATCATCTCAGTAGTGGATCCAAGTTTGACGACCTATACTCAAGAAAGATGAAACTTAAAAGGCATGTGGAGAAGGCCTACCTGAGAGATGAAAGGAGTGGGGGGCCTGTTTTAAGAGAAACTGTGAGAAAGTATTTGCTGTTTGGTTCCAAGCAATCGTCCTCCAAAAGGCAAAAATTATTCTAGCATGTATACCTATACACATAATAGCAGATATCTGAGTTAACATCAGGGAAGAAAATGAACTATTATGCATGAGAACAAATGACTCTTAATGAGCCATGAATAAATATCCATTTGAAATGAGAAGAGGCTATCTAGACCATTGACGCAATCATGTTCTGAAATGGGATTTTGAGAAGAAGAGTAAGATCAAAAACCTCCAACAGTTTAAAAATGGGTCATAGTAAGTTCATGCTTACAATACATCTGGACTGATTTGGCCACCCAGGAACTGTTCGCAAGTTCCATTGAACAGTGGCAATCACAGTTTCGGTAGGACCGTAAGCATATTGCATGGTTGTTTCCCTATCTGTAAATTACTGTGAAGTTGAAAATGAAAACATTTAAACCCATGAGAATAGCCTTTGTGAAGTGGGAAATGAAAGAGCTGTAATAAACAAAACCCTCAGAAAATTGAGTCTTCTATTTGTGTTTAAAAAACTATTTAACTACCTTTATATTCAAAGTTTTATTCTATTTATAGGCATCTGCATCTAAATTCATACTAAAACTGCATCTTAAACAACTGCTAGTGACAATTTTCTATTCCTAGCCAGCCTCATCCTTGCTCTTAACTGACAGATTTTTATTCAGGTCCACAACTAGGTGCAGCAAGCAGTCTCAGACCTTCCCAGCAGAGTATCCTGAAGGTGAGGTCTTTAATGAAAATTAATTGACTGACATGATATTGAAACATTCAAAGCCTATTGAAGAATAACCGTGGGAATAGTTCTTCCCATAGACAAAATGAAGAGTAAATACGCAGTGGCTAAAAAGTACAGATACTCTGAAAGGCAATGAAAAGCAAACGCTAGGTAGCTTACCCGCACTCATCTTAACCTGGTGTATAACAAGGGCAAAAAGACACAAGAGAGATAACACAGGCAATTTGGACACTATGACACTAAGAGTACTATGAACCCATGGTCTCAAAAGCAGTAAGGCAAAAAGCTTCCCTCAATATCTATAGGTGAGAGATTCTTCAGCCTATAGTGAAGAATTGGCTGAACTAAAAGCACTTCAGGGTGTTTATACAGTCTAAGTACAGAAAGTACTGCTACAGCCCAGGAACTGTATCATTTGCTTCTAAAAAAGAGCTTGTCTTATATATGGCATTTCCTGGAGCCTGACATCATGGCCATTAAACCGAACAGGATAGTTCATTGTGATAGAAATAGTGCAGCATCCAATATGTGTTGATGTTAAAAGCCAACAAGTTACTATACTCGGGAACTCCTGTTTCTTATGCCTAATTCACGTGGGAGGAACAACAGATCTGAAGACAATTAACCAAATCCCAACTTACTAACTGATACAAAACTAGAAAATCTGGAATCAAATTATTGACAGTTTGATCATGTAGCCCTGTAATACCATTTTGCCATGGCTCTATGCCAATACCATACAGGCCATAAGCTCTGTACTGAGTTTAAAAGGCACCAGACCTGAAGATTCTCAGACCTGTTCTGTCTCAACTTTTTTTGACCTGCCTGCAAGTTTGCTTTATTTGGTTGTTCTAAATTAGTTTACTTGTCTATGGCTAATTTGTTTTACTTGCATTTATCTTCGTATTGTACAACCATAGCTTGATATAGATAGCAGTAGTAGTAAATTATTCCATGTAGAATGAGATATTTATGCTTCTAACATAACGATAAAGTATAGAGAAATATAGGCCTGGTAAGATATCAGAACAGTAATACATTTATTAACAGTAATACCTAAAAGATACGAGATATAGTAATTTTTGATGTAACATAAAGCTGGAGAAAGAGCAAAGGTGTACAAGTGTGTTAGGAAACATACAGAAATGACCTCAAGTGGATCCTAGAAGGAGGAAGACAAAATTATCAACATGAACATCATATTCCTCCTGGCAAAGGACAACAGGTGCTGACAACTCACCATAACACCCACCACCACCAGCAGAATGAAACCACAGACAGTAGGATCCAGAGGAGCAGGGAAAGGGTGAGCATAATGTCAGGAAATGGAGTAATTAATGATCTGGATGATGGGGCAGAGTGCTCCCTCAGCAAGTTTGCAGATGACCCAAAGCTGGGAAAAGTGGCTGATATGCCAGAGGGTCGTGCTGCCATCCAGAGGGACATTGACAGGCTGGAGAAATGGGCTGACAGGAAACTCTCATGAAGTTCAACAAAGGGAAAAGTAGGATCCATCCAATCCTCACTCAAGCCCTTCGCTGTCATTGGCTGGATTGAGGAGAAAACCACTTGGATCTCCATGTACTTGACCCTGAACACCAGAGACATGCAGTCATTCTTGACATGCTCAAGGTCTCCCCAGCAGTATCACTGATGCCCACATGGAAAAGCAGCAGGGGGAAATAGTGTGAGGGCTGTCCTTGGCAGTCTTTCCGCAGTGTTCTGGATCCAAGCCCCCAGCAAGCAGCACACCTCCTTAGACAGCAAGTCAGGTCGCAAGCAGGGGCTTCTGCTTCCTGCAGGAGGGATTCTCCCACTGTTACCACTGGTCGCTTCCTCTTGGTGCTGTCACGTGGTTCAGGTTTGGCCAGCTCCGATACCTGGTGTCCAGCCCCTCGCCTGGTACCAGGGCACTGAACCTATTCTATAGGTGCAGATCTGCAGCTGGAGAAGGAACTGCCCTCCTGCTGCCTGAAGTCACAAGCCTCCTGCCTTCATGATCATGGGAGCCTCCATTTGCTACCCTGATGAGCACGGGGTCTGGCTGCTCCTGCGTGCAGCCGAGAGTCCAGGCTCTTGTTTCTGCAGTGACTGGGTCCTGTCTGGATCCAGTCAATCTGTTTCTCATCATCCCTAATGCTGTGCTACGTGCCACCCTCCTCCCACAGCTCCTTAACTTGGTGGGACACCTCCTCAACCAGCACACACCTCCTGTAGGTACGGACATCCTCTTCCCTCTGCACCAGCCTTAGCCAGCGGCAGCAGGCACTCCCTGCAGCTCCAGACCTGGAGAGCGGCAGCCTCCTCTGGAGCTGCATCTGAGCAGAGACCTCTGATGTTCCCGGGGTAGTTGCTCCAGCCCGTGCTGGAAAGGACAGCGCCCAGTGGCATCAAGTTGCTGTCACATAGGCCGTCTCATCCTGGGATTAGTGAAAACTATGCCCTTGCAAGGAAAATACATGTCTATGATTTAAATTCTAGGGCAGAGGTATGAGTAGTAACAATTTATCACACACAGTAAATTAAAAACTAATAGGCAAATTGGGAAAAAAAATAAAGACATCCTTGCTGATATTACCTGAAGTAATTACCATAGCTTTTTTTCTCTCCTTTCCTGTTAGCTTTTAAAGCCAACTCTGAATGGTACTGATAAAATCTAATTAGCTTCTTGTTTATTAATTATTGTTCCTTTCAGAAAGAAAGTGTATTTCTCAACCACTCGATACCTTCTCTAAGTATTCTGGCTATTTAAATATATTATGAGCAGTTAAAGCTGATCTTTCAGTATATTCTCTCAGATAAGTCAAACTTAAAACATGAATTTTCCACTTGTAACAAGAAAACCTTCTGTCTAGCCTAAACCTCAGAAATACAACGGGCTGGTTCCCTCCCCCACTTCTTTTCCCTGAAACTCTTTTGATGCCCACATAGCGTCCAAACTAATAATCTTCCCTGTTTGGCTGTTGTTCTCAGTCTTATCTAACGTTGCAGTACAGGTTTTTATCAATAGTAGAGAGCCAGTTGTTTTCTGAACCTGTTTAAGCTTTTGACTTCGTATCGTGGCTAAAGGGAGAAGAATTCCACCAGTTAATAATGCAAAAGAGATATTTCAGTCATATCACAGATGTAACAAGCTGTCTTCAGAAACAGTCCTGATTTTTAAAAATAAAGTCCCATCAACTGTTTTGCATCCAGAATGACCGTATCAGGATATAAAAAAGTCACAGTGGTGCATAGAAAGGGGATACAGCAGTCACCACACCTCAGAATGCTTAAAAGAGGTGTAGCGGATTCATATACAAAAAGATATTCTTACGGAGAAAGCCAAAGCCAGCCTCCCAGGCTTTTTCCACATTTAAATGAAGTAAATTGGCAAGAAACATAGGGAGTATTCCTGATTACCTAAGCTGATTCCTTCCTTTCATGATTTGGGCAACGTTTTTAAGAATGGCTGTAGAAGAAGAAAGGCTCTGTAAGATGTCAGTCTCTGTAAGATGTCAGTCTGTTTACAAGACAGTAAACACTCCTACTAAGGGAATGAATTATTATAAGAGAATTAAACTTTAAACCAATAGTTATTTTATAAATGGTAGGATTAAGAAACTAAAGACAAATTATATTAATAAATATTAGAACTGTTAAATAGGTGGGAACAGAGATGCTTAAGTCCCTTGAAACCCCTTGCAAGAGAAACTGAAACATCAAAGCATAAACAGCTTGCTTCAGTTCATCTTGCACAGTGGTCCTGTGCACTTCTTCACTTCCCTTGATCTGCTGTGGGTGTAGGATGTGGTGTAGGAAAGGCTTCCCCCCCAAGTATTAGCAGCTTGCTGTGATGGAGAGAAACAAAAATTCATACCTATGTTTATCGTAAGCAAAATAAAGCTTTTTTTTTTAAGGGAGCAGGAGGGGCAAAAATGTAAACGCAATCTCCTGTTTATGCAATTCCCTGTATATTTCACGCAGCTATCTCATGAGGTCAACCAAACTGGACAGAAAAATAGGATCATAGAACAGCTCAGATTGGGAGGGACTTCAGCCTCGGAAGGTCACCTAATACAACCTCCTGCTCAAAGCAGGATCAGAAAAACATTATTCAAGGTTTTATCCAACCTGGTCTCGAGAAATTCTAGTGATGGAGATTACACAACCTCTCTGGGCACCCTGATCCACCATTTGACTGTCGTCATGGTTAAAAGGTTTCTCCTTACAACCAGTCAGAACCTCTCATGTTTCAGTTTATACCTGCTGGTTCTTACCGTCCCACCTGGCACCACTGTGAAGAGCCTGGCTCCACCTTCTTGATAACCTCCTTGTGGGTCCTGGCAGCCCATCAGGTCCCCCTGAACCCTTCTCTCCTCCATGCTGAGCCAGCCCCAGACCCTCAGCTGCTCCTTGCAGAGCTCATGCTGCACAGTCCCTGAGGTAACTCAATTTCTACAGCTTCCCTGAAAATCTGCAGCTTAGGTGAAGGGGAAGCACAAATACGTGCGCGTCCTGACATCAAACTGCAGTCATAACTCAGAGGGTGTTCTGTCCGTACGGCAATGTTCAGCAGTAAAACTACTGCAGGCTTCTGCCCAGCAGCAATATCACAGGAGACACGTGAGGCACCGGGGTCGAGGGTGGGAGGCAGAAACGGTAAAACCAGAACAGACTGAAATTCATTAGTTCTGCTGCTCATAAACCAGCCTGCTTCTATCGGGTCTTGTTTTCTTCAGATACAGAATCCAATCAAACTCATTATGTAAGATTTGTATTTGCCATAGCCCTTTGAGAATGTTGCTTCTGCATAGATATTATGATTATATCTATTCATTGTTCTTCTCTTTATAGTTAAAAATGGAGCATGAAGCAGAGATCGGCTTGAACAATTTTATTCTGCATTGTTCAACTCAATCCAAACCATCAATATGTGACTTCTTCAGAATAACTGTTTTCCAGTTTTTGAGAATAAAAGTAACTTTTGCAAACTGAAAAGAATTTATAAAAAATTAAAATAGCTTCAATTGCTTCCACTGAATGGATATACAGTAGTTATTCCTGGTAAATTACAATCCTGTGCGTGGACATTTTACTTTCTGGGACTCCCTGAGGTGAGCTGTATTTTTTTAAGACTATAATCTCAAATAGTGAACAACTTAATTAGCAGCAGGATTTACATTCTAAGAATACACAGAACGTACCTGCGGCAACAAAGACAAATTTAATCAAAATGTCTTGATATCTGTCACACATGAAAAACTGTAGTTCAGTGGGATGCAAGACTGACGAATATGTCTAGAAGACCATATTTTTAGGTAGGTTTCCTAAGAAAATTAAGCTTACACAATTCCATTTTCTAGCTGTCCCACCTACATGTCTTCTATTTGAATATTTGATTCTGTTGGCCAACTTCAAGCAGGCTTGAAAGGGGTGAATATCAGGAAGATGACTGAGTTACTTTAAGTCACGTGAATATTAGCAGCTTGGTAGAGGACACCGAATCACAGCAGCATACTTGAGGAAGGAAAGTTGCAGAATTCACCTTCTACACACTCCATTTATCAACCACTGAAGATGCTGACATTTGAATCTTAATATCGTCTTCTCAGATTTTTATAAACACTTACTAATTATTTCAGTATTTTACAAACATTAAATCCTGCATTATATTAAAACTCTTGAGAGCACTTTCTTAGATGCTGTAAATCAGTTAATTCCACAGCAGTATTCTGACATGCACCAACAGAGGAAGCATCCCCACAGAAAATAAAGTAGTACTAGATTGCAGCTAAGGAGAAAAGAATTACCCTGATGCATTATACAGTCTGCCTGATCTATTTTTTCTTTCCATATGGGGGCATACTAAATGTTTTTATAACGAAGTAATAAAAGTCATCTAGATTTTATCTCCCAAAGTCCATGTATAAATGGAATAATTATGGAGTAAAAACTGAGTAATTCCCTGCATGTGAAATCATTGTTTTTTCAGGAAGGAAAGTGTTTTAGTGTTAGACATTGTTAAGTACAGGGATTAAGAGTATTCCCACATACCTCTAGTAAACACTGTGTAGTATGAATTAAATACATAGAGAGAGGGGACATATTTAGTTTAAAAAACCTCTTTAAAAGCATGCCCAGGGGATTCCCACACACGTTACAGCAGCTCTCAGGCTGCCCTAACCTGTGCCCAACCAGAACTGCCAATAGTCCAAACCAGAGGGTAGACCCAATAGACAACATTCAGAAATTTGGCGCAATTAAAATAATCCATGGAACACTGAAATAATAAGCTACAGATTACATACAAAAGAGGCTTCTACACATTAGAGAAAGCTTGGTTTCATATATTTAAGTACATTAGCCTTACTAATATTTACCACAGCCTCCACTGGCCTGAATCCCACGTGTGGATAGAAGCAGAGCTGTACCAGAAACAGCATCGGCCACAGAACAGAGCGGTGGCAGCGACAGGATGACATAAATCAGAGAAGCGGCGGATGGCAGAAAAGACAACAATAACCGGAGGCTGTAGTACCACACGGTATTACGTGGTAGGTGGGTAAGTGGTGCGGTGGGGCACAATGGACAAAAAGTATTAAGGCCCTGTAAATGGCTGCAAATTTTCTCTCGTTTTACTCTTCTCCTTTTCCCTCACCTGCCACAGGTCCCACTGATCTCTCCTCCCCTCCACTCCCCCTCTCCGGCACCTCTGTGCAATTAGCTTACTCTTCATCTTCTCCTCACTCTAAAGCCCTTTACCACTCTCCACTCTCCTGTACAGTTGGAGAAGCCAGTATCACCAGCCCCTTTTAATGCAATTTTCTTTAATTTCTTCTTATTATGCCTTTTCCCAGATCCTTTTCATTGCAGAAACTCCCTTTCTCTTCCAGACCTTTCCTCCTCCACACAAACCATTCTAAGCTTATCTGGAGACAGCTTACCTCACCCCGAAGCCAGCCAAAGCTCTGGAAACTGCTGCCTGCCTCTGAAGGGGAATGAAAAGAGATGTAGTGGGAGAGAGATGCTTCCATCTGGACCACACAGCTCCCCTTTCCAAACCAACCCATTTGCAGCTCTGGTTGTTGCATCCAGAGGTGTTATCTCGCATTTAATAGCCCCAAACGGGTTTCTTTTCTTGGGATTTGTCCAACTGCTTTTCAAACTCAAATAAGATTTCACATACAAAATCTTTCAGAAAGAAATTCTGTAGCTAAATCAGGAGTTACAAAAATCATTCCCTTTGCTCCCTTTCAACCTGCAGCTATGTGATTTGTTTGATGCTGTTCAACTGTTATTATAAGAGACTGGCAACTATTCCCTCGCCTGATACCTGGTATTGTAGACCTTTGTCATATCCACCTTTGCTTACCTTTTTTTTGTCCAAGACGAAAGTGCCAATCTGTGTATCCTATGTAGTCTTATATGGAAACTATACAGTTTACATAGACGCTAAACAGGACGTTACTCTCAGCCTCTCCAAATCTGGCCATACTTTGAATAGATAGCTGAGATGCTTAAATTAATCTGAATTGAAGCATGCACGTAATGACTGAGAGCTATGTAGAAGCAACTTATGTGGAAAAAGACATATGGGCTAGGCTGCATTGCTGAAAGCTTTTTTTAAAAGTACGTTGAGTTCAAAGTAAAGAGATACACCACCAAACCAGAAATCTAAAATGTTTGATGAACCTCCAGCAGACAAAAGTTTGGCAAAACACAAAAGGTTTGATACACGGTAGCGACAAAACGTTATTTTTTCTGAAGGACTACTCATTATACAGCCTAGGAAGTAGCTGGAGAGAGAAACAGGCTCTAGGAAAGATCTCCTTTTGGAAGAGAATTCAAGACCCTTCTGCTACAGTAGAGCAAATGCTTACTTCTGACGGTGAAAGCCAAGAAGCTCTGTAAAACCACACATTTCTCACAGTGTCGATATAAACACAAGACAATGAAAGTCTTAGATGCTCTTACTGAATGTTAGTCTAAATGGAGGCAGTACCCCAGCAAAAAGGTACAAGATGAAAAACAAATATTAATACCCTAAACTCCAGTA